>NC_133379.1:29352593-29487981 GCF_049309525.1 Garra rufa
AATATATTTTACATTACATTAACCTGAATCTGTATCACGTGATATGTGTCTTTGAACTGCCTTTGGCAACTTCAGATGGAAAGAAGATAAAGTCTTAAATCTGCTTTGCGTCATAGGCTATCAAATAACAGACGTGCATAAATAAATACATTTAAATAAATACTTCTGGTAACGATAAAATAACATGTTTTTGGTTTGACCTCTCACCTACTGCTCTAGATGTATTTGAGATACGCAGAAGGAACAAGCAAACAAACATTCAATCTAACGTTTTCATAAGCAGTCTACTGTTTCTTTTTTTTTAAATGATGCTCTCGTATCTCATAACTTTACCCTCTATATAAAGCAAAGTTAGCTTGCAGCTCGCTAACGCAGTGTGCGTTATAAAACTATATGAGCCAAAGTGTCTGAGATACCTTGCTGGTGCTGGTGAAGGACGACTGCGACTTCCTCTTGCCATTTCGAAAGATTGTAACAGTAATCAATCCCCAGTTATTATTATAAAGTCGCAAACAAGCTCGAAGGTAGTTAAATCCACTCTGTCCACGCACAGACTACTGAATGACAGCCGGTAGACACACGTGCCTTTGACCTTGTGTGGTTATACATTCGCCGCGCATGCGCATGTAAGTGTTCTAGAAAAGAGCAGCGATTAAATAGTTCTTTTTTGAGCTATGCGATTATTTCTTTTTTATGTAAATTTATTATGTGTAACTGTTTCATTTATCCTTAAGAGATTTCTAAAATGACCACGCACGGTATAATTGTAGAACATCATCTTCTCTCATAAAAAGACGGTGTGACGTTCAATGTAGCAGATATCATGTAGAATTAGCCAGTTTATTTATGTTTTTTACGTTTCGTTTTCTAAGCTCATTTGTTGGCAAATCCGAAAACATTCCTCATATTTTAATAAACAAACTTTTATACTAAATGGAAACACACTTGAAGGCGGTAGATCATCTTATGTCCCAAGCATTCCCACTAGATGGCACTAGAATGTCGGTATTGGAATATGTCGGCATCGCCGTCAACTCAATCAAACTGTCAAAAAAGCGGCAATTTCAATTCTGCACAAAACAGACAGAGTGAAAGATGTTTTAGAAAAACAAAATATCTGAGGCTGTTTTAGATCTGTCATGTTTTATTGCGACGTCTGCTTTTATAGAGATTTTATATGAGATGCTTTTATTGTTTCTTAAACAAAAACATAGATATGGTGCCGTTTTCAGTTGTAAACAACAGCTATTTGCTGTTAATACTAGCTATTTGTCAATTTGGAAAATAAAAGTTAACCTATTATTGGTTAGATTTTCCCAGAGTTTCATGTAGAATAAACCATTCTGTCAACATTTCCCTTATGTTTTGTCAAACCTGTATGACATTCTTTCTTGTGCAGAAAAATACCCAAGATGCCCTCTCTAAAGGGTGGCACTATCTTAATCATTTGCTTTCAAAGTATATAGACATTCTGATAGATAACTTCTGATAGATCCTTCTAGTAAAAAAGTCATACAGGTTTTGGAATAACATAAGGGTTAGTACAGTGGTGGCCAAAATTATTAGAACAGTAGTATTTTCACCAGCTAAAAATAGTTTTAAATCTTTTAAAAAGTTATTTCCGTGTTTTGCTGTAGTGTCAGTAAGAATCTGATTTTATCATCATCCAGTCTGTCTGGAATGACATGAAGAAACACAAACTGAGACAGACTAAATTCAGAGGAACTGTGGCAACATCTCCAAGATGCTTCAAGAAACCTCCCTGCAAAGCTACCTGAAAAACTATGCGTAGTGTACCTAGGGCAAAAGCTGCTTTAAACACAAAAGATGGTCACACCAAATCTTGATTTCATTTAGTTAATAGCAGTTAACTGATAAAGAAAAACTATTTTTGACAGCATCCTTTGACATTAAACTTTTTAACAGTACTGTTGCTTTGCAGGTAGGTTGACATTGCCACAGTTCTTTACTTTGTCTCAGTTTGTTCTGTTTCTTTATGTCATTCCAGACAGACTGGATGATGATGAGATGAGATCTCTGTGTGGAGCACTGGCTGTTCTCAGACTCCTTGTGCTAACAAAAATTTTCACTGGATTATTACAGTTAATGGCAAAATTAATATTTGGACATGTAACTGATTTAAAACCATTTTTAGCTGGGGAAAATACTAGTGTTCTAATAATTTTGTCCACCACTGTAAATGATGACAGAATTTTAATTTTTAGGTGAACTATCACTTTAAATTTTTAAATCAGTCATGGCATCTTCCATAATCTTGTTTTTGTCCGAGTAGAAATTGTAATCTGAAATGGAAAAGTGTAATTTGACTAAAATGCTTTGCAGGGACATAAACATGTTGATAAAAACAGCACAAATAATGGCCAAAATGGTGCTGTGGTTACAGCTGGCCTGATAATTTCTGCTTAGTGTGTGGTGTGGGGAGCTCAAATTTACTTAAATTGGCATGATTCACATCCCAATCTCAGATGGCAGGCAGTGATTCAGCCTGCATTGGGTTTTGTATAAGGTTCTGCCTTATTTCACCATGATAGGTGGTCTGTTGCACCTCTATATTAGTGAGTTTATAGGAGATTAAACTTAAAGAAGCATTAGGGCTCAGTGGGAATACTTTGTCCATATGGTCTGTGATGAGGTTGTGTGCATCTGATCTCCACAGGCGTCCATGGTGAATTCCGGAATGATTCACAAGTCTGAAAAGCAGTTAAAAACAAAAGATCCCAGACCTGAGAAACCAAAGGGAACTGGGAATTACCTGGTCACAGTGGTTTTTGGTTGTGTCAGCATTTCTACTTTATAAATAGTGCAATGTGATTTATGTGGACACAAGTTTTAAATACTATGAAATATTGTGATAGCAGCTTTATGGCTGGAAAACACTACACTACAATTTTAAAGGAGACCTATTATGCTCCTGTTTAGAATATGTAATATAAGTCTCAGGTGTCCCCCAGAATGTGTCTGTGAATTTTCAGCTCAAAATACCTCACAAATCATTTATTATATCATTTTGAAAATGCCTATTTTAAGTGGAAGCAGAAACACGCTGTTTTCATGCATGGCTCTTTAAATGCAAATGAGCTGCTGCTCCCTGCCCCCTTTTCCAAAAAAGAGCTGTGCCTTTACAGCTCATACCTCAGATACTCTGCCAAAAAACAACTGTTTGGTTTTAATTAGTTGTTCAAGTATGTAGCACTGAAACCCTTTTGTAATTGTTAGAATTGGCCACGGATCAGCGATCTCTATGTAAAATGGTGCAGACCAACCTGAAAGTCGTAGAGACTTGAAACTTTGAGGGATGGTAGTACTCACACTGCCTACAATGTGACCAAGGCTCGCCTCAATCAGCCTGACAGAGGTGCTACAATGGACAAAAGTAAAAAAGATCGTTGGAATCCTTGGCTCATGGCGGACAAGACGCACACCTCAGATTTGAAAGATTTTCGGGTATTTCGCATTTTTGAAAAAAAATACTTTTGGGAACTAGTCCTAGGTTTTTTGACCGATCGGAACCAAACCAGTGCAGAAAGATTTTCTAGAGAGTTAATATCAATAATTACCAAAAAAAAGTTGAACTTTCGACTCACCGTAGCAAAGTGGCGCCAAAACATTCGAAAGGGACAGGGCCACTTTTAGTAAAATGCCTATAACTCCTAATTGTAAGGAGATATCTTTGCCAAACTCTGAACACATGTAAGAGCTCAATCTAAGGTCACAGGAAAAAAAAATATATAGAGCTTGGCCACTTGGTGGCGCTATTAGAGGGAAAAAAACAAACAAAAAAATGTCTATACTTACACAACCATTTGTCCTATCAACATGAAAATCACTGAGCAGGGTCTTGGTCCAAAAGTGCCCCAAGTGTCTATAAGGACATTTGTGTATCTCAAAAAACATGTCCGCCATTGGGCGACAAGGTTAACAGAGGCCGATCAGAAAGAATTGTTTGATTTACGGCCCCTAAAGTCTGAGAGAAATGAATATCATTTTGCATGACATTTATAATCATACTGAAAGCAACAACTGTTTTCCTCAGATCTTAGAAATAAATTTAAGCAAACATATGTTAGCACTGCAAACCAACAGTTTCTCTTTCTAACTAACCTTACATTGGTTTAATCACTCAATTAATTCTCTTTTGCTTCGTTCCCACCCTTCTGAATTATGTTGCATTGATAAGGAGTTATCACAAACTAAGACTGTTTAGTTGTGCTATCTTACAATCAATATATAGTAAATGTAAATTAAAGTGTTGCCTATGTAACAAATGAAAACTTGGAGTGGCGATGAGGTCCTAAAATGGATAGAAAAAGTCTTATATTTATATTAAATTTAACTTCATGATTCCTGTATATACCCTGGAGTAACAGCTCACTACCAGTTACAAAAGACACTGTAACAGCCTGTCACAGGCAATAAGTTGCATTTTTCATTCCTTAAATTAATTCCTTAAATTTTCCTATGACTTTTCCTCAGTCTGGAAAAAAAAAAAACACTGCAGTACAATTCTCTGGACTCTCTAGGTCAATAAATATAAGAAAAGAGGCCGTCCAAATTTACCCCAAATCCTATAAAGTCTGAAGAAAAACTCAAAACTTCACAAAACCTGGTGAGCACATGCGACAGGTGATTCTAAACAATCATGCAAAGTTGTAAGGAGATCAGACCACAGCTGTTGTTATAACAGTCAAAAACATTTAAAAAAAACAAAAAAACAATCATATTTCTAAGGCCAAAAATGCTTTTTTTAATCACTGATTTACATGGTTACAGGCTTGGTAAACAATTAGTCTTTTTCGATATTTGCTTAAATGCCTTAAAGCGCTTGAACCCTGATAATCGCTTCTTGCAGTTATATTTATCATGTCTATCGCGTTGAAATCATTCGTTGTAAAGCCATATTAGATTAAACATCTGATGTAGGGGTTTTCTGATGGGACTCTTAATAGTGTTCTGTGCTCATCTGTGTCGCCAACAACAGAAGAGTTAGCATGCTTTGATCAAACTTTTGCCACGGTGTTAGAACTGTTACACTGTTGTCACTAGCGAAAAAAAAAAAAAATGGCGGTGCCGTGGGTGGAAATGTGCAGATTAAGGGGTGCTAATATTATAATAAGACCACCTTTCTATGTCACAGGGGGAGCGAAATCTAAGCAGCTCGTTTTTATCACCCACTTGCAGAAAAAGGCTTACCAAAACAAAGTCACTGGGTTGGAGTCACATTTTCTGGGTTGGTAGATGCACCGGGGACCCGATTGTAGCACTTAAACATGAAAAAAATTCAGATAAGTCAGGAAAAGCCAAAAAGTTGATCAAAATAAAAAGATTGGTCTAATCGTAATAATATGTATCACACTGAGATATATCTGTGCCAACATTTGCATCTTGCATCGCTGCTAAATAACAAGCTGCACAAAGCCAGCATGTGTTTTATAACCTCCACTCCTTCTCCACCATGGTCTTTCTTGTGGTCACGGGCACATGGGATGGAGGGATCAGGGTGAGGAGGGGTAGAGGCTATGATTCATTTCCACGGGGCTTTCTTTCATGTTTCCCCTGAGTGACGTTTAATAGAGCCTCAGGGGTCTGGTTGAAGCCGCTTCCATGGTGGAGTGTTTGAGGAGTCTGGCTTGCATTTTATCAGACCGAGGGGGCCCCGCAACCAAGAAAGAGGCTGACAACAGCACAAAAGAAGATTGTTTTGAACCTCCTTGTCCTCGTGATTGAAATTTTAGCTTTATTGTTCTTAATCAAAATAGTTTTGACAAATAAACACATAATTAACGGCTGAATGCTGGTATGGAGCCTATATGAACCCCCGTAGTTTGGCTGGCATACATGCACATACCTTGAATGCCTAAATGTAAAGCAAAATCTTGTGTGATAAGCATAAATAGTGCTAGATTATTACTAGCTGACATGCACAACAAATATGAACTATATACACACACTTACGCATTCACTAGGAGAGTCTTTTGTTGTTCATTAGAGGCTTCTGAATGCCATTCTTACCCTAAAGGTTCATGATCCTGGTGGGATGTGAGGGTTCCAGCATTGTAATTTCTTCACAGGATTCCTTATTATTGAAAAGTCTCATGGGGCACAAGAAGAAAAGGGAGGCTTCAGGTAGTTTTGGATGTATGATCTTTTTCCACTCTTAACTTTCTCTTCTCCCTAAGCATCATTAGTGATACCCACCTGTTACAAACCATTGAATCTTAAAGAGCTGCGCTCCCAAAATATATAAACACGTTAAACATTTGGCACTGAAACAAAGAACTTGTCTCAATCAGTAACACCCGTTTAACCCACCTATAACCGCAGACACAAGTTCATTCTACTCTGTAATCAAATTTCACAATGCTGTGGGTGTTTTTGGTGATAAAATACTAATTTAGCAGGAAAACTACAACGAGTCATTGAGCCAGACTATCTTTCTGCTTTGAACCTTGTCTGAGGGATAATTACTTAAATAAGCTCAAACTCTCTAGGGAAGGATTTCGCTCGAGGAAATCTAAATTTAACGCATAGGCTAAGCAGAGAGAATTTATGCACTTGACTTTATCTCAAATGTGCAGTATGGGGAGATTGGAGCTACTTGTCACATTATATAGGTTAAGTTGTTACACTGGAATCTGTCAAACAGTTTATTACAGTTTTTTTTTCAGCCAAACTATATAGCTGCAAACAGCAATTGCCGGGGTTCAAGCGCTTTAAGGCATTTAAGCCTTGTTTAGCAAGTTCGTAGCCACCTAAATTAGTAATTTAAAAAAACATTTTTTGGCAAATACAGGTAATTTTTCATAAAAATATGATGTTTTTTTTTAAAACATTTATGACTGTTACAGTGCCAGCTGTGGTCTGATCTCCTTAAAACTTTGCATGATTGTTTAGAATATCTCATGTGCTCACCAGGTTTTGTGAAGTTTTTATGAAGTTTACTTTATACGATTTTGGGTAAATTTGGACAGCCCCCTTTTCTAAACGACTCCATTATAACCTCTTAAAGGGTACATTTCAACATTTTTTTTTTGATAATTATTAACCTAGAGAATCCAGAGAATTGTACTGCAGTGTTTTTTTGCAGTGTACTCCAGTGATCGATTTCTTTCAAATTTCTCTCAGAACTTTGTGGCTGTGAGTCGAACAGGCCTACAAGTTTCATTCTGATCAGCCTTCGTTAACCTTGTATAAAAGGTGCCCAAACTTTGTCGACCAATACCGGGCATTTTGTGATACACGCAAAAGTCCTTATAGACACTTGTGGTGCTTTGGACCAAGACCGTGAACATTGATTTTCTTGTTGAAAGGACAAATGGTTGCACAGTTATAGCCATTTTTATGTTTTTCCCTCTAAAAGCGCCACTAAGTGAGCTCTTACATAAGTGTTCTGAGTTTGGCGAAGATATCTCATTCCGTTTAGGAGTTATAGGCATTTTACTAAAAGTGGCCCCTTTTCGAAAGTTCAGCATTTTTTGATAGTTTGCATAGTTTGATAGTTTGATAGTCAGCATTTTTTTATTTTTGGAAGAATAAAAAAAGGACTATAATTCATGGCAGGGCAAAACAATAAGTGTTACCAGACACCTTGTAAAATGGAGTTCAAGTGTTCTATGTCAAAAGGCACATTTGTATTCCATTCACTTCTAAACATTACCGGCTCGGGTTACATTATGAGCTAGTGGTTGATATTGGAATATCATATCATAATATGTCCTTGAGACGTTTAAATGTTTATGAGTTTGCTGGGAAAGCTGTGGGAGTGTGTACAATGTAGATGTACACTTTAGTAGATGTGGTAGCGCCTATTGACATGGTATATAGCGTTCACACTGGGCTGACAGTGCAAACAGAAGTGAATTCACTATCTGTCCTTCTGCTTTTTTCTGATCTCTCCAGCTTTCCACAACTGCACTCTAAAAAATAAAGGTTTTTATTGGTGTCTATGGTTATGGGAAGAACACCTTTATCATCCATGGAACCTTAAATGTTCTAAAAGGTTTTTACATTATCAATACACTAAAAATAAGGCTCCAAAAGTGGGATTTCACAGCAATGCTACAGAACAACCTTTCTTAGAAGATCCATTCTTAGTGTGAAGAACCTTTTAAAAAAAATCTTTTTACACTTTAACCTTTTTCATGGAGCCATCGATGCCAATAAAGAACATTTCGTTTGTTCACACAAAGAGAAATGTTACTTTTAAGAACTGAAAAGTTCTTTGGAGAACCCAAAATCTTAAACCTTTATTTTTAAAAGTGTGTGGTACTTGGCTGAAAAATTAGATAAATAAAATTGATCTAAAACCCCCCTGCCCCCATCTACCGGGAGTTACAAGTGACCCTGTTATTTGAGATGAGTCTGCCTCATTGTGGTTCTCTCCACTAAAGTGAGGGGGATTGATGGTTTTTAGAGGAAGTCTGGACAGTCTTCCTTTGTTTTCCAACAGCTATCTGAAGACATAATTGATTATACATGTGTCCCATTGGCTTTGTTGTGGTTGGTCCCTTTCTTAGAAGTTGGTGTCAAAGGGTTAACAAAGCCTGGCGTTTAGTTTGAGAGAATTGGCTACACTCAAAAAAAGAGGAAATTAAAAAAATTATTAAAGGCCAGCGATGCCATAGAAGAACCATTTTGCGTTCCTCAAAAATGGGTTCTTCAGATAAAAGTCTTTAAAGTTCTTCTAAAAGAATCAGTTTTTCTTAATTTGAAGACCATACAGTTGAAGTCAAAAGTTTACATACACCTTGCCGAATTATTGATATTCACTCTCCAGAGAATCTTTCTCCACTGGTTTGGTTCTGATCGGGTGAAAAACCTAGGACTAGTACGCAAAAGTAGTTAAAAAAAAAAAAAAAGCGAAATACCCAAAAATTTCACGAAATACCCAAAAAGGTCTCTACAACTTACGGTTTGGTCTGCACGATCAGTTTTGCATGAAGATAACTGTTGTGTGACCATTCTAACAACTAGGGTTTCAGCGCTATACACTTGAACCCCTAAATATGAATTATACACTACTGTTTTTCCATTTGAATATATTTTAAAATTGAATAATTTCTGCAATGGCAAAACTGAACTTTCAACAGCCTTTACTCCAGTCTTCATTGTCACATTATCCTGCAGAAATCATGCTGATTTGCTGTTCAAGAAACATTTTTTATTTTCAGTGTTAAAAACAGTTGTTCTGCTTAATATTTTTTTGGAAACCATTATTTTTTCAGGGTTATTTGATAAATAGAGGGTTTGCACTTACGTCATGGTTTGATCAGTTATCCGTATTCGTGGCTATATTGGAAATACTCGGATGTAAACAACAGCAAGGATTGCATGGTAAATTTACAACTGAATACGTTGTTCTGCTAATTTATGCTGTCTAAACCACAGGAAAAAAAAAAACCGTTTGGAAGCAGCTAAATCATATAGAGAAGGACTTAGTAAGCAGGACAAACTAAAGTTAATAGGTGGTAAAGATGTGTACGAGCAGTATTAATTAAAATATTAGCCTAATATTTAACCTACCTGACTGGAAATGATAAGAACAAACACAAATGTTGTCCTGGAAATCCTGGTTCAGTTTGGCCAACCATAAACGCTTTTTGTTCCTCAGACAGTTTTTTGCACTCTTCTACTTGATTTGTTATAACTTTTGGCAGTCTGTAGTATTCCAAATGATTTTCCCAGTCCAACGAACTAGTACAGAACAAAACATGACAATATTTGATCATTTTCAGCAGCAGTAATCAGCAAAATATGCGAGTTTCGTTCGGTTCAGTGGTATTGTTTATACACTCAGTGCCGCCAATATGGCCGATTGATGACACGTTGTGAAAACACTGAATTAGAATTTGATCAGTTTAATGCACTCTTGCTGAATAAAAGTGTTAATTTCTTTCTAAACGTTACCCTTACTGGCTCTTACTAAACTTTTGAGCCGTATAGTGTAACATTATACTCCCATATGTTTATATGTGCTTTAGTGTCATTTCAGGTCTTGTACAATTGTACAACACATAATTACTTGTGGAGGAGAACCAGCTGGAGAAGGTACAAATTCAGATCATGTGCTTTGTGATACATGAATCATTTGCATGACCTCTTCAAATCTGTCTTTTACCACAAAAACACACATTTCCCTCCTGGCAAGAACCCAAAGCTGCCATTCACAATTCATTCAATTTGACAAGACACGATTATTTTTGGAAGAATAAAAAAAGGACTATAATTCATGGCAGGGCAAAACAATAAGTGTTACCAGACACCTTGTAAAATGGAGTTCAAGTGTTGTATGTCAAAAGGCACATTTGTATTCCATTCACTTCTAAACATTACCGGCTCGGGTTACATTATGAGTTAGTGGTTGATATTGGAAATGTCCTTGAGACGTTTAAATGTTTATGAGTTTGCTGGGAAAGCTGTGGGAGTGTGTACAATGGAATGGAGTGAAAATTTGTATCTTTAGACAATCACTCTCTTAAACGGATCAATGTGGCTGGGTGTCAGTGATTATGTGATTCAGCCACAGCTTATTGCGATGATGGGGAGCCTAAAGATCTCCACCCTAATGACCCCTTGCAGATGCTGACTTTGATTTTCGCAGGTGTGCAGATGTTTACGGCCAAAACATCAAGTAATGGTGTAAAAAGGAAAAGGGCAAATTTGAAAAGCATCTTCAGAGATTTTCCTGTTTGCTTACTTTGATACACCCCACCGTAAATGTGCTTTGAATGTTCAGTAGCAGAGATTTTTTACAGCAGGGAGGCCCTTAACTTTACAGCTCTCAGTATTACAGTTAAGCTCACAAAACAGCCGTCGCAGCAAAGTGTGAGTAAGACTGAGGTAAATATTAGGTGCTGTTAAGCTGGACGTACCTTTAGTAGATGTGGTAGCGCCTATTGACATGGTATATAGCGTTCACACTGAGCTGACAGTGCAAACAGAAGTGAATTCACTATCTGTCCTTCTGCTTTTTTCTGATCTCTCCAGCTTTCCACAACTGCACTCTAAAAAATAAAGGTTTTTATTGGTGTCTATGGTTATGGGAAGAACACCTTTATCATCCATGGAACCTTAAATGTTCTAAAAGGTTTTTACATTATCAATACACTAAAAATAAGGCTCCAAAAGTGGGATTTCACAGCAATGCTACAGAACAACCTTTCTTAGAAGAACCATTCTTAGTGTGAAGAACCTTTTAAAAAAATCTTTTTACACTTTAACCTTTTTCATGGAGCCATCGATGCCAATAAAGAACATTTCGTTTGTTCACACAAAGAGAAATGTTACTTTTAAGAACTGAAAAGTTCTTTGGAGAACCCAAAATCTCAAACCTTTATTTTTAAAAGTGTGTGGCGCTTGGCTGAAAAATTAGATAAATAAAATTGATCTAAAACCCCCCTGCCCCCATCTACCGGGAGTTACAAGTGACCCTGTAATTTGAGATGAGTCTGCCTCATTGTGGTTCTCTCCACTAAAGTGAGGGGGATTGATGGTTTTTAGAGGAAGTCTGGACAGTCTTCCTTTGTTTTCCAACAGCTATCTGAAGACATAATTGATTATACATGTGTCCCATTGGCTTTGTTGTGGTTGGTCCCTCCGGTGGTGTCAAAGGGTTAACAAAGCCTGGCGTTTAGTTTGAGAGAATTGGCTACACTCAAAAAAAGAGGAATAAAAATTATAAAAGGCCAGCGATGCCATAGAAGAACGATTTTGCGTTCCTCAAAAATGGGTTCCTCAGATAAAAGTCTTTAAAGTTCTTCTAAAAGAATCAGTTTTTCTTAATTTGAAGAACATACAGTTGAAGTCAAAAGTTTACATACACCTTGCCGAATCTATGAAATGTTCATTATTTTAGAAAAATAAGAGGGATCGTACAAAATGCATGTTAATATTTTCTAAATATTGTTGTTACCTGAATGATCCACAGCTGTTTTTTGTTTAGTGATAGTTGTTCATGAGTCCCTTGTTTGTCCTGAACAGTTAAATTGCCTGCTGTTCTTCAGAAAAATCCTTCAGCTACCACAAATTCTTTGATTTTTCAGCATTTTTGTTTATTTGAACCCTTTTCCAACAATGACTGTATGAATTTGAGATCCATCTTTTCACACTGAGGACAACTGAGAGAATCAGCTGCAACTATTCCATAAGATTCAAACATTTTGCAGATTCTCCAAGGTGTATGTAAACTTTTGACTTCAACTGTATCTATAGAAAATTTGTCTTTTTGAGCCTTTTAAGGTTCAATGGTTGTTAAAGGTTCTCCATGGAACCACTGATGCCAATAACTTTATATTTGAACGTGTAGATAAAATCCACTCACATGAGAAGTTTAGGAGAGTGAATTCTGGATGAAGGGATGGATGTTTGGATGTTTATCCACAGGATGGTGCTAAAATGTTTTAGAAGGATTGGAGGGTTTATGTTTTATGTAAAATTTAATATGAAAGTGCAGAAGCTACCTCTTAAAAAATACATGAATGCCTCTGATTGATTTGAAGATTGCTGTGGGAAAATACAACTACAGTAGGAGATCATAGAAAAAATGTTTTGAGAATAAAAGTAACATCTAAGCTTCAAGCTCTGTGAAATTGCTTGAAATAATCAATGGACAAATTTAAACTGAAATGAAACCTTTTGTGATTATTTCCAATTGTGTTTAGAAGTGAACCGGCTTTTGAATCTGTAATGTTTGTTTGTTTGTTTTATCAAAGATCCAAGGGCAGCTATTGAAAACCATCATCAGACCACTTACAAAAACTGCTTCGTTTAGCAGTTTTTTTCTTGGTTTTGATCCAAGTGCGTGGAGCAAAATTAAACAAGGCTCTTTGTTTGCAGTGACAGAGACAAAGAAGGGTCTGACTCATTTGGCAGGAGTTCTAAAACGGGATATTGATATCTTTTCAGCATTTTCTCCATCCTGCTAAGCTGTGATTTAGTGATTTTATCAAAACATTTTGAAAAACTGCCAAAGGTTTGGGAAGAAAAATCAAGCTCAATCATTTTCAGTAGTCCTAAGTTGGTACAAGTGCAAAGATGAAGAATGCTTTTCGAGTCATTCAAAATGAGTCAGTTGAGTGCTGTCTAGACATTAAAGACACTAAATCAACTACATAACTTTATATGTACAAACAGACTCCTTTCTTATTACAGTTTTCTTAAATAATTGTAAATTCATTAAAACTATGAAAAAACACAAATGAAAGGATTAGAATTATATAGTGAATGAAAACCCTTCTCAAAACTACAACTTCCTCAGTTGACACCCCAGACTGATGCTGTTCAAAAGATCAGCAAAGGCCCTTTAATTTACAGATGCTTCCCGAGCAAGCAATTTCCTCAACAATGGACTCAACACTAATGACACCGTTCATGCGCTTTAACCAGAGGCATCTGAGAAATGTGTCTTCTCATTGTCAGGTGCTTTTAGGTCAGGTGGATAAATCAAGCGTGCCACTTTCTGAGCGGTGCCAAATCCAGAACACAGCCTTTGTTTCAACCTCAAAAAAGTCTGTCTGTATTTCACGCAGGAAAACCTTGCATTGTGCCTTTCCTGTTTCTCTTATAGTTGAACCAAAAATGAAAATTTGCTGATAATTTACTCTCGCTCAGGCCATCCAGATGAATTTGTTTCTTCATCAGAACAGATTTTGAGAAATTCAGCACTTGTATCACTTGCTCACCAGTGGATCCTCTGTAGTGAATGGGTGCCATCAGAATGAGAGTTCACACAGTTCATAAAAACATCTCAATAATCCACAATTAATTCACACTCCAGTCAGTTAATATCTTGTGAAGCAAAAAGCTGTGTTTGCAATAAACAAATTCATTATTAAGACTCGAAACTGTTGCTTTGTCGCTAAATATACACTCTTAAAAATAAAGGTGCTTCAGAAGATTCTTCAAGCGATGCCATAGAAGAACCATTTTTGGATCCACAAAGAACCATTCAGTCAAAGGTTCTTTAAAGAACCATCTCTTGCTTACCTTTTTATAATCTGAAGAACCTTATTTGCCACAAAGAACCTTTTGTGAAACAGAAAGGTTCTTCAGATGTTAAAGGTTCTTTATGGAATCATTAAGACAAAAAAGTTCTTCTATGGCATCGTGAAGCACCTTTATTTTTAAGAGTGTATGTTCTTTGTCCATAATATAGCATTCTACAGTGAAAAGGTTGTTTTTTCTGAATCAGGAGATAAATGTGCACAGATCAAGCACTGTTTACATGTGAAAACGGTGCAAAACAATTTCCAAACAAATATTTAGGTGGATTTTGATGTGAGAAGAAAACAGAAGATGTTATTACAGACTTATATTTTGGCCAGAATCAACCATTTAAAATCATAAAACACCACAATGATGGATTTGTTTATTTCAAACACACAGCTTTTCACTTCACAAGATGTTAGCTGATGATTTAAGTCATGTTGTGGACTATTGTGATGTGTTTTTTTAGCTGTTTGAACTCTCATTCTGACAGCACCCATTCACTGCAGAGGATCCAAGTAAACAAGTGATGCACTAATATGGAATTCAAAATCCAAATCTGTTTTGATGAAGAAACTTCTATTCAGGACTCGCATCTTGGATTTATATATATCCACCTTATTTTTCCCGTTAGAGCAGGCACGACCATTTGTAAATTGAATTTGTCTGGCTTCCGGTGTCATCCCTGTCCAGCTATTTTTAGCTGTACAAAACAGCTGGTTTTGCAGCTTGATATTGCAAACTGGTGTGTCTTACTATATTATTTTATGTATTATCTTAATTATGAACACACTAATTTGTTGTGCAAACAGTTTTACCGTTTACTGCACTGTTATTCTTCTGGTCATTTTTCCACTGTGGCTAATGAACCGGAAGTCTCCCACATTACCAGAAAACGGCTTACCACCATGTTGAAAAAGTAGGTGAATATTAACTTATTTGTAAATTAATTAAAAGCTTTAGTACTTTTAAAATTAGTAGATTAATATCGCCTAATATGCAAAAGAACAGGATTAAATGTAACAGGTGCACTAAACGCGTCGTCAATAGAGCGACTGACAAAATGTCAACAACATATCATTACCTCATCAATTCTTCTACAGGACAGTTACTATCTAAACTTCTCCTACTAACCCACATCACTGAAAACCAATCCTGCTCTCTACCCACCGTCGCCCCTCTAGCGACGGAGCGCGCCAGAGGAATGGATGGCTGGATCACGTGATTGCCGGTGAACTTGCCACTCCAGCCCCTGAAAGAAAAGTGTAATTTGAAGAAAAGAGAACAAAGAAATCAGAGAGTATAAAATCCCTCGGCTAGTCTGCACTTGGTCAGAGTAAAGCTCGACAGACAGGCGCGCACTCTCTCTCCCCGCCTTCCCTCACGCTCGTATAGTAAATACCCGGCGCGCAGGTGGTGCTTGCGGCTCTGAATCCGATCAGGATGATGCGATCTCCACAGCTTCTCGCTGCTGTCTTATACTGCGTAGTGTGCATTCATTCTCTACCGGTACCAGACGGAAACAGCCACAGGTACAAACCTGCAGCGGTAAGTGAATTTAAAAACATTTTACGCAACTAAAAATACATTTAAAACAAAGATGGGAAATATTTTAGACTTATTTTGTTAAGCAAATGCGCACACAAATAATGTAAACTAGTTATTTCAAATATTAACATATAAGCCTCTCACTGTCTGATATAGGACTATAAAATATAAAAAACATTAACAGGCTATGAATTTCAAATTTGCATGCAACTTGCAGTATTTATTGCTACCAATTCGTTGCCGTTCACCTGTTACACAGGCATCTACACAAGATATGCTACTAGAATAAACAAAACGCATGTATATAATGAAACAAATACCTAATGACCAGCAGAGAGATCATTTACAGGTGCATCAGTGAAGTGCGTACAACTGTAGATAATTTAGGCTTTATATTTAAGATTTGTTTGTTTTGAAAGCCGCTTAGTGTAGTTCACGTTCAGTATGTTTGCAGTTGTTTCAGGGGTGGGACATAATGTAGAAGGTTTTTTTTTTTTTTCAGGTATGTTGTTAAGTGAGTGAGTTATTGACGATGTATGAAAAGGCAACTGTATTGCTGCCTAGTAAGTAAACGGCAGTGTTTTGATGGTGCAGTTTCGGTTTCAAACAGACTTCCAAAAGCACAGTAACATACTTTTTAATGGTCTAAAACAAATTCTGGTCAACCTCAGCGATGTCTAATCAAATAATTAGTGAAACATTGCACATTTCTGTATCCGTTTTTTTCTTTAATGCGAAAGAAAGCCTATGGGTGAGACTTCCGGTTCATTACCAGCGCTATAAATAACTAGAAGAATAACATCGTGCAGTAAACAGTAAAACTGTTTGCACTACAAGCCAGTGTGTTCGTAATTAAGACAATACATTAAAATAATATGGTTAGACTACAATTTGCAATATCAAGCAGCAACTCCAGCTGTTTTGTACAGCTAAAATAGCTAGACCAGAAGCCAAAACCACTGGAACGGAGAAAACGGAATACAAATGGAATAACGGGTTGAGAAAAATATTGAAAATTAGCATTCAAAATTTAACCTTCCACAGTGTTTTTACTAGAATATCAACCATGTTAATGTTGCCTTCAAAAACAACCAGATGAAGGCATTTTGGTAGACGGGATGAATTATTATCATGTCTTTCAATCCATATAGCTCAATGTTATTCTGTTAAATCCACCCAGCTCTTTATGTTGAATTGGTTTCAACTTCCTGCTGATCTTCGAAGAACTAAAATCTGGCTGTAACTTCATTCTGCACAAAGAAAAAGAAGGCTTGTAGGGCTTAGAGGAAGTGGACAAAGAAGGACTACAGATGGCTGTTGTAACCTAGTTGGCAAAGATCCATACAGAGATTTTGCCAGGGAAAATATCAGGCTAAAAACATGTATCTGTAAATAAAAGAGCTGACATGAGTAGTTGTAACAGGGTAGAGAACAACTAAACACTACAAAGTCTTTGTCTACTTTTAGAATGTTGAATAGCCATAGGCACACAAAGCATTACCACAAGATGACAATGAAACATTGCATGCTGTTAAAGCATCTGGCTATAAAGAGGAGCTTAATTTTATTGTATGTTTGCCTTGACCCACTTTGCCAATCAAACAGGAATGGCACCTGGGATCAAACCAGCTCCAGACGTTTTTAAAGACGAACTGTGTACACGTTTGAATGTAGGGAGGCAGCTCTGATGCGGAGCATGTGCTGTCAATTTGTTCTTGAATGTTGACAAAGCCAGAGCAGGAGATTATGCAGGCAGGGGCAAGTCATCTGGCACGCTGAGCAGGATAACAAACCCTGTGTTTGCTGACAGAGGGGAAAATGGAAGGATCCAGATAGCTACCACTGCATTTGTTGACCCCCCTGAGAAAAGAAAAGCTGATGTCCTTCTTTAAGGCATTGTTCACGCATCACAAGCTCCAAGATTACTGCCAAAACATAAAACAGCTCAGTCAACACTCTAACTGAACATGACTAATGTGCAATACAGGGTTGGGCAAAACTTTTAATAATCTATCTATCTATATGTCTATCTATCTATCTGTGCTCCCATCTATTCATTCATCCATTCATCCACCCAACCATCCAATCCTTCTATCTACTGTTCTATGCATCTATCTATCTATCTATCTATCTATCTATCTATCTATCTATCTATCTATCTATCTATCTATCTATCTATCTATCTATCTATCTATCTATCTATCTATCTATATATCCATCTATCTATCATCTATCTATCTATCTATCTATCTATCTATCTATCTATCTATCTATCTATCTATCTATCTATCTATCTATCTATATATCCATCTATCTATCTATCTATCTATCTATCTATCTATCTATCTATCTATCTATCTATCTATCTATCTATCTATCTATCTATCTATCTATCTATCTATCTATATATCCATCTATCTATCTATCCATCTATCCATCTATCCATCCATCTATCCATCCATCCATCCATCCATCCATCCATCTATTAATCTGCCATTCTGTCTTTCTATCCATTCATCCATCCATCTATCTACTGTTCTATGCATCTATCTCTCTGTCATTCTTTCCATCCATACATCCATCTACTGTTCTGTCTATCCATCATTAATACATCCATCTATCTACTATTCTATGCATCTATTTATTTATCTATCTATCTATCCATCCATCCGTCTATTTACTGTTCTGTATCCATCATCCACCCACCTATCATCCATCCATCCATCTATCCATCACTTTATCTACTGTTCTGTCTGTCCATCATCCACCCATCCATCCATCCATCCATCTACTGTTCTGTGTCCATCCATCATCCATCCATCCATCCATCCATCCATCTATCCATCCATCATTCAGTGCATCTACCTATCCATCAATCCACCCTTCTGTACCTCTATCTTTCTTTCCATTCATCTACCAATCCATCCATCCATCCATCCATCCATCCATCCCTCTATTAACTGTTCTGTCTATCTATCATCCACACATCCATTCATCCATCCATTCATCCGTCTATCTACTTTTCTGCCTATCCATCATCCATCCATCCATCATTCAATGCATCTACCTAGCCATCTATCTAACCTTCTGTATGTCTATCTTTCTTTCCATCTATCAATCCATCCATCATTCTTTCATCCATCCATCTATTTATTGTTCTGTCTATCCATCATCCATCCATCATTATATGCATCTACCTATCATCTATCCACCCTTCTGTACATCTTTCTTTCCATCATCCATCCATCCATCATTCAATGCATCTACTTAGCCATCTATCTAACCTTCTGTATGTCTGTCTTTCTTTCCATCTATCATTTATCATTCATCATTCTTTCATCCATCCATCTATTTATTGTTCTGTCTATCCATCATCCACCCATCCATTCATCATCCATCCATTCATCCGTCTATCTACTTTTCTGTCTATCCATCATCCATCCATCCATCATTATATGCATCTACCTATCCATCTATCCACCCTTCTTTTTTCCATCTATCCATCCATGCATCCATTTATTTACTGTTCTGTCTATCCATCATCCACCCATCCATCTATAATTTTATGCATCTACCTATCCATCTATCTACCCTTCTGTACATCTTTCTTTCCATCATCCATCCATCCATTCAAACATACGTCTATCTACTGTTCTGTCCATCCATCATCCACCCATTCATTCATCCTTCTATGCATATCCATCTTTTTACTGTCCTTCCCTTCTGTATGTCTATCTTTCTTTCCATCTATCAATCCATCCATCTATCATTTATCATCAATCATTCTTTCATCCATCCATCTATTTATTGTTCTGTCTATCCATCATCTACCCATCCATTCATCATTCCTTCATCCATCCATTTATTGTTCTGTCTATCTATCATCCATCCATCATTATATGCATCTACCTATCCATCTATTTACCCTTTGTTATGTCTATCTTTCCTTCCATCTATCCATCCATCCATCCATCCATCCATCCATCTATTTACTGTTCTGTTTATCCATCATCCACCCATCCATCCATAATTGTATGCATCTACCTATCCATCTATCTACCCTTCTGTACATCTTTCTTTCTATCATCCATTCATGCGTCTATCTACTGTTCTGTATCCATCCATCATCCACCCATCCATCCATCTTTCTATGCATCTACATATCTATTTACTGTTCTACCCTTCTATACATCTATCTTTCTTTCCATCCATCCATCCATCCATCTACTGTTCTATGTGTGTATCCATCATTCATCCATCATTCTATGCATGTATCTATCCATCTGTCTACCATTCTATATATCCATCTGTCTGTCAGCCTGTCTTTCAATTTTAGTAGACTTTTTAATGCATTCTGTTTGTAAATTTTGGGAGGAGGAAAGGAACAGATCTTCATGCCCATTCTAAGCACCCTTGTTAATCAGCACCAATTATTCAGTTTTGGTTATGCTTATGACCCAATGTCAACATATGAAAGAAAAGGATACACAAGCTTAGAGGTGGTAGAGCATATAAGGTCAGGGTTAGTTGCACCGCACCACCTGTGGAGCCGTTTGGTTTAGGTTTCTTGCCTGTAGGCACAAATGAGAGCATGACTGACACCAGAAACCCTGACGTACCTGGTTCTGATTCAAACCACCATTTTTCCAGTCACCTGACCTTTAGATCTAAAAACTCTCGACAGCTGTTTCCTATCTCAACAGAAATTAGGAGACAAAAGAACTTGCTCTTGAAATACCTTTATTCCAAGTTCATTGTTGTTCCTGGCAATGCATCAAACGTTACAGTGCATGTGACTTTCATAGTGATATTCGCTAGTTGTCACCTCTTTCCCTTTAAGCTGGAACAAGTGGGAACTATTAAAAGATTCAAATCAGTAGTATTTTGATTCTCTAGACCTTGGATGCACTGCACACTTTCTACATGAACATCCTCCATCAACATCATTTTCCCACTAAACAATCTTCCTTTCAGTGTAATCACTTGTGTATACAACCCCAAAGCATGCAGATCTCTGGAGGTTTTCGCGGGTAAATATTTACCCTAGTCCGATTTCCTCTGGCATGTTCATTCATTATCTCTAGTTGTGGCCTACTTTAATGTGCCAGAAAATGTCTATGTAACAGACTGGAATTTCTTGTTTGTAATTTTTCTCTCGACAAAGGCATGCTTCAGAGAGACAATGAGACCCATGCAGCCAGGATGTTTGGATCAGAGTTGTACTAGAAATAAAAAAAGCCAAGCCAGAAAAGCAGGATGGTAGGAAGTGCTCTTGGCTGTATTTCTATGGCTTGCTGAGTCAGTAGTAAACAGTCATCCAAATGTAGAAAGTCATTTTGGAAACGCATGATGCTTCTCTCTTGATGCCGACTGTGCCGATGAATGTAAGCGATCTGACATCATCCGGATGCCCCAGAGAGAAAGATTTGGCTGCCAACAAAGAGGTTATCCTCAGAAACCCTATGGAGATGGCATGATGCCAGGCACTCCAACACTTTCCAAATCTTCTTCTTGCACAGACATGTCAGTTCTTTTCTTCTGGATTTCCCCCAAAGGCTTCTCACTGGCTCAGGGTCTCTGTTTTGTTTCAGCATAACATACTGTATCATGTTTTTACCCACTGACCTATTGACCTATATGCACATGCTTTAAAAAAAGTAGTTTGTTTTTGTATTTCTTCCATTCCAATTCCATCCGTTTATATTCCCAAATGTTGTAGATTTGATATTATAAATGTAGGTGTTAAAACAAATAGTTCTTCTGTATTGTTCAGAACATGGCAGATCTTCCCGCAGGCACAAATGCCTGATGTCTGAATGGTTAAGGTAAAATAATTCCCAGTTGTTTTTGTTTCTCAGCTGATGAGAGTCATATATCTGTCAGGAAGATATCATAAAAACGTCAAAAATTTGCACAAGATGAGGTTTGGAAAGAGAGACTTTTGTTTTATATGGAACATGTGTGGAGACGTTCCAATGGGTTTCTGAATGGACTTCCATTTTTACATGTTTCACTACATGCAGGTGGATGCTGTAAAATACGCCTAGGCTTGAGGAATGTCTGGTTAAGAAAAGGTTCTTTGATTTGGGCTTTTGTTAAAATGAGACATGTGCCTGTTGAGGTAAAGGTTGTTGCTAACTAACATTACAAGCAAACATTTCTTAGCACAGTCCCACACCCCATGTCATCCAAGATGTTCACGTCTTTCTTTCTTCAGCTGAAAAGAAATTAAACTTTTGTGGAAAACATTCCAGGATTTTTCTCCATATAGTGAACTTCAATGGAAGCCAACGGTTTGAAGGTCCAAACTGCAGTTTCAATGCAGCTTTAAAGGGTTCCACACAATCCCAGCTGAGCAATAAGGGTCTTGTCTAGTGAAATTATTGACCTTTTCCAAAAAAAAAAAAAAAATTATACACCTTTTAACCACACTTAACTTGCACTAGCTCCGCGACTTCACAAATGACGTAATCACATTGGAAAGATCACACGTGGTTTGTTCTTCGTGTGTGTACCTTAGTTCAAAAATGTAGGGTATGGTGAAAAAACTCCATCTCATTTTCTCCTTCAGCTTCAAAATCATCCGACATTGTTGTTTTACCTTTTTTTGTAAAGGGCGTTTGACTTTCTTTGTATGTTCGCTTTGTAAACACTGGGTCGGTGCTTCTGCCTATGTCACATGTGACCTTTCCAACATGACTACGTATTGTGCGAAGTCGAACTAGTGCAAGACAAGAATTTGTGGTTAAAAAGTATACAATCCAATCCAATCATTTCACTATAGATAAAATCCTTATTTCTCGGCTGGGATCGTGAAAATTGAAACTACAATTTGGACCTTCAAACCGTTGATCCCATTCCACTATATGGAGAAAAATTCTGGAATGTTTTCTTCAAAAACTTAATTTCTTTTCGACTGATGAAAGAAAGACATGAACATCTTGGATGACATGGGGGTGAGCAAATCAACAGAAAATTTTTATTCTGTAAGTGAAAGGTACAGTTCACCCAATATTTTTTGCCCCATTAGAAGTATTTTTTGTCCCATCCTTTTGTGTTCTACATCCTTATGTAGTTCCAGTTCTAACTGTTGATGAGTAAATAACTACAGAAAAGCAACAGGTTTCAGTTTAATTTAGTTCAGAGGTTGTGTTCACACTTGTTCGGTTCGGTTAATTTGGTCCGGACCAAAAAGTAAAATTATACATTTGATCCTGGTCCGTTTAGTGTTCACACTGGCATTTTTGACAGCGAAACTAAAGATACCGAAACTAAAGGCATAGTGATACATTCACAACCTGATTGGTTGGATTGAATTACGTATATTTCGTGACGGAACTCACCGAATACTCCAAACAAAAGAAAAAGGTGCGTTCGAATTAAAGCGGCGACATCAAAGTACCCAATCACTGAATGGTCTGCTCATCGCTCCTTTAAGTCGAGCACATGCAATGCCGTCTGCTGAACTAAGCGTGCTAATTGTTAAATGTATATGATTTCATTTTCACCACCTGCAAATTTACAAAGAGCTCATAAAAGGCACTTCACCGCCTCGTTGCTCTACGTTTGCCCTCTGCTCATATTGTTGTGGATACACCGCTTGTTCCCTTCGTGAAATTATGTCGCATCGCGTTGCATCTTTTCACTACTTACTTTTTTTGTTAGTTTAGAAGCTTTTGGTCCATGTTGCATTCATATATCATCTTTTTAGTGGTATTGGTCCGCTTGTTTGGTGCACACCAGGGTCAGCAGCGTTCACACTTACTCAAACAAACGGCACTTTTAGAGCAATCGCACCAGGGTTTGTTTTAACCGAACCAAACATGACAATTGTGAACACACCCCTAGAGTCATCACAATTATGGAGCAGCATTTCACAGAATCTTCACAGGATAGATTCATAGTTATGTTGTTTGTTTAGAAAATAATGATCGTTTGGCTGTTTCTTTCGAGACTTGGCTTATAGCACTTTCAGCTGCTAATATGCACTTACGTACTATTACATCAGCAACCTGAGCCGTCTTGTTTGCACTTGGCACCTCCACCTCTTATAAAATACTGACTGCATATTCTGAAATGTGGTTGCAAAAGTGGGTCACATAAGTCTATGATTTTTTTTAATGTGCACTTTTAATCTACACTTTATGTCAGAAGTTTGGGGTGATTTTCAATTCATCAACGAATCCTAGAAACAAAGTATGACGGTTTCCACAAAAAATATTAGGCAGTACAGCTGTTTTCAACTTTGATGATTATAATAAAATATGTTTCTCGAGCACCAAATCATCATATTAGAATGATTTCTGAAGAATCGTGTGACACTGAAGACTGGAGTAATCATGCAGAATAATATTACTGTTTTTACTATATTTTTGATTAAGTAACTGCAGCCTTGGTGAGCATAAAGAGACTTTTTTCAAAAAAGTTACACAAATTAAACTCAAAACTATTATTTTATAGGAATTGTGTGGTTGGTTATACAGAATTGATCTATTAAACATTTTAGAAGAGGAAAAAACATAGGCTGTCTACTAAGTTTTGGTTTGAAATGGGAGTATGTGTGTTTACTTTGGCCCAAGGGGTCTGTTTTGTTGATTTAGGCTTTAACCTTTAACCCTTGACTCCCGTTGAACCTGAGACACCCGGGTGTTTTTCTTCCACCTCCGTCGGTCCCTAAGTAGACTCGAGGCCAGTTTGTCATCGCTGAGAGGTTCCACCGCTCTACAATAAACAATCTTGACTGTTGTACAAAACACCTGCCTGTCTCCAGGTTGTTTAGAGACTCCTTAAATTACATGCTTTCAACATGTATGACGGCTCAGCCCATGGAAAGTCCATGCGCACTCAGCAGATTTGAGAGAAACAAACTGAGAGCAGATAAAGCGCAGTGAATTCTTCACTTCTATCTGTGGAATTTGTGCAGTTCCTTATTGCCGGGGGTGTGGGGTCATGTTTTAGCAACGCTATCAAGTTCACATGTCAGTGGATTTTCACTAAGGTACTACGTCTTGACTTGCCCAAAAATATTTGGATGTTTTTCCTTTTATTTGTTAGAATTTGTATTGAGTTACACAGTCTCATAACTAGATCCTACACAACAAGTTTTAATAACTAATTTGTCTGTCCACACTGAATGTGAAGCTGTTTGTGTAGCCAATCAGATGATATTTGATGTTTCCTGCAGGGAAGACATATTTTTGTAGGCCAAAACCCAGAAACAAGTTAGCATTTTAGCACTTAGGTTTATAGCCGTTAACCTTTTACGTCTGGCGACTGCATTTAGGCTTGTGAAGATTATTATGTACAAAACATAAAAATCATACAGAGGGTTTAGACTTACATCAGGATTTGGTCAGTTACCCTTATGCACAGCCATATTGGAGATACTCGGATGTAAAAAACAGCATGGATTGCATGGTTAATGGACTACTAAATATGTTGTTCTGCTAAACAAACAAACAAATTTTGACAAACTAAAGTTAATACGTGGTAAAGATACGTATGAGCAGTATTAATTAAGATATTATACTAATATTTCTCCTACCTGACCAGAAACGATAAGAACAAACACGAATGTTGTCAAGATTCTTGCCCTGAAAATCATGGTTCAGTTTGGCCAACCACAAAGCGTTTTGTTCCTCAGACAGTTTTTTGCACTCTTCTCCTTGATTTGTTAAAATGTTTGGCAGTCTACAGTACTCCACATGTTTTTTTCTGGTCCAAACCGATTAGTACAGCCCAAAACATGACAATAATTGACCATTTTTAGCAGCAATATCAGCAAAATATGCGAGTTTCTTTCAGGTCAGTGGCACTGTTTATGTTCAGTGCCGCCAAAATTGCCAATTGATGTCGCACCGTGAAAACCCGTGAAAAATACTTTTGTTGGTCACAGTGCTTGTTTTTCACGAAACTTGATTTTTAACCAATTCGATTTTTAAGTGGGGAGATTGACAAAATGTCCTTTCCTGTCCTTGGCTTGAGCAAAAGACATGATTAAAAAAGCGTATATTTCACGCGTTCGCAGAAATCGCATCATTCATGGCACAAATTTGCGTCTTTGCATTGACTTTGTATGTAAACTACTCCCGCTAATAAATAAATTAGCTTTTGGTGTGCTAATATTCTGATTGCGTTATTACACTAGATTAATTGTGGGATGTTTTTCGTGTCACTCATGCAAATAAAATCATCACGTTATGCTTTCCTGATACAACCGGATGTGTCAAACCAGACGTGTCATAAGTTCTTCACTGATTGGCTTGTGTAACAACTCGTCATGTGAATTTTAACTTGTGGAAGACTTGCGGAAGACAATATATTGCATATTTGTTGCAATTGCATCATTCGTGAGATTCCTCTCACTCATCTTTTGTTGTGATGACACACAGTTGATTGACATGAGTGCCTCACACAGTCGAACTCTTATCACCATTGTGTCGACTCAGGTGCAGGGGAAGACGATAATGTCTCCAACTGAGCAATTGAGGTGTTCTGTTGTTGGATGTAATAATGAACATAGCAGTCCTCATTTACTCCCGACATCTGAGCCACTGAAGACGCAGAGGATTAATGTTACTTTCATTTTTGAAAGGAAAGTGCCAATCCCGATCAACATATGCGTCTATGTTCGTGCAAATCATTCATGATGCAGCTTCACCCACAGCAGAAGTGAGTATAAGGGTTTTTTATGCATATTTGCAAATGACCTTTTTTAATAATGTGCTAGTAAGCAAGTTTCGCAGCTAAATGCAGCTAAATGCGCTAAAGTAAACATTAAGGCTCATCATCCAATGGCAGAGAGTGGAGGGGAAAGCAAAGCTCATTAGCATTTAAAGAAACAGAATAGCTTGCTCTAAAAAGTAGTTTTTTACACTACCATTGAGATATTTTAACCAAAGTATGTTATAGACTTCTTATTAAGAACCTAAAGAATCATATCAACTTGTGGAAAATGGGCATCCGATGAGCCCTTTAAGTAATGCTTTCATCCATTTTCTGATGCAATCAGATGTGTCAAACTAGACGTGTCAATAAGTTCTTTGCTGATTGGCTTGCGCGACGACACGGCATGCAAATCTTTCACTCAAGCTGAAAATTTTTAACTGAAGTCCATTTGTCTCTTTGCATTGACTTTGTATGTAATCTACTCCTGCAAATAATTCAATTCACTTTTGGTGTGCACACACCATTTGTCACTCTAAAGCCCCTTGCATTAGTCTATCATACATCTTCATCATAGTTGGTCCTACCTGCTTTCAAAGATAAAGTAACACTTAAAACAAGTGGCTTTTTTTTCTTTTCAGACTTCCTGCTTTATATTTCTAAATGTTTTATGGTTGTCTAAATATAGCTTGCGCTTAAATTACAGCTTTTAAAAGACTCCCTATGGCTACGAGAGGCGGAAGGATTTATAAAAGCATTTAAAAGAAATAGTTCACCCCATACCACCCCTGGCCTCTTAACCAAGCACAAATTAGAGAGAAAGAAGGAGGTATAGAGAAGGAAAAAGGGCGAGAAAGAGGTTTCTAAACCTGCACAGCTGGAGTAGAGAAACGCAGTGAGGTTCGGGGAGGGAGAGAAATTGGGGCAATCTGACTTTCCCCTCCAGGCAACTAACCTCCCAGTCCATTAACAGAACCATTTCCTTGAAATTTGGGTGAGGAAATTGACTGTGATAATTCTTCTTGCAA
The DNA here is from genome assembly GCF_049309525.1 of Garra rufa. Lineage (NCBI taxonomy): Eukaryota > Metazoa > Chordata > Actinopteri > Cypriniformes > Cyprinidae > Garra > Garra rufa. The sequence goes on from NC_133379.1 coordinate 29,379,836, forward strand.
ATTATCAGTGACGCAAGGCCAACTGTTGCACAACTATAATTTCACTAATTTCATTCCCGATTTAGACTTGTTTGCACCTTCACTTTATTGTTTGTCCAGCCAGAATACCCTAGCAATGATCTAGAAACCGTCTAGAATCCAGTGTTATTTCTGTATTATTTGTAGCATTCAAATAACTAACTAATCACATCTAAATTAAGGTGTTTCTGGTCAAGTGTACATTTAATTGACATCTCATGTCTGTATTGACAGGAGTGGCCTGAAAAGACCCATCACCATGGCCTAAAAAAGAGAGGCCGATTTCATCACATTCAGGATACCAGGGAAGACTCTAGCAATAAAAGAGCGCATTCACACTCAACTCTTCCCAAGAATGACACTGAGTTCTGGAACAGACCTCGCTGTGGAGTCCCAGACTACCCCTCACAGAAGGAAGGGAGCGTCTTTAATTACTCAACCCACAAAGGAGGCTTGCTTGGGGGCCGTCATCGCCGAAAGCGCTTTGATTTGTTTGGAGGACGCTGGGACAAAACAGACCTCACGTACAAGTAAGACTTTCACAGATAGCGGTTGCGGTTGTACTGTATCTAATCACTTTGATGCATTGCCAAGGTACTATTTTGAGCCTTACACAACAAAGGCCACACGGAGGCAACAATATAGCTTATTTTTGGTCTCCTAGCTCCCAGTCAACACACATTTGACTGAATCTATACATTAAAGGTTTTTCCTTATTATAGAGTGTGTTCAAATGAGACATTTGCAGTTCTTCTTCCTGCTTCTATCTCAGAAATACGCTATTTCCCAGCCCACACAGGAAATACTTCTGTTTCTTTCTTTATCTTCTCACATTTCTTGTAGCTGTTATCGCTTCTAAAGAAGACCACACACTCTTTCCACTATTACACCCACTTAATTAGAAGCAGTAAACTGTCTCAGACCTGGGACTGTGTGGCTCCAGAACACAGCAAGAAATATGTATCAAGCCCCCTTTGAATTGAAACAGTAAATCATTTTCCTAAACACACACACAGGCGCTTCTTCAAGTCGACCTGAATTTCATTGGTTTTTAGAGAGATCCAAAATGAAAATTATGTCATTATACCTACCCTGGTCATTCCAAACTTGTACAACTTTCTTTATTCTGTATAAAAGAACATACACAGAACATACAAGAACTTACACAGTTTTGAAATGACATGAGAGTGAATAAATTAGACAGAATTTTCATTTTTCAGTGAACTATCCTATCAAGAAGCCTTTGATTGACATGATGACCTTACTATTGTTGTTGTCTGCTCACCACTTCATGTTTTGACTGATTTGTCTCATACATCTTTGTCAAAGACGGTTCCCACCGGACATAAGACTCTCTGTAATCAGAGTCAGTGAGGTTGTGACCCGACCAGGAGAAGATGTTACATATCAGAGCACTCATGTGTGTTATGGGCGCGGAGCCCAAATGGATCTAGTTTTCTCTTCAGTGCTCAGCGGGGAGTAAGATGAGGATCCAGACAAAGAAAACCAGCCGTACAACCACTGATTAAAACTCTCCCTTGATTTATGGTCCCTCCCATAAAATATTACTGCCTATAAATCTCCCATGGTTCTCCATCTGAATCAAGCCACATTGCTGTAGGGCAGAACCAGTCTTTGTGTCTGCATACTGTAAAGACGGAAGTCAAAACGAATCTGCAAAATGTTAATTATTTTACCAAAATAAGAGGGATCATACAAAATGCATGTTGTTTTTTATTTAGTACTGAACTGAATAAGATATTCCACATAAAATAAGTTTACATATAGTCCACAAGAGAAACTGCCTGCTGTTCTTTAGAAAAAGCTTTTAGGTCTCACAAATTCTTTGTTTTTGTTTTTTTAGCATTTTTGTGTATTTGAACCCTTTCCAACAATGACTATATGATTTTGAGATGCATGCTTTTCACACTGAGAACAACTATGGGACTCGTATGCAATTATTACAAAAGGTTCAAATGCTCACTGTCTCATTTGAATCTTTAGAAGGGCAGTACTAAATGAAAAAAAAAATTATATTTAGGCAAAATTAGAAAAAATGTACACATTATCATTCTGTTTAAAAGTTTACACCCCTGGATCTTAATGCATTGATTTTCCTTCTGAAGCATCAGTGAGCATTTGAACCTTCTGTAATAGTTGCATATGAGTCCCTCAATTGTCCTTAGTGTGAAAAGATGGATCTCAAAATCATACAGTCATTGTTGCTAAGGGTTCAAATCAGAGCCGGCCCAAGGCATAAACGAACTAAGCGGCTGCTAAGGGCCACGACTGCCCCCAACTTTGAATGTTAAAGTGCAAATTAACACCTGACTACTCCTGTGGGTTTGCTACTGTTACAATTAAAGATCATAGCAAGGGTAAAAACACTGGTGTGATGTAAGCAACACAACTACAAGAAAATAAAATGTATATTGGGTGTGTTAAGATTTATATTGTGCGAATAATAAAGGATTGACAATAATTAGTCATATTGGTGGCACAGAGGGACCCCCAAATAAAATTCTGCTTAGGACCCCCTGAAGGCTTGGGCCGGCCCTGGTTCAAATATTCAAAAATGCTGAAAAACCAAAGAATTTGTGGGACCTGAAGGATTTTTTCTGAAGAACAGGGGGCTAGGTGCTTACTAGGTGCTAGGTTTGTATACAAGGTGCTGCCTCATCAGAATCTGATGTCCAGACAGCAAAAAATGCACATAGTTTATCCCTAGCAAACCCCAGTCAGCAGCATTCAAATGCTGTGCCACTATGACTTATCGTGACTCACGTCTCTGAAGGTTATTTATGGGCTATAACACCTCGCTGTCCTCTGTAATTTATCCCCTCGCTTAATGACGGACTGTACATGTGCAAAATGAACTCAAAAACACTAAACCCACCATTCCTACCCCCACCATACTGTCAGTTCAGTTACTTTAATGAGTCTGCATAAACCGTAAGTAAATGTGTGTTTTTCATGCCGCATGTGTGGAGTGGATTGCGGTCTAAAGTCGTTTTGTATGCTTAATGTCAAGTGTGTGAGCATACCTTCAGTGGAACTTGATGAATGACACCTGAGTACAAAGTTCATCCATTAAAAGTCACCACTGGACCAGATGGTTAGAAGTTACTGCTGAAAAGTAGTGGGGAAAAAACATTTAGAGAAAAGAAGCCACTTGCTAGGATGCCTAAATATATTTTATTTTAAACTTCAAAAGTTTGGGGTTGAAAACCTTTTTTTAATGTTTGATAGAGATCTAAAGAAGAAATTAAGGTTTTAGAGGAAAATATTGCAGGATTTTTCTCCATTCAGTGGACTTCAGTGGGGATCAGCAGGTTGAAGGTCAAACTGCAGTTTTAGTGCAGCTTCAAAGGGCTCTACATGATCCCAGTGGAATAAGAGTCTTATCTAGTGGATTGATCTGTAATTTTCAGAAAACTTTTTAACCACCAATGCTCGTCTTGCACTAGCTTTGGACCTTCAACTTGTTGATTCTCATTAAAGTCCACTATATGGAGAAAAACCCTGGAATGTTTTCCTCAAAAACCTTAAAGGAACACTCCACTTTTTTTGGAAATAGGCTCATTCTCCAACTCCCCCCGAGTTAATAAGTTGATTTTTACCGTTTTGAAATCCATTCAGCCGTTCTCCTGTTCTGGCGATATCACTTTTAGCATAGCTTAGCATAAATCATTGAATCCTATTAGACCAGTAGCATCGCGTTCAAAAATGACCAATGAGTTTCGATATTTGTCCTATTTAAAACTTGCCTCTTCTGTAGTTCTATCGTGTACTAAGACCAGCGGAAATGTAAAGCTGCGGTTTTCTAGGCCGATAAGATTAGGAACTACACTCCCATTCCGGCGTAATAGTCAAGGAAGTTTGCTGCCGTAACATGACCGAAGCAGGCGCATTAATATCACAAAGCGCCTGAAATTAGATCCCAGCTAGGTAACTTCCAATGTGACCGGTGCTAAGTTTGTGTAATTCCGGTTGTTGCAGCTGGTAAATTGTTAGTGGCTGGATTTACCTGTGTGTGATTAGCTATGGTTATGTGCATTGTAAGGCTGTACTATGCACTACCATGTTTCATAGAATTCCCACGAAAAAAAAGCAATTCCGACTAATGAATCAATGGCTGGCTGCTCTGAACATGGATCTCAAAACACTGTTAGCAACGATCAAGAAATGGCGTGTTTGCTCCGAGGATTTTGAACCAGATGACTATTTGGATAGTTTTACCGGTACTACAGCACGGCGTCTAAAGGACACGGCGATCCCAACAATCTTCAAACTAACGTTACAGACAGGACAACGAGGAGCATCGCCCATGGCTGTAAGTGTAACATGATGTTGTTGGCTAACGTTACCTGTGAAATGCAACCCCTGACGACTAGGTTTGGGCGAACAGTTGGCCTAGTATTTGCTATGACCAAATTCCATGTATGATTGCAAAAGAAAGTTATTGCGAACAGTCGGTGGTGTTTAAAGTCAGTTTTGAGTAAAAGTGTTCATCATGAATATAAGCCTAAAATGCAAACTGACAGTATGCATTTAAAATCTTTATATTATATATTGTAGTGGTTGCAGGAATAACTTACTCTTGCGACAGCTGGCCATTAGGTCCACTCGGCGTGTGACGTTTTTTCTAGTTTATTTGATCAAACCGGAAAAAAAGTCTACTACTGCAGGATGCACCATTGCATCCAAGTCCTCGGATGTTGCGACATGCCACTTCCTCATCAGGTAGATCCACCGTTGCCATCGATGGCAATACCTGGTCCCACTCGCGACAACACAGGCACTCACTTTCAGTTGGCATGGGCTGGCAAGCCCCACCAGCTCGAATCTGCTCTCCTCATCCCTTCTGTCCCAGGCAGTTCAGACACACTTTCTTGTCTTTCGCGTTCCAAAACCTTAGCTTCGGTGAATTCTGGTTCAAATTGATACGGGTCAGGATCTGCACCAAAGTAAATATCTTCTAAATCGTCTCTCAAAAATGTCTCCATGGCGAGGAACGCTGCCTGTGCTGCATGCACGTTGGATATGTTGACGGAAGTAAACATTTGCACATGTGCTGTGTGATATTAATGCGCCTGCTTCGGTCATATTACGGCAGCAAACTTCCTTGACTATTACGCCGGAATGGGAGTGTAGTTCCTAATCTTATCGGCCTAGAAAACCGCAGCTTTACATTTCCGCTGGTCTTAGTACACGATATAACTACAGAAGAGTCAAGTTTTAAATAGGACAAATATCGAAACTCATTGGTCATTTTTGAACGCGATGCTACTGGTCTAATAGGATTCAATGATTTATGCTAAGCTATGCTAAAAGTGATGTCGCCAGAACAGGAGAACGGCTGAATGGATTTCAAAACGGTAAAAATCAACTTATTAACTCGGGGGGAGTTGGAGAATGAGCCTATTTCCAAAAAAAGTGGAGTGTTCCTTTAATTTCTTTTCGACTGAAGAAAGAAAGACATAGTGGTGAGTAAATAATCAGGAGATTTGTATTCTGTAAGTGAATTAATCCTTTAAATTGTGTATATTTTCTTGTATAAAGCATGTACACATTTTTCCACAAACCCCAAAGATGCTTTTTGTGGTCCCCTGGGAGTCTCTAGACCCCAGTTTGCAAACCCCTGACCTACAAATATTTAAAACCTTTTTGGGTCACTAATCTAAACCTGGTTGACGTTTATATTCTTTTGTGGTAGTATCCATAGCAGATCAGCAAATAGGTAGGAATTCTCTAATTGGAGCTGCGAATAAGGATAATGTTCAAAAAAAGAACAGACTACCACACTGAGCTCTCTCCCACTGTCATAGCTCCTGTCTGGGCTTGCAGACTGCAGAGGCCTCACAATCTGAGACCTTTTGTGGCTCCAACATGCAGCCCCAGAGCGATCCCTGTCCCACAGAGCTAATAACAACCAAAGCATGAAGGTGTTCAAGCATGAAAACAACACAGAGGTACTAGTCACTATAACTGCAGGTTGGGAGCTAAACAATACTTCAAATGTGGCGCTTTAAGACATTTTATTATTCTTTTTTTAAGAAATGCTTTGTGGAACATGATACAGATTTGTGGTCTACCAGCTTAAATGTGCTCAGTGGGGATTCTGCTTGTAAAAATAAGCATGCATGCCTTCATCACTCAGCAAGCTTCACAATGTAGCTCGTCTTTCATCTGAGAGAAGTTAAGACCTGTGGGCTCATTCTATGATGGATGAAAGTAGCATTTTCATTTATAAACAGCATTCAAAATGGGTAAACCATGGAAGCCTGTTTCCACCACTGAATGAAAAATTGTTATCTTGTTATCTCACAATTCTGACTTTTTTCTCTACAATGTGAGAAATAAAGTTAGAATTCTGAGATATAAACTTGCAATTCTGTGAACATATTAGTCCTTTTTTTTTCTCCTCAGAACTGGACTTTATAACTCACAATTGTGAGTTTATATCTTACAATTCTGAGGAAAAAAGCCAGAATTGCAAGATACAAAGTGGCCATTTTGAGAAAAAAATGCGAATGTAAGTTTATATCCCGCAATTCTGACTTTATATCTAGCATAGTTATGTTTATATCTCACAGTTCTGAGAAAAAAGTTAGAATTGCTGGTTTATATGATGCAATTCTCAGAGACAAACTCAGAAGTAAGAACTGTGAGATAAAAAACCACAATTCCATTTTTATTTTGCATTCAGTGGCAGAAACATGCGTCCATATAGTAAACTGATGATTTAAAATCGAAAGAGCAGTTAAAATATCCTTTGTGAGAAGAATCAAAGGACTCAGGAGTTTCAAAGATCTGAAAACAACCTAAGAAGAATTATTAAAAAATTATTAGAAAATATTAAAGGGATAGTCCACCTAAAAATCACTTACACACAAAATGTTTTTAATAGACTAAAGACTTCCATTGTATTTCTCTCCATATAATGGAAGTCAGTGAAAGCCAAAATGTTATCTTTTATGTTTCACGAAAGAATTAAAGTCACACAGGTTTGGAACGACATAAGGGTGAGTAAATGATAACAGAATTTTCATTTTTGAGTGGACTATTCCTTTAAATCCTCTAAAATTGTCACTACTGCAGTGTATTGTGAATTGTTTTAGATTAAGATCCTGCTAAATGACAAGTAACAAAAATGTCTTGAAATATAATGCTATGTATTTCTAAAAGGCTTATGCACTTAAAGGAACCCAGATAGGGGTCCATCACTGTCACAGTATCAAGTATCACACGTGTTTGGTGATGATCAGAGAACGTAGTAGTAGTAGTAGGTACCATGCCTAATCCATTCAGACTGCGCTTGTCTTTCACAACAGCCAGATTTGGATCCAGTCTCTTGGTTCCTGGTAGCAAACATGTTCAAATAAAGGAGATTATTGGGGTAATGCACCAGAGACCAAATGAAAATCACATGGGTGGTCTGTAATGAGCGCTTATGTTTGTGCTTGTGTTATAGGATCATGCGGACCCCTTGGCAGATGAGTTTAGAGAAAGTCAGACATGTGCTGAGAGAGGCACTGCGGGTCTGGAGTGACGTCACGCCTCTCACCTTTACTGAGGTCACCAGTGGCCGGGCGGATATTATGATTGACTTTAACAGGTAAAAAAAATATGTTTCACTGTTAACAGTGTCAAAATCTATGATGGCCTTTCTGTGTTTATGTTTTAAAGGGGTTATAAAATCAGTCCAGTTGAGGTCCAGTTATAATGTTAGTCAATGTTTCTTCCGTCATGAGCATTTTTCAACGTTTGATGCTTTTTCTATTGAACCTTTAGGACTATGTAAATGTACTTTGTTGTGATTGGAAGAACTTTCTGACCCTGCAGAGACAGCAACAGAACTGCCATGTTCAAGGCCCAGAAAGCTAGTAAGGACATCATGAAATTAAGGTTGAACCACAGATATCACATGAACTATTTTAACAGTATCTTTACTACTTTCTGGGCCTTGAACGTGTCAGTTGTGTTGCTTTCTATGCAGGGTCAGAAAGCTCTTGGATTTCATTAAAAATATCTTAATTTCTATTTAGAGGTTCGGAATGACATCAGGTTGAGTAATTAATTACATAATTTTCATTTTTGAGTGAACTAACAATGACTTTGAAGTTACTTTGAATTTACCAAATTTGACTGGTCTTTTATATTCTGTATATTATCGGAGAAATACTGTTTCTCCAGCCTCTCATTTGACTGAGTTTATAACACCACATTGTCAGTCGAGAGATGTGTGTTCATTGACACAAAGAGGAAAAGTTTCCACTTCACTAGTCAAACACAGACGCTTTTCATCTCCTCTAGAAGCTGGAGATTAGAGAGGGTGTCGGTTTAGGATTATAGGTCGAAAATTTACACTGCACGTCCATTCATGCACGTGTGTTACTTCTTAAATTCCCATCGTAAGAAAAGTCATAACTCAGAACACCTGTGGGGCTTAGTTCTACTTATGGACATGCAACACTGCGGCTCAAAATCCCTTGCTTTTGAAAAACGAACCTTAATGTTGAAAAGCATGACTTTTGTGGTAGCACATTATTACTACAAAGCTCTGTTTGAGTGTTTTTCCCCATCACTGAACATGTGACGTGCTCTATCATTTTGCACATTGTTTGTGATAGGGCACAAATATCACAATTCGATTCTGATTCACAAGCTTGTGATTCGATTCAATTCCCGATTCGATTCGATGATGATTATTTTGGATATATATCAGGAACAGTACATGTCACATTTTCTCAAGGAAAAAAATGTCTCAGCTAATCAGTCCCTCCAGGATTTCACGATTTTTTTTTGTGATTTTTGCGATGAAAATTATAAATTTTGTGGTGGCAAGTCCTAGAAATTTGCGAAAAATTTTGCGATTAATTTAATTATTTAATTTATTTATTAATAATTAGGATATCACATTTACCATATTAGGTATTATGTTAGAGGCTCAATTATCATACATAACACAAATCAAACATAAAATTTGTTTATTCTGATACATTTGAACTTTTAAAATAACCTATGGGCAATATTCTTATGTGACCTTTGTAAACATTAACAGCAGGTGTAGAAATTTATACTGTACATAGCCTACTTCATTTCAGTCGCATCTCAGGTGCTTTTTACATTTTGGTAGCCCAAAAATTAATTGAACTAGCCCAAATAAAAAAGCTTTTTAATTTTTTTTTTTAAATATAGAAATTCAAACAGGAGTCTAAATGTCAATCAAATATGTTTTCAATACAAAAATATAAACAAATATCAAGGAAGGAATTTTATTTCACTCTTTAGTGTATCTGCATAATTTTTTAATATAAATTTAAAGCAATGTATGATCCTTTTTAAGAGCTGCACAAGTAAAATGAACAGAATGAGTGGGGTTGTACAATGTAAGGTAGAATTTTAGGTCATAAAATTACATGATTTATAATTCAGATACAGATTCACACAAAAACAATATCTTATACAATGGCATTTCAGCCTTTATACCATTAAAAGGGATAAATCAAGTATATAATTTATCATATTTAAAACAAATTACTGTCTTAATTGTTTAGATTTTTTAGAAGGCACATTAAAAACCCTATGTGTTTGCTGCATAAAAACAAACAGCTGAAAAATGTATTGGAAAAAATTCTAAAAAATTAAAATTAAAAATTCTGTCACAAGGGGGCGCTTTAGGAGCGCTGAAATATGATCGTTTCCCTAGTAACGGCTGTATACAAATCAGCTTTAACGCTGTTTTATCAGCATGAAATGAAAATGACAACGACACGTTTCTGAGGACAGTCGGTTCTTCTCAGATACATTCATTTAAAGACATCAGCGCTGCGTTTTGACTTTGAAATGTGCAGGGCTCATATTTATTCAATGACATCATTGCCTTTAGAAGTTTTATCCAGCCCTATCGTGATTCGTCTTTCCGTCCCTAACTGACTTTTAAAATTATAATTAAGACTTTTCTTATACTATTTAACAAATTCAAAACTTTTATGGCGTTCCATTTGCAACAACAGAAGCCCTCTACTGTACGATAGCGGGTCGGCAGGCCAGTGAAACATTTTGGTAGCTCGACTGAAAAACACAATAGCCCCCGGGACATCGATCTTGCGAGCCCTGCAGACAGACAGCTCACAGACATCACGTGAGCAGCGTCTTTATCAACATGATATATATATTTATCTTTTTATTATTGAAATATTTGAATAACCATTTTTTTGCAATTATTTTGCGGTTAAATGACAAATTATGCAGGATCGCAAAAAAATGCGACATTTTGTTGATTTTGCATTAAATTCAGCGATCGCAGAATCGCGAAAAACTGGAGGGACTGGCTAATGCTGTAAAATATACATGAGAGTCAGTTGGTACTACTTTACTATAATACTGAAGTTTAAAATGAACTGATTTGTATACAAATATAATTTATAATTTCTACTCCAATTAGTTTTTAAATGGTGGCTGTCATAAAAAAAAAACTTAACAGATTTTTTAATGCTCCTCTCTAGAGTTAATTTTTCTAGCTGACTGATGAGTTTATGGTCACCAAATGTGTTTTTCTGAGGTAAATGTTACGTTACGTGACATTGTTTACAAGCTGTTATACAGTGTTGTCAAGTCCATATTTTTTTTCGCGAAATTGGGTTATTTTAACACTGTTGCCATTGGTTGTTTTTCTTGTCCGCGGGTTGAAGTGACCCCAATAACATGATATGTAGCCCCTAGAATGCGATAATTACAAGGGAAACCCTGCCAAAAATGTGTATTTTACCTCCCAGAACGCAATTTTTATGCGTCCCTCCAAATGTTTTGGCTAGTTTTGAGTAGCAAATGGGCAGGTTTTGTTGTGAAAAACTGGCAACCCTGGCTTGAAATTTTTTTTATTAACATAACTTCTGATGCTTATTCATGTTTATTTTGTGCTGAAACAGGTTAAAATGGAGGATATGATCAGTTCATGTGCACTTCACGCATTTTATAAAATAAAATAAAAATAATAATGATGGGAAATCAGAAGGTATGCTGAAAGATACAGTACAACTTACTGAAATCTTGTCTAAAAAATGTATAAAAATAGTTTAAAATGTTTAGACGCCATTTTCTCAAAAGCATGAAACTCAAAATGATAAAGCAGGGGGTGAAGTACTTGATTTACAGTATGCGTCACACCAGTCCTATATAAATGTCAAGTCTCTTTCAACAGGAAATTTTGCTCAAGCCAGTGGCTTTCTTTCGTCATTTTCTTTGAAAATGGCTTCCTATACTTGGCTTCCTGTTAAAGCGCTAATGTACAATTTTTGTGTTTCTAAGATACGCACGTATGAAGCTCTAATGAGGGATACCGCTTTTCTTCAAAGCAAAGGGAAATATCTAGATCCATCTGGCATAAAGCGAAACATCTGGGGGTCTGTTCAGTGAAGTGTGGGGCGCTAGGCATGTCAATTTCATTTGTTCTGACTCAATCTGAGATTCCATCAATGGGATAGCAGGGGACCGGACATTTGTGGGTTTGATTTAACCAGAATAGTAACCTTCTATGACCTTTCAGGTCTGCCAGTTTAAAGATCTACGATCCTGGAAAGCTTTGTGCGTAATTTAACCTCTCAACATTTCACAATGGAAAATTTGGGGATCAGTTTATTCAGTGCCATTCAGCCAGGGTGGATTTTGGCATTCCTTTAAAGACAAGAGAATCAGGAAAGTTACTGAGGTGTGACAGTTACAGTAGGGTATAATGTGGTACAGTTGCATGGTAGTAACAGCAATGTCTTTATTCTCACCCTTGTTTAATCATTCTATGTAATGAAGTGTGCTTATAAAATTCTTTTAGTGATAAGTTCATCAGGCATGTTGATGAAATAAGAGAACGGGAATAGTTGATTTTGTGCTGTCGTCTAAAAGACTGTGTTTCACATTCAGGTACTGGCATGGAGACAATCTTCCTTTTGACGGCCCAGGAGGAATTCTGGCTCATGCCTTCTTTCCCCGAACTTACAGAGAGGGAGACATTCACTTTGACTATGATGAGACTTGGACAGTGGGCAACAGTATGGGTGAGTGAGTGTCCTGGTTCATTTGGTGTGACTTTTGTATTTTAAGTTTATATCTCACAGTTTTTCTCAGAATTGCGAGTCTATATCTTGCAGTTGCAAATAACTGAGAGTTTACATCACACAATATTGATTTTATTCCTAAAATTTCTGAATTTATCACACTATTTGTTCATCGCAAAATCTTCCGCCACAGAACAAAAAAATAAAAAAGGTCTTTGAGACTTTTTCACAAATCTGACTTTGTTTTCCTCAGAAATCATGCAATTCTTAGTATATGTTTCACAGTTGCAAAAAAAAAAAAAAAAAAAAAAAAAAACGAATCATTTGATTGCATGGTTCAAAACTCATTCATAAAGTCAGTCACTTGTTTTGTTCCTGAAAGAATCAGTGCTTGAAAAAATCAACTGAATCACTCAACAATTCACTCATAAAGCCAGTCTCTTGTTTTGTTCCTAAAAGAATCAGTGCTTAAAAATCAGCTGAATCACTTAACAATTCACTCATAAAATCAGTCACTTGTTTTGTTCCCGAAGAAATTGGTGCTTGAATGAATCTGTTAAATCACTCAACAATTCACTCATAAAGCCAGTCACTTCATTTGTTCTTGAAGGAATTTGTGCTTAAATTAATCGGTTAAATCACTCAATGATTCAATCATAAAGTCAGTCACTTGTTTTGTTCCCAAAGGAATCAGAGCTTGAATGGATAAGTTGAATCACTTAAGGATTCACTCATAAAGCCAGTCACTTGTTTTGTTCCTGAAAGAATCAGTGCTTGAAAAAAATCAACTGAATCACTTAACAATTCACTCATAAAGCCAGTCACTTGTTTTGTTCCTAAAAGAATCAGTGCTTAAAAATCAGCTGAATCACTTAACAATTCACTCATAAAACCAGTCACTTGTTTTCTTCCTAAAGGAATCAGTGCTTGAATGAATCGGTTGAATCACTGAACAAGTCACTCGTAAAGCCAGTCAGCTGTTTTGTTCCTGAAGCAATCTGTGCTTAAATGAAACGGTGCTTGAATGAATTGGTTGAATCACTCGATGATTCACTAATGAGGCCAGTAACGTGTTTTGTTCCTAAAGGAATCAGTGCTTGAATGAATCAGTTGAATCACTCAATGATTCACTCCATGAAGCCAGTCACTTGTTTTGTTCCTAAAATAATCAGGGCTTGAATGAATTGTTTGAATCACTCAAGGATTCACTCATAAAGTCAGTCACTTGTTTTCTTCCTGAAGGAATCAGTGCTTGAATGAATGGTTGAATCACTCAGGGATTCATTCATAAAGTCAGTCACTTGTTTTGTTCCTGAAGGAATCAGTGCTTGAATGAATGGTTGAATCACTCAGGGATTCATTCATAAAGTCAGTCACTTGTTTTGTTCCTGAAAGAATCAAACTTGAAAGAATCGGTTGAATCAATCAACAATTCACTCATAGTCTGTCACTTGTCACCAGCTACTGGCTACTGTAACTTTGTAACCTACAGGAAAATTGTTCATTTAGTAAATTATTTTTCATTTATTATGTACAAATGGGCTTCCACATAAATATATGACTGCATAAACTATATAAGGGTTTATATGTAATTTTAAAACCCCTTTGTCAAAAAGATTTATTATAATTATATTTTTTTTAGGGGTGGGCATAGATAATTTTTTTTAATCTAGATTAATCTAGATTAAATCTTGGAATTAATCTAGATTAATCTAGATTAAAATGGCTAATTTGAATTCTGCTGAAGGCATTCAGAATATGTGTGCTACCCAAATAATGACTTAAAGTCTTTGAGAATGGATCATAAAGCTCATAAAGCTGTTCTATGATAATTTGTTGATGAAAATAAATTATGTTCAATTAGATGTACTTGTGTTAACTAACTAAAAATGAAATTATTTTTTCTACCTATTAGATTGTGTTTTTTTTTTAACGTCAACACCTACCCAACCCATTACATGTTACACCATACTTTTATTTTGACAGGTTGTCGTGAAGTTTCTGTGTCATACAGTATGATATGATGCTAGTTTTCATAAAAATGAAACGGTAAAAGTGACACTCACAGCAGTTTGGGAGATTGAGTTTATCTGTTCATGTGAGATGAAAATGCCAAAAATTACCGGGAGTGTCACGTGTGTTTCAGTAGCCTATGCGTGTAGTAAAAGCTCGTCTCCGCAATGCATACATACAGCTAGGCAAACGGAACATACCGGATTCATATTAAAACGGTCTTTTTGCATTTCAATGTTCACATACACTAGTCCATATCGCGATTTGAATTAAGTGACTGACCAACATTTGATTTATGAATCCAAAAAACGACGAATTTGCGTGGCATTTTGCGCTATAGTAGATTCGGTTTTTATGAATGGAGGACGAGGCGATCCCGTCTGTGTTTTTGCGGAGGAGACTTAAACGCGCGACCATATTCTATAGTCTTCGGTATACATCCGCGTTAAACTATCAAGGTGAAAGTCATCATAGCTTGCGTAGTTTAGACCCAGCTCCCAACCCAAATTTGAGAATAGATTAACGGCGATATTTTTTTTATCGCTCGATAAGAGTGTCACATTAACGCAGCACGTTAACGCCGATAACGGCCCACCACTAATTTTTTTAAATCCTTGTGCTTCCTACTAGGTACTGACCTCCTCCAGGTGGCTGCTCATGAGATCGGCCATGTTTTAGGATTGCAGCACTCCATGGCACCAGGCGCAGTGATGTCGCCTTTCTACACTTTCTCCTACCCGCTCAAACTGAGTGAAGATGACAAACAAGGCATACAGTCTTTATATGGCTCCAGACACACTGATGATAAAGTAAAGACAGAGGAGAGACCTCCCAAAGTCACAGAAACCAATGAGATTGAAACCACAGTGGTGAGTAATTTGACTGATTCTATCTGATCTTGGGAATCTAATTCTTCTTTATCCATCTCAATCTGTTTTTCCCCTTTATTTTCCATCTTTCCAGCCTGATGCTTGCCAAACTGACTTCGATGCTGTATCTATGATCCGAGGCGAGCTGTTTTTCTTTAAGTCGGGTTATGTATGGCGGATCCGTGATGGTAAACTTCAGACCGGATACCCTGCATTGGCATCAAGGCACTGGAGAGGAATCCCAGGCGACATTGATGGCGCTTTTGAGGACAAATCTGGAAATATCTGGTTCTTCCAAGGTAAACTGTCTCAAAACAATCAAGTATGCTACCGTTTAAATGTTTTCGATCTGTAAGATTTTTACTGTTTTTGAAAGAAGCCTCTCATGCTATAACGCCTCTCACCCATCATTCTCTCTATAGGCCAGAGTTACTGGGTTTTCGATGCAGAGCGGCAGATCACAGGCCCAGACTCTGTGCGACGGCTAGGTCTAACAGTGACTGACATTCAGGCCGCCCTCATGTGGGGAGAAGACAAGGCCCAGAAGATCTACTTCTTCAAAAAAGGAAGCTACTGGCGATTTAACCTGAAGGAAAACCGTGTAGACTCAGTCCACCCTCGCAGCATGAGAGACTGGAGGGGCGTACCAGATGACATTGATGCAGCTTTCCAGGACCGATTCGGTACAGTTGTCACTGATAAATTATTTGTAAGGTTATTCTTGATGGTGGGTGTTTAAAAAGTCATTGAATGTTTCTTTGTTCTTTATTTCTTCACAGGCTTTGCACACTTCTTGAGAGGGAAGCAGTACTGGAAGTTCGACCCAGTGGAAGTGAGGGTGCTGGAGGGATATCCAAGATATATTGGCATGGATTTTTTCGGTTGTTCTGCAGCTCTGTACCAATGAGTCATGGGTACAACTAGACGTAATTTATCCCAAATGTATTACTGATCTTTGTCACGCACCTAGTGCAACTAGTACTCCCACAAGCAGTTTCCACATGTTTAAAGGGATAGTTCACTCAAAAATGAAAGCAACTTCATAAAATTAAGGTTGACTAATTTATCTTTCTGGACCTTGAATGTGTCAGTTGCATTGCTGTCTATACAGGGTCAGAAAGATTTCATCAAAAAATATCTTAATTTGTGTTGATGAACGAAGGTCTTTGGGTTTAAAATGACATGAGGGTGAGTAATTAATGACAGAATTTTCAGTTTTGGGTGAACTATCCTTTCAACTTTGAACCAATCTAGGTCTGGTATTTTTGTTTATATCAGGTAGTGTCAGATATGCAGATTCTTCAAATCTGACCACTGGATCAAACATTTTTCTGTGGTTTCAAGCAGATACTGTACTGATCTACTTTGTGACTCAAGATGCTACATCTGCGCCACTTAAACACATACTGAATGACTGTTGCAGGATCTTCTCATCTGCAAAACAACTACTCTCATTTCTCAGGAAAAGCAGGAAATTCTGGTCTTTAAACATTTTTCGTATATATTTTGTGTACTTTATTATTTATTATTTGTATATTTTTGGCAGTATTGAAATATCATGTTGTGCCATTAGTGACATGCTGTTGATTACCACAGAAGAATATTTTGTCCTTAAAAACAAGCAAAAATTGCATTAAACATAATGCACTTACAGTGGAAATCTGTAAGGCAAGAAATTTAAAGAAGAAACTAAAAAGTAACTTTTGGTACAAGTGTTGACAGAAACTTGATGTAAACATTTACATCTAATATCAAAGCATCCAAAAAACTGACAACTATCTAGTTCTCAGAGCAACATTACTTTGTAGAGACTTTTTAAAGACTTTTTAATTTAGCTTGAAGCTTTGAAGGGCCTGAACTATATAGTGTAGAACCATGGTGCTGTACCTTTAGCATTTAGGGCTGGTCACACTGATTTTCAATAGTTTTTTAATGAGAAATGGCAATTTGACCTCACACAATTGACCTTTGGGAATAGCTGTCGGCGTGAATGTCCATTTAGACTTAACCTAAGTCTGTAAAGGACTTATGAAGACCTGTTTTTCAGTAGTGATAATGTATATTTTACAGTGCAGGTCACTGGTGCTGTTCACGTGTTATCTAATGAAACTTTTTGCCTAGTGTGGCTACTGAGGAATATAATCCTTATAGCATGATAATGATAGCTTTTGGACGGATCTAAGGAAACTGTACACTTCACATTCACTGTTATTATAATGTTTGTCATGTAATCGATTCTTTCTCTTGTTGTTTTTTTAATGATCAGTTTACTGTGTAAATATTTTGTAAAAAGAATTGTATTATATTTTCGGCTCCAATAAAAGCCTCTCTTTGTTTATTGTAGTCTGTCTCATTATCTAAGTATCTATCTAAATACTTTCGCTTACAGCTGGTTAGTAATATTTGTTTGTGTGCGTTTTTTTTTAACTTCCGAAAAGATGATTTTTATGAAAACTAACAGCCTTTATTTTATTTTTTTTTAATAAGAGGATCACATTAAAGCTGTATTGGAAATTATTTACAATGCTTCCATAATTTATTTATTTTTTAATCTTTGTCCTTGACTTTGGTTTTCAATCTTATTGAACTTAATCCAAAATAAATTCAAATAAATTCAAATAAAAATTCAAATAAAAAATATATATATTAGACTTTTTATGACTACCAGTTGTGGTGACATTTCTACGATTACCAGCAATTTTGCACAAAATATACACAATCTGTCAAAAGTTTTTGAACAGTAAGATTTTTATGTTTTTTAAAGAAGTCTTGTCTGCTCACCAAGCCTGCATTTATTTGATCCAAAGTACAGTAAAAACAGTAACATTTTAAAATATTTTTACTATTTAAAATAACTGTTTTCTATTTGAATATATTTTAAAAAATTATTCCTGATTTCAAAGCTGAATTTTTAGCATAATTATTGCAGTCACATGATCCTTCAGAAATCCTTCTAATATTATTATTTGCAGCTAAAAAATTTTTTAAAACGGTTAAGTAGAATATTTTCAGGTTTCTTTGATGAATAGAAAGTTCAGAAGAACAACATTTGTCAGAAATAGATTTGATTAATTTAAAGCATCCTTGCTAAATAAAAGCACTAATTTCTATAATGCCCCTCCAAAAAAAAAAAAAAATATATATATATATATATATATATATATATATATATACTCCAAGCGTTTGAATGGTATAGTGTATAATGTTACAAAAGCATTTTTACAAAATGATGATCTTTGAATCTTTCTATTCATCAAAGAATCTTGGAAAAAATGTACTCAACTGTTTTAAATATTGATAATAATGATAATAAATGTTTCTTTACCAGAAAATCAGCATATTGGAATTATTTTTGAAAGATCATGTGACACTGAAGACTGAAGTAATGATGCTAATAATTTAGCTTTGATCACAGGAATAAATAACAGTTTAAAATATATTCAAAAAGACAACAGTTATTTTAAATAGTAAAAATATTTTTTAAATTGTACAGTTTTAGCTGTACTTTGGATCAAATAAATGACTTAAAAAACTTTTGACTGGTAGTGTAGTTTTTCAGAAGTTAGTATACTTGCTCACCAAGGAGACAACAATATCAGTTAAGAACCTGAGATCGAATAAAAAAAACAGGATAAATACTGCTATATTTATTATTTATGCATAATTCTGAGTAAAAATTGTGGAATATGATTTATTTCTGTGTATTTAAGATGCATAAAATGCTAGTTATGAAATTAGACTTAGTATAAGGATACAGAATTTAATATAAAATATTTTAGATGTCATTTCCATTACTCTCACATGTTTTTAGCAATACATCATATGAGATGTGATGGAAATGACATTGTAATAAACTCAAAAGGATCAAAAGTGCTGACACTCTGATATGAGAGACATGTGCACAGCCCATCTCCACCAGTCTGGTTCTAATATGATCTATCAGAGGTTTCAGAGTGGAAATAGAAGATGGCTGTTCTGTAGGCCCTCCTGCCGAGACAAATCCAGAGTCCTGCTGTCTTGGCTTGTTTACAGACTGTAATTCCCCTCTTCTCCCCCGCTTCTATCACACGGAGCAAATTTGTAACACAATGACATTGTAACATGATGACATCATCACTTCAGTTCCATTTTATGTGAAGCATCTGTTGGCGCCATCCTCCGCCAAGTTAACACATTTTGTAGGGTTGCACTTTAGTAAGTACAGATGTCGAGCTGCTTTGGACGAAACACAAACCCTGATTCTTGTGTTATCAGGATTTGAAAGAGAATCTACTCATAATCATGTGCTTACTGAAAAGTTTTGCCAGGGTCATAAGAGTTGCTTAGTGCTTAACGCATTTGCTGAGTTAGTGATTTTTGCACAGGCCAGCGTGATTAATGAAGTGTCATTGTTTTCTTGTTCAGTAGCCACCGATGGCAGACGCTGTACCAGACGTCTTAAAGTGCTGTTGTTACGCATACATGTGTACCACTTCTAAGAGTATGTTGTAAAACACATGTCTACATTTTGAACTTGAAGAAGGACGTTTTCCCTCAGGGTAAAGCAAGTCTGCACTGGTTTAACCACAAGCATGCGCACACGTTTGACCCGAACGACCCCCGCGATATTTCTCTCATTACATTAAAAAGCAGATTGTTTGTATGTTGACATATTTCCTACAACTAAAAACATGTGGCTTTTAACAGTTAGTACAGAATAATCTCTCTATCATTTTTCAAAATCATAACAGGTCCTGATCCTGATCAGTCTGAATCATGATCTGATTAAAACTTAAAGAGAGTCAGATTTCCAGTGTGTTAATCAAGAACTAACAATGACATCCCTTAGGCTGATAGCTGATCTTTATAAGACTGGAATGTTTAAATTGTTTGTCAGAGTGATGACAAACAAACAATGAAAGACCGGACACTAATTTCAGATTTATCTGTCATCATTTTAGCCTTGACAAAAGTGCTTGTATTGTGGTAAAAGTTTCTTTCTTTCCCCCATGTATAAGCCATACCTGCATTCACAGTGCTGTAGACTGAATAATAGATCACAGGTGGGTTCAGAAGTTAGATTTCTGACTCTTTTTGGGTAAATCACGTTTAAAGTGAGAACCACTGTGCCCTACTCACTCTGAAGTGCACTTGAAGTGAAGAGTGCAGGGAAAACTGTCTCACTTAACATAACATCACATAACATAAAAAATCAGATGTTAAGATACAACGAAATATTAAAACTAAGCCAATATTTTCTTTTCGTCCTTAGCATGTAAACAATATTTCACGCTGGGTTCAGATAGGTTCAGATACTAGATAAATGCCAAACAGAATAATTACCTAAACACGCGACTTTAAAAAATATTTTTCGCGCCACTTGAAACTTCACCTTAGCGCCTAGAAGGTCTGTTTCTGAGTGAGTTCGTTTGCTTACGTTTTTTTTTTTGGAAATTTCAAGTAGCTTTCTCGAAGAAAGTAAGTTCCGCCTACTGTCATCTCGGCTTTAAACTCTCAAGATAATATTTGTCAAAGCTGCAGTGCACTTAACAGAAAAAAAAAACATTTCTTTAAAACAGTTGAGTTTACTTAGCGCCGCGGCCCGCGCGTTTTTATTAGTTTGTTTACTGACAGAACATTAAGCGAACTGTTATTAAGTGTGACTAATGCAGAGAATGTGTAATCCTTTTCATTGTGTTTTCCAAGCCTAGTAAGTTACTTAAGTAGCCTATTTTAACAGTGTTTCCTTTTTATAGGCTAGTTTATCTGCATATAAAATTGTCACAAAAATTCTTGTACTTTGTTTTTAGTGGTAGAATGCAAGAAACGCATTATAAGGGAAAGGAAACGTGACACCAGTATGATTAATTTACTTTCTATTTATTTTATTCACCTTACTTTTCCATTAGAGTGGACGTGGTCATTTGTAAATTATATGTGTGGGGGGGGGGGGGGGGGGGCTTCCGGTCTCATCCCTCCAGCTATTTTTATCTGTACAAAACAGCTTTTTGCTGTTTGATATTGTAAACTGGTGTGCCTCACCATATCGTTAGAATGTATTTTCTTAATTATGAAGACAGTGGTTTGTAGTGCAAAAACAGTTTGACCATATACTTACTGCAGCTAATAGAGCCTTATTCACAGAAATCCGTTTACTACTGCATTGAAAAATAAGGTGGATACTCAGATAGCACACGTACCTCTGCAAAATTGTCTGTTAAAGATCACTTGATCTGGAAAGCATCTGCTGTGTACAAACATCTGACAGATGTCTGTAAGATGTCAGTTTTACATGCATTCTAAATCATAAACCATCTTAAAGACATCTAATAGATGTCTATTTGACATCTGACAGGGAATGTCTATACTACACTAAAAAAATACACCTTCCAGATGTCAAATAGACGTCTCCATGATGTACGTGTGCTATCAGGGATAGCTACTAAATATGCAATGAACAAAGAATAATTAGAATAAGTAGTCTATTTAATGTGTTCTGTGCTTGCTTGTAAAGTATATCAAGACAAACTTCTTTCATCACGCGCTGCCTTTCAGGAGTCCTCGGATGTCCTTTTAGCGAACAATAGAATGTCAGTACAACAAATGTCAAGGGGTTTGTTAGTCTACTGTACTTCCATTACTTTTTATAGAACCACCAATTGCATGTGCTCTGATAGATTGGCACAGGATTATGGGAGTGCGTAATCTATCACAGGCATCGGCTAATGAGGGCTTTCTAGGTTTTGACTGAACTACGTCCAGTTTCCATACACATTAAAGACACATCTCACATTTCAAATGAATGCTTTGGAAACTGAAGCAAGTGGTTCATTGTGCATGACGTATGTGGTTAGGAGAACAGATTTTAGGCCCGGCTGATGAGCTAATGCACTGAACGAGACCGCAAACGAACATTCAAACATAAACGACTTCTGAAACAGATATTAAAAACATTTTTAAGCATACTAAAATAAACCAATTTTAATTTATAGTTCGCACAGCTTTTAAGTACAGAGAAGAAAAATAAAGAACAACAGGCATACAATTTACCATTGTCTTTATTTTAAAAAAAGCAAGTCAAGTTCATAGTTCGCATTAGCACCTTTAAAGAAAAACACAAACGTTCTCAACATCCTGTTCTTACAACCAGACTATACAGATGTCTCTATAACTAGAGACCAGAGAAACGGCAATGACAAGGCATTCTAATAAGATGTCCAAACAGCTCCCATGAGCACTGTAAATCCTGGCTGATGCCAGATCAGAGTTTAAAGGCCTGGTATTAAGAAAGTGTGTAATGCTGTGTGGGTTGAGGAGGTCAGAAGGCTGAAGGAATGTTATCTAGAGCTGCGTGGATCTGTGCAAAGGCCTCCAGCAACCCTGAGGCCCTTTGAGAGACTGCGAGCTTATTGAGTGGCAGGATCAATAATGTCCTGTTTTTACCAGGCAGGGGCGGTGTTGGCAAGTCGTCGCATACGCCTGCATAATAAAAAACGCAATATTGTTCATGCGTAATACTAACAGTAATAAATAGGGAATTAAGTAGGGAATAAAATATAAACATGCACAAATCTCACCTCGTGTTTCTGTCCTGATCTCTGATTTTCTTCTCCATCTCTGCATCTGTCAGGGTCTCCAGAAGAGGGCACCACTGGTCGGCATCACCTGTGTTCCTGATGGCAATCTCCACTGTTGGTAATGGGTTCTCACTACAGAAAACAAGCCATATGGAGTCAGAAGTGGACAGCGTCACTCAAACACCATGGAAGTCCAATGATGCTTCATTGATGACCACTGAGGCACAAAGGTGATGAATGATATCTAAAATATCTTAAACATTTGTTATTTTTTTTTAATAAACACACAATTAACTTTTAACCTTCAGTTACAAATCAAAGCCATGCTGTGGCAGCACATGCAGGGGTCAAACAGAACAGTCACTAAACCACCATCTGTTCTGATATCACTAGGTTTATGCTATTGCTGTAATTTTTATATTAAAAACGGCATTATTGATTAGCAACTTATCCTTATACACAACCAAGTCCTGCAAAGAATTAAAAAAAATAAGAAAGGATGAAAGTACTCAGCTTCCCAGGGAATGAAACGTGGGGGTAAGAGGGAGAGAAGATCAAGAAATTTTGAAGTATATTGACCTGAAATCAGACCTATTGGAACAGACAGTGGGAGAAGCAAACAATTAGAAGGTTATAGCAAAGCAAAAACAAGAAGCAATGAAGTTAATCACAAAGAATGAAACAAATCTTAAAGGAGTAGTTCACTTTCAGAACAAAAAAATGACAGATAATGTACTCACCCCCTTGTCATCCAAAATGTTCATGTCTTTTTTTCGTCAGTCGTAATGAAATCTTTAAGAAAAACATTTCAGGATTTCTCTCCATATAATGGACTTCTATGGTGCCCCCGAGTTTGAACTTGCAAAATGCAGTTTAAATGTAGCTTCAAAGGGCTCTAAATGATCCCAGCCGAGGAAGAAGGGTCTTATCTAGTGAAATGATTATTTTCTAAAAACATTTACAATTTATATACTTTTTAATCTCAAACACTCATCTAGTCGAGCTAGACAAAACATGCATTTGAGGTTAAAAAGTATATAAATTGTAATTTTTTTTTAAATAACCCGTAGTTTTGCTAGATAAGACCCTTCTTTCCTGTGATCGTTTAGAGCCCTTTGAAGCTGCATTTTGGAAGTTCAAACTCAGGGGCACCATAAACGTCCATTTATATGGAGAGAAATCCTGAAATGTTTTATTTAAAAAACATAATTTCCTTACGACTGAAGAAAGAAGGACATCTTGGATGACAAGGGGGTGAGAACATTATCTGTAAAATTGTGTTCTGAAAATGAACTACTCCTTTAAGAGTTCTAACTGAACCACAAAGCAAATGATGTGCCATTTTCACCTTTAATCTACTGACGATGTAATGCTAACTGGGTATGCCCCATAAATCCTGACTATTAAAAGGCAAAAGTAGGATTGCAAGCCATGCAAGAGAAAGCAACTGATTATGAAACTTTATGGAGGAAAAAAAAAACTCAACTTATGACCCGTTGAGGAAAGAAACATTAAACTACTTCAAGGCACAATAAAGGGAAGTCATAATGCTTGAACGGTTGTCTGCTTGCTGTTGGACAAATAAATGAGATTGTAAAGAACCAGTGTATGGGCCAGACCGCATTAAAGATGGTCTCAATTTAGTGGCATAAACAAGACATGCCATGTGTGTTTGGGTGTATATGACCACATAATAAACAGTAATGGAAATTCCATTTGATACGACCTTATAACATAGTAAATCATACATTAAAATAGACTCAGCCCGCTGACATCTCTACAGACACACAGGATACAGATACAGGACAAACAAAACAAGTACATCACAAACAAATACACATATTAACATAGATATCACATGCAAGAACACCAACATGTCCATGAGAGACAAACACTACTGTTCAAAAATGTGGAGTTGGGTCAGAGTTTCAAAGCAACTCAATTATTATTATTACTACTTTCAAAACTGTTTAATAATGTGACCCTGGACCACAAAATCATAAGGGTCAATTTTTTGAAATTAAGATTTATACATCATCTGAAAGCTGAATAAATAAGCTTAAGATGTATGTTAGGATGGGCCAATATTTAGCCGAGATACCACTATTTGAAAATCTGGAATCTGAAAAAATCTTCATATTGAGAAAATCGCCTTTAAAGTGGTCCAAAGGAAGTTCTTAGAAATGCATATTACTAATCAAAAAGTAAGTATTGATATATTTACGATTTACGAAATTTACAAAATATCTTCACGTAACATAACCTTTACTTAATACCCTAATAATTTTTTGCCATAAAAGAAACATTGATCATTTTTACTCATGCAATGCATGTTTGGCTATTGCCACAAATATACCCATGCTACTTAAGACTACTTAAGGTTTTGTAGTCCAGGGTCACAAATATGAAACCTCGGTTTTTCAGCAACTAAGAAAAGACCATATCGCTTCTTTTCGCTCCACTTGTTTTTTGCTGCTATGAGTTAAATCCATCCTGAACACATAACCCATAAGCATCTGTCTCACTCGTTAGTGAGTTTTTGTGGCAAGCAGAAAAAAATCCAGCCTACACTCAAAAAGTTGAATCATTGTAAAGGAATGTATAGTTTCATATTTTTTCAATTCATCTGGTGTGAATAGGTTTTTGGTCTGTTTACAAAATACCTACTTATTATTGGGTAAATTCAGAGTCAATATTACAGGCTAGGGAAATAATTCATTCTCTGCCTTATGACAGTGAGGTAGCGGTATCTATAAATACTAAAAAACAAATCGCCTCTCAACAGTGAGCCACAGAAAGACAAACCACAGCGAGTCTTCCTTTACGCCCACTGTACTGTTTATAAATGAGTTTGGAGATCATGTCAGCATGTATAAATCATTGCAAGCAGCGATTTTGAAAACAAGAAACTGTCCTAAACTGACTCCACAGGGGATCCAGAGTTTTGGAGGGGACTTTACATCAAAAACCATGCAACTTCTTTATTTATGGACTTCTCATTAAGGGGTAGTTCACCAAAAAATTCTGTCATTAATTGCCCAACCTCATGTCATTCCAAACATGTAAGACCTTTGTTCATCTTTGAAACACAAATTAAGAATATTTTTGATGAAATCAAGAATAGAAAAAAAACATGTTGAATAAGGTTGTTATTTTTGTTTTCTTTGTGCACAAAAAGTACTGTCATTGCTTCATAAAATTACGTTAAACTATTGATGTCACATGGATTATTTTAAAAATGTCCTTACTACCTTTCTGGGTCTTGAACGTCGTAGTACTGTTGTTGTCTAGGCAGGGTCAGAAAGCTTTCAGATTTCAATAAAATTATCTTAATTTGTGTTCTAAAGATGAATGGATGACATGAGGGTGAGTAATTAATGACAGAATTTTCATTTTTCAAACTATTACTTTAAAATGGACTGTTAGAGCATCCTGTAATGAAAAGCCCAAGGCACATGGATTTTCTATCAAAAGTTTTGCCTTGTGTATATGAGAAAGCAAAAGTGAGAAACTTGAAATTGGACTCAAACTTATGTTTGAGAATGAACCCACTGGCCATTACTGGAAGTGCCTGTGTGTTGCCCACCTGAAGGCGTACGTCCTCTGGTGCCAGCTGAGCTGTCCGCGGATGCTGTAGGCGATGGTGGTGACAAACTCTCCTCCAAGGCCCAGCTCAGAGCAGAGCTTCAAAGCGAACGTTTCTGGCGAGTTCTCCTTCTCTGACATGTCCCATTCAAACTGGTCCACCAGAGAGATGTTCCCAACGTGAATGTTTAGCTGAAAGCACAATGCCGGTCAGCAATGGAACTAACCACATGCATTATGACTCGACCATTTTCCAGACACATAATAACCAGCCCTTTACTTGAAAAGTCTACCTTCAAATAAATCAATCCAAAATGACAAATCAACCCTTCTTTGCTTTTGGATACCATTTCAACACACCTTAATGATGACTCTCTGGTCCGTCTGCTCATCTAGAATACTGTCGGTAGGGTAAGACTCGATCTGCTGTCTAATAGCAGAAGCGATGGCAGGGACGAAGGTAAGAGGATTCAAGTCCAGGTCATCACACAGGATCTCAGCAAACATCTCTGGAGTCATCAGTTTCTCTGGAGACACCAAAGCAGAGAGAGTAACATTTCTAGCTTAAATGTGACCCTGGACCACAAAACCAGTCACAAGGGTTAATTTTTAGATTTTGATTTATACAGTCGTGGCCAAAAGTTTTGAGAATTACATAAATATTGGAAATTGGAAAAGTTGCTGCTTAAGTTTTTATAATAGCAATTTGCATATACTCCAGACTGTTATGAAGAGTGATCAGATGAAATTGCATAGTCCTTCTTTGCCTTGAAAATTAACTTAATCCCGAAAAAAAAAATTCCACTGCATTATTAAGAAGGCTTCAGGGCGTCCAAGAACGTCCAGCAAGCGCCAGGATCGTCTCCTAAAGAGGATTCAGCTGCGGGATCGGAGTGCCACCAGTGCAGAGCTCGCTCAGGAATGGCAGCAGGCAGGTGTGAGCGCATCTGCACGGACAGTGAGGCCAAGACTTTTGGAAGATGGCCTGGTGTCAAGAAGGGCAGCAAAGAAGCCACTTCTCTCCAAAAAAAACATCAGGGACAGATTGATCTTCTGCAAAAAGTATGGCGAATGGACTGCTGAGGACTGGGGCAAAGTCATATTCTCCGATGAAGCCCCTCTCCAATTGTTTGGGGCATCTGGAAAAAGGCTTGTCCGGAGAAGAAAAGGTGAGCGCTACCATCAGTCCTGTGTCATGCCAACAGTAAAGCATCCTGAGAGACCATTCATGTGTGGGGTTGCTTCTCATCCAAGGGAGTGGGCTCACTCACAATTTTGCCCAAAAACACAGCCATGAATAAAGAATGGTACCAAAACACCCTCCAACAGCAACTTCTTCCAACAATCCAACAACAGTTTGGTGAAGAACAATGCATTTTCCAGCACGATGGAGCTCTGTGCCATAAGGTAAAAGTGATAACTAAGTGGCTCGGGGACCAAAACGTTGAAATTTTGGGTCCATGGCCTGGAAACTCCCCAGATCTTAAAACTTGTGGTCAATCCTCAAGAGGCAGGTGGACAAACAAAAACCCACTAATTCTGACAAACTCCAAGAAGTGATTATGAAAGAATGGGTTGCTATTAGTCAGGATTTGGCCCAGAAGTTGATTGAGAGCATGCCCAGTCGAATTGCAGAGGTCCTGAAAAAGAAGGGCCAACACTGCAAATACTGACTCTTTGCATAAATGTCATGTAATTGTCGATAAAAGCTTTTGAAACTTATGAAGTGCTTGTAATTATATTTCAGTACATCCCAGAAACAACTGAAACAAAGATCTAAAAGCAGTTGAGCAGCAAACTTTGTGAAAACTAATATTTGTGTCATTCTCAAAACTTTTGGCCATGACTGTACATAATCTGAAAGTTGAATAAATAAGCTTTCCATTGACATATGGTTGGTAAGAATAGGATAATATTTGGTCAAGATACAACTATTTGAATTTCTGGAATCTGACAAGTACACAAAAATCAAAATATTGAGAAAATTGCCTTTAAAGTTCTTTTTACTAATCAAAAATTAAGTTTTGATATATTTACAGTAGGAAATTTACAAAATATATTCATGGGACAAGATCTTTACTTAATATCCTAACGATTTTTGGCATAAAAGAAATTTTGACCCAAAACAATGTATTGTTGGCTATTGTTACAAATATACCGATGCTATTTATGGCTGCTTTTGTGGTCCAGAGTCACAAATGTGTTTAGTATGAACGCATCTTGTATGTTTTTGCTTTTCTTACGCCGTTTAAAATCTGGGGTTGGTAAGATTTTTTTGGACAGTAAATATTGTTTTAAAAAATTCTGTTTCAAATGAATGCTATTCTACTTTCTATTAATCAAAGAATTCTGAAATGTTTCTTGAGCACCAAATCAGCATATTAGAATGATTTCTGAAATATCAGGTGACATTGAAGACTGGAGTAATGGTTTAGGAAAAAAGCTTTTCATTATTAAAGTAAATTTTGCATTTATATTAGTATAAATATTTTTGCATCTTACTGTGATGACTATTTGGTGAAATATTATGCTTAATTTTCATGAAAATAAAATGAAGCATTAAGTCTTTCGGGGGTTATATAAAATAAAATAGGATTTATGGCTTTGTGAATGTATCATTTCTTATTTTTTCTGCCTACATGAGTGCTATGGGTCAATTTGTTTGAGCGCTACCAGGCCACAATGTCTAGAGTTTTCCAAAATACCTCAAGTAAACAACAAATCAATTTCTTTCCACCTTACCATTCATGTTCCAGGTGAAAGCATCTCTGAGCTTCTGCCCATCAATCTCCATGTCCAGGCGGATAGGCACCAGGACCTCTGCCTGGGAAGCATTTTCGTGGATGACTGCAGGGTCGTGGTCATCGAAACTATGCATTGAAGAAAAGCAGAGACCCATAAACACACACTATCGTTAATTAGCACCATGTGGACAACATGTGCTGTTAAACTCCACATTCTGAACAACAGCCTTCATGTTTTTCCTTCATGTCCTGCCCTTTTCTGACACAACAAATACCCCAATATTTA
This sequence comes from Garra rufa, assembly GCF_049309525.1. Classification (NCBI taxonomy): domain Eukaryota; kingdom Metazoa; phylum Chordata; class Actinopteri; order Cypriniformes; family Cyprinidae; genus Garra; species Garra rufa. Next base: position 29,408,963 of record NC_133379.1, read on the forward strand.
ACAGCCTACATATGTGATTATGTGAGGGATTTAAAATGCTTGTTTTGTAAGTAATGTCACCAGAACGAAGTTGTTTTGAACACACTGAAGCAGTGCTTGAAACCAACAGCTGGTTGGCGGCATTCCAGTCTGAACTGTTTCACTAAAGCCAATCACTGACATTTACTAAAGCCTTCAGAAGGGAATGCTGACAGTATTGCAAGGAGCATTTCATCCAACTAAATATCCCAGAAGGACGTCCACTTGGCATAAGATGATGTAGGGTCAGCTGAGGACCTGAAACCACAAACACATCTGGCTAATTTTTGTTTGTCCTACAAATGGGGACTTTCTAAGCATTTGGATCATCATCAGGTTATCTTCACGTGTGGGAGGTCAGGAAGAAGAAACTTCAAGTCAAGTCAGCATGTCCAGAGACAAATAAGCCTATCAAGTGTATTTGCTTTTCATAACATAATCAGAAGAGATTCTGTCAGTGATAAACAACATAACCTGAAATAACATCTTCGCAAAAACAACTCAGAGTTTTGGACTATTACTTCATCTGCTGACCCAAAACAACCCAGTCATGGGAAGTATTTAGCGGAAATGTGGTTTTGCTCCTTAATAAACATCCTCTGGTTTGGTATTGCCCTGATAACAATCAACTGTTGTAATCAACCATGGCCTAAATGTTTATCCAGAGTTTTACATTTCTTAATTACATTCAGATTGAGTAACAGAAGGATGATTGTTGACAGGTCTAATCTAAGAAATGTTTAAAGACCCGTCAAATGAGTTTGATGAGCTCATTTTCTTTTCTACGTAAATATTTCATACGAAAGCAGAAGAGGGGAATTTTCAATTTAGTAGCATCATAATAGACAAAATTATGCCAGAAAGAGAACAGCAGCTCAAAGAAATTGTTAAATAAAGTTGTTATTTTTGTTTTCTTTGCACACAAAAAGTATTCTCGTAGCTTCATAACATTAAGGTTGAACCAATGATGTCACATGGACTATTTATCAATGTCCATACTTCCTTTCTAGGCCTTGAAAGTGTCAGTTGCATTGCTGTCTATGTAGGGTCAGAAAACTCCCTGATTTCATCAAAAATATCGTAATTTGTGTTCTGAAGATAACTCGTTCTGGGAGAACTTGTCAAACTGTCGTTACTCATCTCACCATAATGGAAAGGTCCTTTTCTTGTCACGACCCATTCGGTTTCTGTTGATAGTGGTGGAACAAGGCACTGCGTCCAGGTGGTGGGAGCTGTTGGGCAAGGTGGGCACCCATTGACTGTTCCTCTTCGCTTTTTGCTCCCTAAGTTCAGATACAGAGTTACAACAACATAAAATCCGAAGATCATTTTTTCTTAGGGTACATAGTACACAAAAAGCTTCACACTGGCAAATCCAGCCCCCAAACAATTTATATAGATCAAGAAATTGTATAGAATACATTGCTCAAAAATGTATATAAAAAAAGTCCAATTTCCATTCACAAAACTGCCAGGAAGTGTCCATATATGTGACCCTGGATCACAAAACCAGTCTTAAGGAGCACGGCTATATTTGTATCAATAGCCAAAAAAAGTTGTATAGTTCAAAATGATCGATTTTCCTATTATGCCAAAAATCATTAGGCTATTAATTAAACATCATGTTCTGTGAAGATATTTGTAAATTTCCTACAGTAAATATATCAAAGCCTAATTTTTGATTAGGAATATGCATGGCTAAGAACTTCATTTGGACAACTTTAAAGGCAAATTTCTCAAATTTTTTTGCACCCTCAGATTCCAGATTTTCAAATAGTTGTAACTCTGCCAAATATTGTCCAATCCTAACAAACCATACAACACTGGAAGGCTTATTTATTCAGCTTCCAGATGATGTATAAATCTTAATTTACAAAATTTGACCCTTATGACAGGTCTTGTGGTCCAGGGTCATAAAAACAACCTCCTGTACATACAAAAACCACCAGACTCCTTACCTGAGGTATGCCGGAGGCTCTGTGCTGATGGACACTGCCTTGTATTTCTCATCATTCCCCTCGAAGATCTCCTCACATTCTGACGCCTTCAGCAGGGTCACACTGGTGGCTAAATTTGTGCAACCGTGATCTAACACAAAAAGAACACTCCACAAACTGCTGTCCAGAAGCAGGACTAGGAGACTATGAGGTAGGGGCTGCGTATATGTGCTTTCTGGACCTAAGAGCAAATAAGGGAAAGGAATCACTTACCGTGTGATGATGCTACAATTTTTTTCCTTTCCTCTACAGATGCAAGACGTCTCCACAGTGATGGGTACCGCTTATAAAGAGAGCCTCTGAACATGCGCAGGTAGTTTCCAACCTAAAAAGCAAAACAAAAATTTTACAAGATACCACAGGCAAAACTGTTTTGTTACTGTTTATTACACTTTATGTATGTATATAAATCTATCCATTTGTATCAATTTCAATACATGTTTATAAAGAGAGTTTTCTCAAGGTGAGTTTTTCTCCTGATTTAAGCCACAAATCTTTACTTTAATAGCACAAAGTTTTTGAACAGTAACATTTTAATGTTTTTTAAAGAAGTCTCTTCTGCTCACCAAGCCTGCATTTATTTGATCCAAAATACAGCAAAAAAATTTTTTTTTACTATTTAAAATAATTTTTCTATTTGAATATCTTTTAAAATGTAAAATCTATTCCTGTAAATTTCAAAGCTGATTTTTTAGCATATTATAATTATGTTGAAAACAGCTGAGTGGAATTTTTTTTAGGTTACTTTGATGATTAGAAAGTTAAAAAGAACAGCATTTATCTGAAATATAGAAATCTTTTGTAACATTATAAATGTCTTTATCAAAAAGAAAAAGAAAATTATACTGACTCTAAGCTTTTAAATGGTATAGTGCAAATGTTAAAAAAGCTTTTTATTTCAGATAAATGCTGATCTTTACAATTTGATAATATTAATAAAAAATGTTTCCTGAACGGTAAATCGGCATATTAGGATGCTTTCTAAAGGATTACGTGACAGAAGACTGGAGTAATGATGTTGAAAATGTAGCTTTGATCACAGGAATAAATTACATTTTAAAATATATTCAAATAGAAAAAAGTTATTTTGAATACTAAAAATATTTCAAAGTTTTACTGTTTTGCTGTACTTTGGATCAAATAAATGCAGGTTTAGTGAGCAAAAGACACTTTAAACAACATTAAAAATCTTACTGTTCAAAAACTTTTGACTGGTAGTGTACATACAGCAAACTTTCCAGTTTTATTCCCGTCTATACTTTAACATTTTATTCATATATTATTTAACTGGTTTATGTAAGATTGTATTCCTAAAAACTGGATTTGTTCTGATAGTATTAGGCTATTACTAGTATTTTCTGATATGGCATAATAAAAAAAACATTATTGTGATTATAAAATCAAACAAATTTTGAACCTGGCTTTATCTAAAGTTCTGCAAATGTACGCAAATTAGAGCATTTTTTTTTTATCAGATAATGCACCATTTGCATATTAAAACAAATTTCAGAGAACTTGTAATACAAAAACTTAAACTTTTTACAGTTTGCCTGTGGCGCTTAATATTTAAGACAAAAGTGTTTTTAATCATCTACTCACTATCATAGTGTTCAAAACTAGTATGATTTTTTTTTTTTTTTTTTGTATGATGTTAGGGATAATGATCTCGGTCACCATTCACTTTCAGTGTGAAACCAGATGCAATGACACTGGATGGAGACTGAGTGGATGGAGGAAGCTGTCAGTCCCCAACAAGCAACATCTCCTTTTGTGTTACAATGACAGAAAGAATATCATAACGGTTTGTAACAACACGAGGACAGATAAATAATGACAGAAATGTTATTATCTGTTTAAACTATCCATTTAACATATTTATGCTGACTTTAAATGACAAACTCCTACTACGTTATCTACCAACTTCTTTGGCCCTAATATATAAATGCACTTTAAATCGGACTTTTATAGATCAGATAAACAAGTGCGTCACTTTACAGAGGAACAGGGATGATTGAAACCTACATCCATCATTTAATCATTCATTTATTACGTCGATATGGAGATAACAGCATCTTTTAACAGGCAACAACCAACAAAGAGAAATCGAAGATGATGTTTTAGTGTTAACATGATGGCTACATGAACGCATATCAGATGTAAACATACACATAATCCTCTGAGAGACAGAAAACGTACCTCTGAACCTATCATGTAAAAATCCCCATCTTGCTCGAGTTGAAATTTTATTGGTTTTTGTCCAAATGTTTTACTCAACGCCATCTTTGCGAACACAATGAGCGACAACGCGCATGCGTAGAAAGAAAGCGGCGAAGCGGGCAAAGCTCCTGCAGTGGGGCGCCACGCTGCAGGCGTGCAGTAATGCCTGTGGTGGGAGGGCACCTCACGGGGTATGTCACAATATAGAAATCCCAATAAAAACAGTTGTAATAACTTTAGAATAAGTGGGCTAGTATATTTGCTGTATAATTTATGCACAATTTACATTATAGTCATTATTAGTTTGCCGTTACTTGCGCCATAAGGCTAAATTTAAAGTGATAGTTCACCCCCCCCCCCCCCCCCTAGGGTGACCACCTGCTAATAAGCCCAAGGGGGGACAAGGGGTATGTTTCTGAGGGACAATGTGGGACACTGCCTGGCGCGGCGGTGCCCCCCCTACGGGCAGACTCACTGATAGTGGTTTACCCATTTCTAGCACATACCACCTTAAATGGTATATTAATAATGCCCTATTCCCCTAAACATGTGTAAATGCTGATGTATGCTCATGAATAGGCCAACCAATGTGATTTTTTTTTCTAAATAAAGATTCATAATATTTTGAACATTCAATGAATTGACAGATGCACTTCAACTTACGATTTACTTTAGCTATTTATGGCAAAACAAAAATCCATCCCTAATGGTGTTTAAAATTGAACTGAGGGAATACTTTGAAAGACTTCAGTGACCACATTTACTCTCTATGTGAAGATGTCTCAAAATATTTGCCATTGTAACTTGCTAAGCTTCCATGTAACTTTATTTTAAGAATATATGAAGATTGAGGACAATATATGTATGTGAACAACTTTGACTTGCCTTATGGACTGAAGTGCCTTTGCTTACTTTATTTTACATGTTTTTTTTTTCTTTAGTGAAATTGTGTTTTGTAAATAAGTACTTAAATAAAAAATAAAAAAACTGCGAATCACAGAAAAAAAATACTTTAGCTATTTAATTTTATTTATTTTTCATTCAAATTTATTCACTTTAAATAAATTACAATATATAATTATGGGTTTAACAGGAATTGTAGTTGCTCAACACCACAGGAACAGTTGAAAAAAAAAGTCTTAACTCACAACTCCAGAGGTTCACGGAACGAGAAGGGGGAGGAAGAATGTGAACTTGCATGTTAGTAAAGGCAGGAGCAGGAATTCATTCAATTAATATTCATTTTCCCAGTCTTTCTTGTACCCACACCTCTTTTTAATTGATGATGGCGGTGCCTCAGACTCAGTCTCTTTCTCCATTTTTCGAATTGGAAAGCGCGCATCTAAAAGTTCCTTCCCAGTGTGTCTGGTATGCACCAGAGCCATATAGAAATATATATGGCTCTGGTATGCACGTGAGAGCGCTGTCATGACAACAACGAAAAAGTTGACAAAAACCTAGTCAGCAGTTCAAGTGAGGGGTGGGTGTGGCAACAGTAGCGTGCTGAACTGTCAAGTAATGTTTGTTTGGCTGCCTGGGGCTCGAGGATATAGCGTGACCAACTTTTTTGTGAGCAAGCATTGATTATGCGTGACACTGTCTCAATTTGCGGGACGTATGAATTGGGCTTCAAACGCTGTACGCGCACGCGCTACGCGGGACGGGTGGTCACCCTACCCCCCCCCCCCCCCAAAAAAAAACTGTCATTAATTACTCACCCTCATGTCGTTCAAAACCTGTCAAACTTTCGAAACACATAGATATTTTTGATTAAACCCAAGAGCTTTCTGACCTTGCATACACAGCAATGCAACTGACACATTCCAGGTCTAGAAAAGTAGTAAGGACATCTTTAAAATAGTCCATGTGACATTAGTGGTTCAACCGTAATCTTAATACACTAAAGGACATAAGTAAACATATAATTTGGATCCAAGATATACAGATGGGAGACGTTTCTTAGGATAATGAGAACTAGATTTAAGTGCGAGCCAAAACATAAAGCTGAGAGAAAGGCCAATCAGTATTACGCTGCTAAAAATATTTACTTCATTGAGAGACAATTAAATCAGCATTAGCCATTAATCCCACCAGGGCTTCACTAATGAACATCTTGCATGAGATCCCTAAACTAAAGCCAAATTATTTAAATTTATTTGCTGCATGTGTGACTATGGTAATCAGATTGAAAAGTTTTGGGGTAAATGTGCTTGCCATTAAAGGGTACAGACATAAAAACAGACCTTTTAAAATGGTAATCAGATGTGACATCTCCATTAGAAAGAAAAAAATTAGTTCATTCTACATTCTTGTGGTGTTATTTCCTAAAAAGGTGTTGAAACCTGAAACATGGCCCTGAAAGCAAACATGCCCCTGATAGATAGAAGCTGGCACTGATCTAAACCATTAACACAGGCCACAGCCTGAACTCGCTTCATTAACGCAAACACATATTTTCATTAAACATGCTGCATTAAACTTCACATTATCCTTTGGCTTGGAACATTAATAATCGGCCATTACCAATAAAATTCACAGTGAAATACTCCTCCTGAAGCAGTTTAATTACATTCTTTGGTGTCCTTTGGGGGGATAAATATGCAACTGAACTATTATATATTATGCATGTTATAAACATTTTAGGCAAAAATACCTAAATAAATAATTCACCCAAAAATAAACTTATCACCACATTATAAAGTTTATTAAATAATCATAGCACAGTTTTTCAGTTTTTTAATTTTTTAAAATTTTCTTCAGTCCATGACAGCTGCTTTCACCTTTCACCTTCATAGATGTTTTTTTTATTCTAAAAAAGTTAATGTTTTTTAAAGAAGTATTTTTTTCTCATCAGGGATGCATTTATTTGCTTAAAAATACAGAAAAAACAGTAATATTGTGAAATATTATTGCAATTTAAAATAGTGGTTTTCTATTTTAATATACTGTAAAATAGAATTTATTCCTATTCCTATATGATGCAAAGCTGAATTTTCAGCATCATTACTCCAGTCTTAAGTGTCACATGATCCTTCAGAAATCATTCTAATATACTGATTTCTTATCAGTGTTGAAAACAGTTGTGCTGCTTATATTTTTTCAGGATTCTTTGATAAATAAAATGTAAAAGGAACAGCTTTTGTAACAATATAACCTATTCTACCGTGGTAAATTAATGAAAATTAATGAAAACTGATGAAAATTTAGCTTTGCATCACAGGAATAAATTGGAATTTAAAATATTAAAATAGAAAACTTATTTTAAATTGCAATAATATTTGATATTACTTTTTCCCCCCTGTATTTTTGGTTTAACTTCATATACTAAAATAACTAATACTGAACACTGAAAAAAAAAAAAAAAATTATATATATATATATATATTCAAATAGAAATCAGTTATTTTAAATAGTAAAAATATTTCAGAATACTGTTTTTGCTGTATTTTGGATCAAATAAATGCAGGCTTGGTGAGGAGAAGATACTTTTTTGTAAATAATAAAAATAATAATAAAAATGAAAATAAATAACATTAAAATCTTTTGACTGCTAGTGTATATAAACCAAAAATGAAATGACAAAAGAATGCAACAAATTGAAAACATAAAAACAAAACTTAAAAATTGACTAAAAACTATACAGTACTGTATTAATGATACTAAAACTTATCTCAGTCTAACCGTTATATGTAAAACTCAGTGAGAAATAATGTTACCTTTGACTTTCATACACTGAGTTAGACCTTGACAATGATCTCTGTACATAAGGGACACTATGCTGCTATAATTAAGTGTTTCTGCAAAGCAAAACAAGCCCCGAGTGCTATGTGACCCCATTTCATAGTCAATCTGTAAAGTCAGTTATTAAAGGAAATCATAATTTTACAAGAGAGCTCTTTTTAGATTGTTTCACTTTAGAGATTTAAACATGGTGGAAGATAATAGAAAAGACAGAGAACTGAGCCTCATAGGAACAAGAAACCTCAATCTCATTATATGCATTTCTTTACTCAGCCTGTCTTTGGAATTGCAAGCAATTTGCCCTCATACTGGTCTGTAATCCTAATGAAATGATGGGATAATCCCAAACATCTAAAGCGTTTTTTACACTTCATTGCCTGTTTGAAGAGCAGGTATCTTTATCCACGGTGGCTTAGTCTTAGCTTATGAATGATACATCTTTGCTTTTCTATTTTTAGGGGGGTTAAACACTAACCACCCAAATGCTAATGAAACTTCACTGATAAGCTTCATTAGCTTCTCTATTTACAAGTACATTTTTGTTCCTTTTAGATGCTGCTGTCCTTTTCCTGCTATGAACACTAGATGGCATTCTTGTATTAAAGTTCCTCAACCCAACATTGAGATGGTTTCAACGAGACTGGAGTGCTGGAGTCTGTAAGTTAATCAGTTTCTTTGGTCTGTCAGCTCTTAGTCACTTTTTAAGTCTGTATGTCTGCTCAGTTTGTACTTTTTTATGTTCGAGAATAATTCAGTACAAAATGTGTCTGGAATGCCTGGCAAAGCTCTCAAGGCCAACAGAGAACTGCAAAAAAGGCAATGAAATAAAATGCAGGCACATTACATATTTTTCACATAGAAGTGACCTTCTGTTGTCACTATTGTGATACTGTGTGTTTAGCTGTATTTTTTTGAATGAAAATGTTGTATTTCTTCTTTGACTGTAAGTGCATATTCATCATTTTTGTACATTTTGTTCATCTGGTCATAATCCAGCAGTCGTGCTGGCCATAAACTTAACAATGCACACAGGACTTCCAAGTCATTCAATATTGCAGACATAAAAACCTGTCTTCCTGAAAGGAATTATTATGATGGATTCCTGACATAATTTAGTGCACATATGGACATACGGTACTTGGACAAGGCTCCATGCACACTGGAACGATTGTTTCTGACCCTTCAGAAAGCTTTTATTCTTTATTAGAGAGATGCATTAGAGTGATGGCAAGCACTTTCAAGTAAAAAAATAAATAAAAAAATAAGCAGGAATCTTCCATACACAGTGGGAACTCCACGTCTGGCATCTGGCATTCAAAATCAAATAAACCTGCAGGGGAAACAGAAAGTTTTAAGGTTTTTACAAAATGAAATCTAAATGATACTTCAAATTCTGCTCTATTTTGAGGTAATCAAATAAGCAAAATAGATCACTTGAACTCCTTTATACATGATCAAATCTTCTTCCATTAAATCACCTTTGATGCTTTTTGGATCATCTCAAATCATTGTGGAGAATATTATCATCCAATTTTTAAAATAACCATATGGAGTTCATGTAGGACGAGTGCTGCTGTTGATGAAGCAAAACGCGGACAAACCAAATAGCTGCAGTCACATTAGCAAAATTTCACTCTCAAAAAATAAAAGCAATGACAGAGGAATCAATTTATACTGTAAAAAGTTTTCACCAGTTTCAACTTAAAAACTTAAGTTTAGCAGCTGCCGTAAGTTTTTAAGTTAAATCAACTTAGGTCATTTAAACTCACAGGTTAAATCAACTAATTTTTATTGTAATAAGTTAAAATGACTTGTAGTTTTAAGTAAGGGATAATGTACAGGCAGCCGGTAGTTATCGCAGAAATAAGCCCCGACAGTGTGATCAGGACCCGACGCGAAGCGGAGGGTCTTGTATCACACTGAAGGGGCTTATTTCGCGATAACTACAGGCTGCCTGTACATTATCCCGCTTATTACACGGCTACTTGCCACATAAGGAAAAAAACTGGACATGAATATGAATTTGACATCTTTTATTGGCATATTTGTTTTAAATTAACATTTTTATCCTTCCACGGAGCGATATAGTACCACGTGACTAACATTCAAACTATGTACGTGTTATAAGGTGTAGACGTGCTGGACGGACGAGACGAGAAACAATATTACAATAAACACTATCTTTTAATATATACTTAGAATAACAGGCAGGAACATCCACACACGAACACATTCAACGATTAAAGACCGACATTGAACTCAAGAACCAAACAGACTTATAAAGACAGACTAATTACTAAACACAGGTGACGGTGATGACACAGATGATGGGGCTAAACCAAAATGACACAGATCAACAGGGGGAGACAATGGGCGAAACCAATAGAATAGACATAAACTGACAGAACTGTGACATTACGCCCCCCTCCGAAAAGGCGCGTCCTCGCGCCGTAGAAAGAACAAACAAAAATGAACAAGAGGGACAAGAAAACAAAACAGAGTCACTGGAGGAGGCTTCAGCGGAGGACGCGATACCAGGAGGGGGACCAAAACAAAAGTCCAGGTGGCAGAACAGACAGTCCAAGGGGGCGACGACGGAGGGAGGAGCCAGGGAGGAGACAGGAGGGATCCAGGGCAGGAGGAACAGACCCAGACCACAGCCATGATGACGGCCCACTGTGGAGCCGACGGAGGGAGGAACCATGGTGGACGAAGGCGTGCCGACTCCATGGGGCTGACCGACAGAGGCGGAGCAGATGGAGAAGGAGCCCGAGGTGAAGACGGAGAGCCGATGATCCGGGGTGACTCCGAGGATCCGGAGGGCCAAGGTGGAACAGGCTCTGGCGCCCGAGGCGGAGGCGGAGTCCCGGAGATCCGCGGCGGAGCCGGAGCGACAGAGGATGGAGGCTGTGCCCGCAGGAAGGAGGAGTCCCAAGGAGCCGGTGGGACGGCGCGACGAGGCACAGCAGGAGGAGCAGAGTCCTGAGGAGCCGATGGGGTGACGACTGACCAGGGCGGAGCCGGAAAGACGATGGAGCCCGGTGGAGCAGGTGGATCGACGGGCGACGGTGAAGAGGAGGGCGTCGAGAGCCGTGGTGGAACCGCGGGGTCGAAGGGCCGAGGCGGAGTCCTGGACTCGGAGGCTGGCGGCGGAGCTGAGGGATCCTCCAGCCGAGACGCCGATGGAAGCTGGCAGTCCCGCGGCGAGCCCACTGCACAGGTGGTGGGCTGAGGGTGAGCTGGGGGACTGACTGCTGACCTGGGAGACTTTGGGCGGCTGGGCGGAACCAGCGGGGATTCAGGACGGCTGGGCGGAACCAGCGGGGACTCAGGACGGCTGGGCGGAACCAGCGGGGACCAGGCGGATTCAGACAGACGAGGGCGGGTGGGAGGGAAGTCTATGCAGGTCAGTGGCTCAGAGAAAAAGTCTATTAAGTCACATGAGTTATCTTGGGCAAGATCCGAGAAGAAGTCTATTAAATCCCCAGAATTAGATTCAAGCTCACCCTCAGCGGTGGTGCAGTGGGCAGGGCTCTCTATCGCCCTCTCTTGCTCCACGTGACAATCCACCGTCACGGATGTTGATGCCGGCTCTCTCACCTGGTCAGATGGGTCAGGCTCTGTCGCTCTCGGCTCTGGCACTCCATCTGCGGTGGGCTCGGGCTGTAACTCCGCATGTCGGGGTGATGTTTGGCTGGGTTCTGGGTCGTGAGTGGGGCTGACGTCCTCCTCGACGACGCCGACAGTCCAGGAAGATTGGCAGGACGCCAGCACCCACTCGATGAAATCCGGCAGGCTCTCTTGAGGACCCTCCCCGGATAGCAGCGTCTTGGTGGCAGAGTTCAGTCCTAGGTGGTAGTAGACGCATAGGCTGCTATCCGGGAAGTGTGACTGGTTAGCCAGGAGGAGAAACTCACGTGTGTGGTCCTCAAGAGAGCGTTCCCCCTGCCTCAGGAGGATCAGGAGAACAGTAGGGTCCATGATACACCGAAAAAATAAACACTGAGTAAAAAACGAGAAAAAATAAACGCAGGGAAAACGTGCCGGGTAAACTGTTGAGGTCGGTCTTTCTGTTATAAGGTGTAGACGTGCTGGACGGACGAGACGAGAAACAATATTACAATAAACACTATCTTTTAATATATACTTAGAATAACAGGCAGGAACAGGCAGGAACAAGCAGGAACAGGCAGGAACATCCACACACGAACACATTCAACGATTAAAGACCGACATTGAACTCAAGAACCAAACAGACTTATAAAGACAGACTAATTACTAAACACAGGTGACGGTGATGACACAGATGATGGGGCTAAACCAAAATGACACAGATCAACAAGGGGGAGACAATGGGCGAAACCAATAGAATAGACATAAACTGACAGAACTGTGACAGTACGTTAGTAAAACAATTTAAATAGATTAATGTCGAAATTTTCCGTTGTTAATTGTGGTTTTCCAGTGTTTGTCACAAGATGGCGCCAAATGGTAATCTTTGTTGGCACGGAGGGATTTTAAACATACAAGTAGTACCGGCTATGCGTTATTACTTTGGAGCGGTGATTATTTGAAAAGAACGAACCTGCAAATGTCTCAACTGACCAATCAGAATCAAGCATTCCAAAGAGCCGTGTAATAAGTTGATTTAACTTAAAACTTAAGGCAGCTGATAAACGTAGGTTTTTAAGTTGAATCTGGTGAAAACTTTTTACAGTGTAAAGAACCTTTTGGAGAAAAGTTCTTAAAAGAATAATTCTTTTTTTGCACTTACCACTATAAAGAACCTTTTGTGGAATGGAACATTTCCATGAATGATAAAGGTTCTGCATGGAACCATTGATTCCAATTAAGAACCTTTATTTTTGAGACTAAAAATTGTCAATAATGTCAATAGCAATATAGGATGCACCGCTTACCAACTTGAACCCATTGTGAAAACAGCATGGGAATTTTTTTTAAATTTAAAATAGAAATCTTTTGTAACAATATACACTACTGTTTAAAGTTTTTAGCTCTTTGTTTGAAAGAAATTTGTCCCTTTATTCAGCACGAATGTGTTAAATTGATAAAACAGGATAGTAAAGACTTATCGTACCACCAGCCCAGCAAAGGGAGCCCTCACCCAGTCAGACAGTTGCTGCTCCCTCTGCTGCTTCATTGGTTATTTCCTGTCTGTCAGCCATTTAAGGAAGGCCATGCCAAACACACAGTGCGACGTATTGTTTTGCTCCTGCGGACTTTACCAAGCGTTTTCCTTGTTTCCTTGTTGTTTTCCCTAGCCGTAGTTCTGTTTTTGTTTTTCAGTCTTAGCCATAGGTCTTCCTAGTTTCATTGTTTTGGTTTCTTTGCTACTTTGGACTGCCCTCTTGGTTTTCGACCCCCACCTGCCTTATTGGATTTACGCTTTTGTCTTGCCCTGTTTGCTGGTGTTCGACCCTGTTTGCCTTGACTACGATCTTTACAATAAAGCCTGCATTTGGATCCTCATTCTCAGTCGTCCCGTTCGTAACACTTACATTGTTAGAATTTTGAATTAGAATTCTATTTTGAACAAATGCTGTTCTTTTTTACTTTTTATTCATCAAAGAATCCTAAAAAAAAGAATCACAGGTTTCAAAAAAATATTAAGCAGCACAACTGTTTCCAACATCGATAATAAATCAGCATATTGATGGTTCCTGAAGGATCATGTGACACTAAAGCCTGTGGTTTATTGGTGCTGAAAATTCATCTTTGAATCACAGGAATCAATTCTATTTTATAGTATATTAAAATAGAAAATAACTTTTTTAAATTACAATAATATTTTACAATATAATTATTTTTCTGTATTTTTAATTAAATGAATGCAGCCTTTATGAGCTGAAAAGGCTTCTTTAAAAAAAAAAACTTTTGAAAAACTTCTTTCTGTGCTCTCTGTATCATAATATTCACGCTCTTGAATCTGTGAAATTGTATTTGCGGAACTGCCTGGGAATAGAAAAAAAAAGACCTTGATTGTGATACAATAATTACTCCTTTGGTACCATCGTCTGAAATAACCCGCATTTTAATCTTGTGACACACTAATTAGCGGTCAGTTCATTCTTTTCATCAACATGGCTGTCCCTTATGACTGTCGTTCACTAATTGAACACCAGTGTAGAGTTATGTATATTCAAAGTTCAATAATAACATTGACATATTGCTTTTTGATGTGTGCATGGGAGTGATTAAAGCGAAAATTATGCATGCACTGCTTTTTCCTCAAATGCCAGTTGCTTTTCTCTAAAAGTCAGATTGGATTACAGCCTTGGTGTAGTTTAGTGTAGGTGCAAAAATCAAATCTCATAACCTTCCATGAAGAGAAAAATCAATAATACCTCTGCCCCCTTCCCATGATATCATCTGTGAATATTTTCCAAGTCTGATCTTGCTGACACTCTGAAGATGGACCTGGAAAACCGCCAGAAGTCTTCACTCTTCTTTCGTCTGTTCCTTTCTTTTCTAGTTCCATTTTTGTCAGTGTTTTGGCCTTCTATGCCAGTCGCTTCTCAGCTCGACTCTTTAGCATTTTAGACAGCTGTGAGCTGCTATCCTTTTCACTGCTGATTCCCGGTAATCGATTTTCTGTGCTACAGTTTGTGTGCTTCTATTGAGTGTAAGTGGATATCCAAATGGATTTTAAACCTGCCATGTGAACTGTTGAGGAGAGTTTTCAGTTTAGAATTAAACATACTGGTTAATTATCAATAAAGCAGATTTAGTTTAGATACTTACAGTTGAGGTCAAAAGTTTACATACACAAATTCTTTGGCTTTTCAGTATTTTTGTGTATTTGAACCCTTTCCAACAATGACTGTATGATTTTGAGATCCATCCTTTTACACTGAGAACAACTGAGGGACTCATATGCAATCTTTACAGAAGGTTCAAACACTCACTGATGCTAAAGAAGGAAACAATGCATTAAGAGCCAGAGGTGTAGCCTACATATTTCTTATTTTTTTATCTTTTTTTTTTATCATTGTTGGAAATGTTCAACTACACAAAAATGCTGAAAAACAAAAAAAAAATTGTGGGACCTTAAAGGATAACTATTGCCAAAATGCAACCTGGGCTGTTTTTTTTTTTACTGTAAACGAGACAAACATATATCTAAAAGCATAATTACGACAAATGAGCCATTTTTGAGATTGACCGTGATTTCGTTTTGTTGTCAATGGCCGGTCAATGGAAGTACTAAGGGCATAACTTTGAGCGCATCAAAATCAAAATTTTTACAACACTAAGAAGGCTCGACACACCATGACACTTTGCTCGAAGTATCGCCTGGGTCTCTACACATGAACTCGAGCATTGAGAACATTGTTTGTGTACACAGAGTTTACTAAAAAGAAAGGTTTTGAACCCACTTACGCTGTTTGGGTTTCCGCTCGCAGCCATCTTGCCAGTCAAGAAGTGTCGATCTCCGAATGCAAATGAATGGACTCCATAGGACGAAATATTAGGCTTATATGAGGCTCTTTTTACAACTAGAAGGTTAATATTGTTTTTCACTTGCGACAAAACAACGAATTAGCCGTGCATTTATATGGAAATATGCTTTAGGAGCTATCCATCCTCGCATTCGGAGATCGACACTTCTTGACTGGCAAGATGGCCGCCAGCGGAAACTCAAACAGTGAAAGTGAGTTGTTCAAAAACGTTCTTTTTAGTAAACTCTGTGTACACAAACAATGTTCTCAATGCTCGAGTTCATGTGTAGAGACCCAGGCGATACTTCGAGCAAAGTTTCATGGTGTGTCGAGCCTTCTTAGTGTTGTAAAAATATCGATTTTGATGCGCTCAAATTTATGCCTTAGTATTCCCATTCACCGGCCATTGAAAACAAAACGAAATCACGGTCAATCTCAAAAGCGGCTCGTTTGTCGTAATTATGCTTTTAGATATATGTTTGTCTCGTTTACAGTAAAAAAACAGCCCAGGTTGCATTTTGGCAAAAGTTATCCTTTAAGGATTTTTCTGAAGAACAGCAGGCAGTTTAACTGTTCAGGACAAACAAGAGACTCAACAAAAAACAACAACACAGTGTTAAGAAACTTCTGAATGGGTTTTTTTTTATAAATTCAACTATTATTTTTTCTTGTGGACAATATGTATGCTTTTATGTGAAATATCTTAATCAGGTCAGTACTAAATAAAAAATAACATGCATTTTGTTTGATCCCTCTTATTTTAAGTTACATTTAGCAAATTTTGCCAGGTGTATGTAAACTTTTGAGCTCAACTGTCTATAGGTTTTCTATATATTTTACCCCTAATATTGAGATGTTTTAGTTAGATTTGAACATCGAAATGTAAATGCTACTCAGGAACCCATCCAGAAGATTATGATTATGTTTTTAATTACAACTGCCAGTGATTGATGCATTGTTGTCGTGAGTGCGGCTGAGCATACAAGGCATGAATTTTAAGAGAGACAGCGAGAGCGTGACAAAAAGGAAGAGGAGCGAGAGAGGCAGGCACTTTAATAAGTCATTTGGGATGGCTCACATTCAAGTGACTCTTTAGTAGTAAAAATGATTCCCTGCCTTATCCTGATGATGCCGCTATGGACTCTCAAATCACAATCTAATTCCACTGAAGATGTGTTGAACTTCTCACTGATGAGAATGACACAAAATTGCATGAGCTGATAGACCTTTAGAGGACAGTTCCTTTAAAAACGTCACTATTAAGGGGACAGTTCAGTCAAAATGAAAATGTTCTTATTTGTTCTCTCACACGCCGTTCTGAATATGTGTGACTTTCCTTCTCCAGTGCAATGCAACTCTGCTTTTGAACCATTTATTGTTAAGCATGTTCCTATTAAAACAAATGTATTCCATGTTGAGTCTAGAACGGATATGAAAGCAGAACAGAAGCAGTAAACCTGCCTGTGGCAATGGAAAGCTGGTCCAAACACCCTTAAGAATTAATTTGGAGCAGTGGGTTTTATTTTCATTTATGCTAATTACTTCAAGCATGGTTGCAAAGCAAACTTTTCCATTGTTTGTTTAGTAGCATGCACAATAATAATGTTGCACCATGCTTGTTTTGCTTTATTACTAACGTATTTATGCAATTATGATTAGAAAATGATTTTATTCATAGGTTGGGCAGTTTCCCTGAGGTTTCGAATGAAAAAGCACAGCTGATGCCCTCCAGATATTGTGTAATGCTGCTAGATCAAGTTGATTGCATTTGCATTTTCATCTTTTTTCCTCAGAACAGCTCAGAAATGCTTGTCGATGCATGATCAGACAAAAATGCTGTCTGAGACTATGCTGTACTTGTTGTATTTATGTATCATAACTGTTGTATGCAAAACTTCCGACTATAAGTTCATTTTCAGCACAGACAGAGGCTTTGTGAATGTTCCACTTGGCAAATCCACTCGCTGTACTTTCATGTTTCTGACAACCCTGTCTTTCCACTGCTTTACTGAGCACAATCCACAGGACGAGGACAGGATTTTCATCATATGTTTCTGACTAACTTGAATAGACAAGAGTGTGCTCAACGTCTGATCCTTCTATATACATTCAAATCACAACTTTAAACGCTTCAATTCAATTTTAAATAGATGTCCCTGAGAGTTGAAAAAGACCACTGGATCTCTCTGAGGATTGAAGCTATAGGAATTAAGCAAACAATCACCTTTTTGCAGTTGGAAGTCATCAGGGAAAATGGCTGCCCTGTCATGTTTGCTCTCGTTCTTAGGTGTACTGTTGATGTTTGGATGAACAACAAGAGTGAAGGTTACACAAAGCTTTGCCAAAAGCATCTAAAATGCATGCATTTAGTCAAATGTAAGCTAAAAATGAATTCACAGCATCTCCAGTACTGCTCCACACAGGCTTGCTTCTGCATGACGAAGGTTACTTGCTTTTACATTATACATTTACATTTGGCAGACACTTTTTATTCAAAGCAAGTTAGATTGCATTCAAGGTACACATTTACATTTTTACAGTTCTGGCTTTTCATGGAAACCCATGACCTTAACGCTGCTAGAGCTGTTGTTTAAGCTAAAGGAAAAATGCCTGGAGAAGGCAAAAATGTGGAAAATATCTACTTTGGTATGTGTTTTTTTGGAACACACTGATATCAATTTTTAATTTCCATCAGTGGAAGATGTTCTTGGCTCTTTGGCTTTTAATGTAGATCTGCAAAATGTGATTTTTTTTTAAATTTATTTAGCTCTGACGTGAATATTTCACATAAAAGATGATTACATATTGTCCACAAGAGAAAATAATAGTTGAATTTATAAAAATGACCCAGTTCAAAAGTTTACACCCCCTTTAATTTTAATACTGTGTTGTTACCTGAATGATCCACAGCTGTTTTTTTTAGTGATAGTTGTTGATGAGTCCCTTGTTTGTCCTAAACAGTTAAACTGCCTGCTGTTCTTTCCAGCATTTTCATGTATTTGAACCCTTTCCAACAAAGATTGTATGATTTTGAGGTCCATCTTTTCACACTGAGGGACTCATGTGCAACTATTACAGAAGGATCAAATGCTCACTGGTGCTCCAGAAGGAAAAACTATGGATTAAGAGCAAGGGTGAAACTTTGAAATGGTTATTTTCTTTTTTTTATTATTTAGTACTGCCCTTCAGATGCTACAGAAGATACTTATATATTTCCCAGAGGACAAAATAAGTTCAATAAGATCTTCAAATTCAAAAAGTTTTTACCCTTTAATGCATGGTTTTTCCTTCTGGAGCATCATTGAGCGTTTTAACTTTCTGTAACTTTCTGTAACTTTCATATGAGTCCCTCAGTTGTTTTCAGTGTTCAGGATGAACATCAACTCATCAACAACAATCACTAAACAAACAAACCAAAAAAAAAAAAAAAAAAAAACACAGCTGTGGATCATTCAGGTAACAACACAGTATTGAGAATTAAAGGGATGTAAACTTTTGAACTGCTAATTTTTTTAAATTCAACTCTTATTTTCTCATGTGGACTATATGTAAACAACTTTTATGTGAAATATCATATTCAGGTCAGTACTAAATAAACAATAACATGCATTTTGTATGATCCCTCTTATTTTGGTAAAATAATGAACATTTTGCAAGATTCTGAAAGGAGGATGTAAGCTTTTGACCTCAACTGTAGATAGAGCTAGCAGCATCATGGGTTTAATTCCCAGATGACCTAATAAAAATATAACTTGCATGCAAATCTAATTGTACCAGCAGGGGCAGCTGATCTTAACCAGCTGAATTTGTACCTTTAGTGATATTTTCACTTGAGGACCTTATCATTTGCTTCTAAAAATTATAATTTTGTATTTAGTTTTTATGTTTTGGCAGAATCTCTTGCTCTCCTTTCATTTTTTGGAATCATTCCTTTTTTCCTTTTTGGAAGCATCCAATTCACTTGTCAAGATCTCACTTGGTTCTGAAAGGGGAACGAATGTATGAGTGGGAGGCCATCAGTGGACTCCATTTTGACTATTTGCTACCCTTAGTATCCTTCCTCTGGACCACACTCTGGTGAGATAAATCTGCCTGAGGTTTGAACAGCGAGTGGGTCTGTTTACCTGAGTTGATTGGCACCGTGAAAATGAAATGTTAATCTAGGCAGCGCTCGTCAGCCTGCCGTGTCTAAAAGCATGAAGCCATGCCAGAGTTCGCACTGACTCCGCTGTGGACTTGGAAACCATTAGCGTGATTACATTGGAAAAAAATCCTTCATTTCCCCAAAGACTCTCTGCCAAATGGCATAAAACTCGAATTCTACGCTGCACACTACAATGAACAAAAGATACTAGAGGGCTTGTGTGTATAGCATAGGTATATTGCTATGCACAAGCAGACTGTGCTACTAAATTGCAGTTATTTTGTCATCCAGAACCATTTTCTTAAAAAAAGGCTCATTGAAAAAACATGCCTCTGCCTACAGTTTTTCAAAACTTCAAAAATGTACTCATAGATACAATTCACTTCAGTTTCCAGCTGAAATGAATGCTAGTGGCTGTAAAAGACACAAACTTTTAACTTTTTTGACACAGATTATGATTACAATGACAGAAAATTCATTATTAAAGATTTATTTTCACATGGATCCTTGCACAATTATAGTACAGTGCCTTGCAAAAGTATTCAAACTCTTTCATTGTTTTTGTTTTGTTATCTTGCTGCCTTATGTTAAACTGCTTTAATTACTTTTTTCCATATCAGTCTACACTCTACACACCATAATGACAAAACTTTATCACAACTTCGTAAATTTATTAAAAATAAAAACACTGAAATAAGTACATTGCATAAGTATTCACACCCTTAACTCAGTACTTAGTTGAAGCACCTTTACAGCCTTAAGTCTATTTAGGTATGATTCGACAAGCTCACATCTGCATTTGGCAGTTATCTGCCATTCTTTGCCTCACCTCTTCACTTCTCACGCTCTGTCAGGTTGGATGGGACCATATGCACATTCAGATTTCTCCAGAAACGTTTGATTGGGTTCAAGCCCAAAACTTTGGTGCATTGAGCATTTGTTCTACTCTGATGAGTCTCTCAGTTCCTGCCACTGACAACCCACAGCATGAAGCTGCTACCAGCACACTTTACTTTTGGGATGGTACTCTGCAGGTGATGAGCAATGCCTGCTTTCCTTCAAACATGATGCTTGGATTTGAGGTTCATCAGAGCAGAGAATCTTGTTTCTCACAGTCTAAGGGTCCTTTAGGTGCTTTTATTGCAAATTCCAAGTGTGTTTTCCAAGTGTCTTCACTGGGAAGAAGATTGTGTTTGGCCACACCGCCACAAAGACCAGCAACATAACAAAATGTGAAAAAATTAAGAGGTACGAATACTTTCGAAAGGCCCTGTATATGACCTTAAAACACTTTTACAATAGTGCAACTAATTTGCATCACATAACATGTTAGATAAGCATGGCTTTTTAGACACACTTGCTTGGTAACTCACCATGTACACTTACGAAGCGGGGCATGAATTACAAGTCAGTATTGACAAAAGAGCTCAAAAATTAGAAGCAATAATACAATGTTAACATTCCTATTCTTTTCTCTTTTTGAATGAAACAGAATGCTTTTTTACCACCAATCACTGGTCATTTCACTTTGAAAGTGGCAAAATAAAATGTTGTCATTCATAATTCATATTTTTCTGTTAAAACGGAATACGATTTTAGCCTTCAGTGGCTGCGGCGTAATGATAAGCGTCAACATGTTTACATCCTGCCAGGATGGCATCTAGCATTTCTTGTCTCTGCCATCTGTAAGCTCTTTCAGTAGCTGTGGTCAACTAGAAGCCTCAAAGGCATCAGGGCTAAAGTGGAGAGAACAAAGACGCAGGTCTTTAGGAAGTTTTATTCATCCACAGGCATCTTCCCATTCTTTTCTTCTTTTTTATCGCTAGAAAAGCAGTGAAGACTTACATCGTTTCTCTTGTTGCCCTTCGACTGAAAATTACAACCAAAAGCTGTACAATGTGACATTGTTTAAGTATTTTATTTCCGTAGTTGTGTTACGGTAAAAATAGCAACAGGTAGCGCCAGTAGCTCATAGAGTGCAACCATTTCATCTCATCGAAATAATGGCACCCCTCATAGATTTTTAAATAATGGAAATCTTTCATAGGTTTTCTACTGCATATTTTAGTAAGAGATATAATTTACGTTATATTAAACCATACAAGGGTTCCCTTTAACTTTAAAGATGCACTACCGTTTTGTAGAAATGTCAGCAGAGCCATGTTTTTCCAATTGAAAAAACATAGCAAAAAAGCTGCTTGACTTTCATAGGTATCCTCAAAAACACCTATTTACATGCTATGATGGCTCCAAGCTCAGCCAGATTGATGCTGTTTGCCCTGCGTCTCCTCACAGAATGTAATGTCTCTCTTCAGGATGGTTACAGGCTACTTCATGCCGTCTCAGTCGTCCACCTGCAACACTCCGCCGTCACGCCAGAGTGCTAAGCCCCCCATTTCCAATGGAAATTTCACTTCTGATTCACGGTGCAGCTGTGACGCCTGCCCTACTTTGAAAAATGATGAGAGCAGAGGGGCTCTCACAGAAAGAGCCCATTTTTCCTTTACACCTGTGCTCTGGCAATCCCAACGACCCTCTGAGATTCAATCGGTCACACATTGTTCTTTAAATGAGCCTCTTTGTCTCAATACTTCATATGGTTTATCACATAGCCTTGGCCTGTGTGTTCTGCCAAACTCGTTCTTATTGAGGTCGAGGGGCTTTTGACAATAATGCTGATTACTATGGCCTGGACAAAACAATAGCACTTTTATTAAATAACAGGCTCCTGATTAGCTAATGAGGCTTCTAAAAGGTAAAAGAGGTCGATATTTCTGCAAAGGCCTAAAGCTGGATAGCATTTGGCTCATTAGGAGCGGATTAAAAACAGACACAGCTGCGGTCAGCTTGTCTTATTTTAATTTCACACATTGCGAGGTGGCTTGGTTATTACTATAAGCCCTCATGTTTTTTCAGTGGGTAATATATTCCGTAATAATTTTTGTGCATGCTGATGGCCCCTTTTATTCTTTAGGTTTAGTCTTGGTCATATTACACTGTAAATCATATGCTCTGCATATGGAATTCAAGTGTCACGCTCCAGGCTGTTGTTGACAGTAATATCAGATAATGTGGGCCACTGACTTCAGTGATGAAAATTACTTCAGAGGCGTGAGATTTATGTCTTATAGTTTTATTTTTTTCGCTTCATATCAGTAAACAAAATGAACGAGAATGAAAAGTGAGCAGAGGTGCGATAGAATTGTGTTTTTTTCCCCCTTGCATTGCCTTGCATTGCTTTTGTATGCATGAGACACTCAGAGGATGACATAAACAATCTATGCGTTCCCACTTCAGCCTTTCAGAGATGTTCTGTGTGGGACTTGTTGTTCACACATTTAAAAGTGCAACACGCTCTAATTTACTGTGAAATGTGAAAAGTATCTAGAGCGGTCAAGGGCACTCTGTTCAGACGGCGTGAGTATGGGCAGGTGAGATGCATGGATAATGCACGGTGCAAAGGTTTTCGAAAGCCACATCACATGTTAAACAAAAAAAGCACAGGGCTGCCATGTTCGATATGTCACTTTGATCAAGACTAGACGGCCCTTTAAAAGTGCAGCATGTCGTGGAAACTGATTGTAACTGACAAGACAATAAAACACATAACGTGAAGACAGGTGTGGGTGCGTTTGTGCTTGGTTTGATGGAAAACAACACTAGGGCTTAACTTAGCCAGGCAGGTAACAGGGCGACAGATTACGTGCAGGAATCCAGTCATATCCTGAAGGACAAAAACAACTCTATTAGCTTAAGATTGTTCATTTAGCTAGACAAAGTGGTTCAGGGTATAGGCTTGTAAATACCCTACAGGCTTATTAAGAATACAAATGGTTTTAGGCATCAACAAACACACTTTCACAGTCAAGCTGGCTATACACACCTTTCAGCATTCAAATCTCTAGACATGTTTGCTTTTTTAAACTGACAGCTTTAGCAATACAAAAGTTGATTTGAAATGTAATTATTTAGGATTTTAATTTATATTAGTTAATTGTCTGGTGTGTGTCTTTACCTTGATGTCAATTATGTTAGCAAGTTCAGCCTATTTAAACTAAAGAAATTGACAAAAGAGATTGAGATTCTGATGATTATTGTATAGTTTTGTTGTTATACCATTTGATGGCATTTAAGTCTACAAACCCTTAATGCATTAAATGCGAGCAATTATATTTTGTGAAATAATATCAAGCTTTTAATTTGAATTAATAAAAAAAAATGGTTGTAATGTTACAAAAAGGTTTATATTTTAAATAAATGCTGTTCTTTTCAACTTTCTATTCATCCATAAATTCTGACAAAAAATATTCATGGTTTTCAAATTTTTTAACATCGAAATTAAATATGAAATGTTTCTTTAGTACCAAATCAGCATATCATAATGATTTCTGAAGGAATAATAGCTGCTGAATATTAAAAATAAACGTTATAATATAATATAATATAATATAATATAATATAATATAATATAATATAATATAATATAATATAATATAATATAATAAATACACTGCCGTTCAAAAGTTTTGGATCAGTAAGATTTTTAATGTTTTTAAATAATTCTCTTATAATAATCAAAGCTGCATTTACTTGATCAAAAATACAGAAAAAACTGTAATATTGTGAAATATTATTACAGTTTAAAATAATGGTTTTCTATTTTAATATATTTTAAAATAGAATTTATTCCTGTGATGCAAATTTTCCTCAGCCCTTACTCCATTCTTAAGTGTCACACAGTCCTTCAGAAATTATTCTAATATGCTGATTTATATTTTTTATTAGCAATATTGGCACTACTTAATTTTTACTTCAAATTTTATTTTTTTGAATCTGTAATTTTTTTTAGGATTCTTTGATGAATAAAAAGTTAAAAAGAACAGCATTTATTCAAAATAGAAATAATTTCTAACAATATAAGTCTTTGCTATCACTTTTTCTCAATATAACACATCCTTGATGAATAAAATATATAAAAAAATGTGTCTTTACAAAAATGTATTTCTTGATTTCTATATTTGACTTTTAATTTAAATAAATGCTGTTGGTTTTAACATTTTATTTATTAAGGAATCCTAAAAAAGTATCACTGGTATCACTAAATGTTAAGCAGCGCAACTGTTTCCAGCATTGATAATAAATCAGCATGTTAAAATAATTTCTGAGGGATCATGTAACACTGAAGACTGGAGTAATGATGCTGAAAATTCAGCTTTGCATCACAGAAATAAATCCCATTTTAAAATATATTCACATAGAAAACAATTATTTTAGATTAAAATAATATTTCACAATATTACTGTTTTATTGGATATTTAATCAAATAAACACAGCCTTGATGAGCATAAGAAACCTCTTTAAAAAACATTAAAAATCTTACTGATCCCAAACTTTTGAACGACAGTGTAATATAATATAATATATACAACCTTGGTGAGCAAACCTTGGTGGTTTTGAGCAGTGGTTTAAATGCTAGAATTTTAAAGCTTTTAAAAAGCTTATGTATTTTCTGTTAAGATAGACTATATAAATTCTCTTGCATAATAATCTCTTGATCTTCAGCGCGGAAGGGAATCATGCTGGTTTTTGACTGCTTAAACAAACGGAGCAATGTTTTGATGGCACCAGGAATAATCTAGGTCAGGAGAATACATATTTTAACACTGACACACTTTACCCTTAAATTATTAGAAAGCACCTCATACATTCGACTTCACCCTCCAATGTGAATGACAAAGCTGAGTCTGCAAACCGAGAACAGCCGTCCTAAAACTCATAATTAAAACCCAAGTTTCCTGTTGTGTAGAAGCCCCTATGGGAATCCATATCAGTATGAGAAGCTCCCTGTCTAAGTAGCTCAGATAAATACTATTATCATTGCAAAGGGGGTTGAGTCACATTCTCCATGCTAGTTAGAGATGAAGATACACTCTGTAATTTTCAAATTAATCCAGACGACTGACGACCGAGCTGCTTTTAGATGATGCTGAATTAAATTGAACTACACTGTGGCCGGCCTTCGGGAGTCCGCTATTGCTGGTATGCAAATGGACGAAAGGTTCACACAGCGTGAAAGCTACAGCCATTGTGGGCTGTGAATGGCACTGAAATATGAATTTCAGTACAGATGCAAATTGCATTCAGCAGAGCAGACAAAAGTTTGAAGAAAGATGCACAGTAGTCAGTGAGAGTGCAGCAAGTTTACTTTTTCTCCAGGGAAGCCTGGTCTTGTTAGAGCTGATAATGAATGCCACGTTCAGCTTGTTATTATTAGTAAAAAGTGGCATCGGTTTGGCATTAAGGGACTAGCTGGGAGTGGCACCTGGCGCTTCTTGGGAGGTAGATGAAAGGATAATAAGGGCCAGTTATGAAGGCGATGTACCTGTGAGAAATTGTTGCTTGGTGTGATGCATTTAATAGCTCATGAAGACACCTACAGATTTACTTGCACACAAAAGCATGTGTTAATTAGCACCTGTCTCTGACTCCTGAGACAACAAAATGAGGCAAATTCACCTTGTTGAAAGCTTTCCTATCAAATGTGGAAAGTAAATAAGAACGATCCATCTTGTATGTAATTGCTTTAATAGTACAAAAACACTTGCAAATCTGAGCTGTCACAATCTTCACACTCTGCAGAGATATGCAAGGAAATGTTTATGAATTCTTCAATTTCTAAATGAATTGGTCATAGAATGCGAAACATCAAAACCTCATTCCTCAGGGCCTAGACAGCTTGCAATCCTTGACAGGACACTTAAATCCAAAGGTTATGAGGAGATTTTATAAGGAAAATGTAAATGTGTTTATGTTTGCCAAATGAAGCTCAGCAGAAGATAGTTGATGCATCAGGACAATCAGCAGTTTTATGAGGAAGAATCTGCAAAATGTTAATTATTTTACCAAAATAAGAGGGACCATTCATGTTATTTTATGTTTTGTTCTGACCTGAATAAGATATTTCACATAAAAGATGTTTACATACAGAGAAAATAATGGTTGAATTTATAAAAATTACCCTGTTCAAAAGTTTACATACACTTAATTCTTAATACTGTGTTGTTACCTGCATGATCCACAGCTGTGTTAGGCGCGGTCACACTGCACTTTTCGTTCCATTGACTTCCATTCATATGCATGCGAATGCGTTAGGCCGGAAACGCAAGCCCATGCAAAATATTTTCGCATTTCGCTGTGTTTGAAAGTTCAAACTTGGTGAACTTTGACCAACGAATTCGCATCACATGACTCTGTGCGACCAACAGGAGATCGATACGTCACAGCATGACCTCTAGCTGAATGAAAAGAACCTTAAATTTAAACATTTAAAACTGCAGGACTGCGGTAAAGTGTAGTAGATTGTATGTTTTTACATTTAAATGTATTATTAGTGTCATTTGCTGAATTTCACTTTTAAAAAAGAAGCTGCAGAGCATGACGTCATATCACGACCGTTGCAGCAGCATCCGAAGGAATTTCGCATGCTCAAAGTCAAGTGTGACCGGGGCTATAGTTGTACATGAGTCCCTTGTTTGTCCTGAACAGTTAAACTGCCCACTTCTTCTTCAGGTCCCACAAATTCTTTGGTTTTTCAGCATTTTTGTGTGTTTGAACTCATTCCAACAATGACTGTATGATTTTGAGATCCATCTTTTCACACCAAGGACAACTGAGAACCTCATATGCAACTATTACAGAAGGTTCAAATGCTCACTGATGCTTTAGAAGGAAACACAATGCGTTAAAAGCTGGGGGGTGAAAACTTTTGAATGGGATGAAGATGTGTACATTTTTCTTATTTTGCCTAAATGTCATTTTTTAAAATTCATTTAGTACTGTCCTTCAAAATCTACAGAAGATACTTATGCTTTCCAGAAGACAAAATAAGTAAAATTTCCCCTGATCTTCAAATTCAAAAAGTTTTCACCCCCCGGCTCCTAATGCATTGTGTTTCCTTCTGAAGCATCAATGAATGTTTGAACCTTCTGTAATAGTTGCATATTATTCCCTTAGTTGTCCTTAGTCTGAAAAGATGGATTTCAACATCATACAATCATTGTTGGAAAGGGTTCAGATACACAAAAATGTTGAAAAACAAAAGAATTTGTGGGACCTGAAGGATTTTTCTGTCTATCACTACAAACGCCAAAAAAACATTCAGGTACCATCACAGTATTAAGAACCAAGTGCATGTTAACTTTTGAACAGGGATTTTTATGTATTCAACTATTATTTTCTCTATATGTAAGCATCTTTTTTTTTTAGAGATTTATTTTTTGCCATTTTTGCCTTTTTTATGATAGGACAGATCAGACATGACAGGAAGCGAAGGGGGAGAGAGATGAGGGGTGGGATCAGGAAAGGTCCTCGAGTCGGGATTCGAACACGGGACGCCCGGAGCACAACAGTGCTATATGTCAAAGCGCTGCCCACAAGGCTATCAGCGCCGACATGTAAACATCTTTTATGTGAAATATCTTATGAAGGTCAGAACTAAATAAAAAAGAACATGCATTTTGTATGATAATTAACATTTGACAGATTCTGCAAGGTGTTTTTAAACTTTTGACTTCAACTTTGTTTCTTCATCAGAACAGATTTGGAGAAATTTAACATTACTTGCTCACCAGTGGATCCTCTGCAGTGAATGGGTACCGTCAGAATGAGTATTCAAACAGATGATGAAAAAACACCACAATAATATGTAAAAGCTGTGTGTTTGTAATAAATACATTTATCATTAAGACGTTTTTAACTTCAAACCATTGCTTCCAGGTAAAATATTAGAAAACAGTTCCAAACTGTTGGATTCTGACAACAGGGGATGGACTTTCTCACTAGACTAGAGGAAGCATTAATATGGATTGTGGACTGTTAAAAAAATTCTTAAAGCGACGGTTTAAAAATAAAACACCTCAGTGATGAATTTGTTTCTTATAGCACGCAGCTTTTCACTTCATAAGACATTAATTGACTAGTATCCTGTTTGAATTCTCATTCTGACGGCAACCAATCACTGCCCATTCATTTGAAAGCAAGTGATGTAATGCAAAACTTCACAAAATCTGTTCTGATGAAGAAACAATTTCTATACCTTTAACTGCAAGAGCAGATCAAAATGTATGATCCATACAGAAATGTATAGTAAATCCATGAGTTCACATACTGTAGAAAAGCAATGCATGAAATAATATTTACTTTTGGAAAGAACCACATGTATTGTAAGTGTCTGTAAATAATATTTTTCACTTTGTCACTCTATCAGCTGCCTGTTCCTCTCCTTGTCTGCTTGTCAGTCACACCTGAATCTGTCCTTCACAAAAACCCTATTCCATCTCCAGCTTTCCATATCCTCTGCCTGCTTGCTCCTGCGGGTTGACTAATGGAAAGCATGTTGGTTGTGGTTAAATCTCCGTAGGTGGCAGGATTATGGGATGCGGCGCACGGATCTGCAGCCACCCCAAATATCGACATGCAAACCTGCTCAGCTATTCAATTCAAGATGAAATTCAGATAGCTGGGTGCCAATCTCATTTCCTGGTGGGTCCATCCCCTGCTGCATCTGATGCTGGACGTCCTGTAAGGCTCAATAAAAATATGATTGCATCCTTTACACATTCTGTCCACCTCTTGTCCCGTTTGAGCATGTAATCTGTGAGCTCCTGGAGAGAGTCCTCCGGAGACACAATTTGCACAATTGTAGCAAATCTTTTGGATATCTAGATGTGTTATGTTTGCACTAGAGCACCCCTTGGTCTATTTTCAGTAAAGAATAATTGATGTGGCCCAAAACGCAGGGATAGTCTCCACCGCCCTGCTACCCTACATAGGTCAAGCAGTTTGGAAGGATGAAGAATGGATGGATGAATGGATGAATTATTGATGGCAGACCAGTGAACTGCTGGTAATGAGTGCACACCCGAGTGGCTGCTACACCTCAGGTCAGACTTAATTTCCAATAATTCAATGGTTCCGAGTAAATTTTTATAGTGTTAGAGGATCTACATGAAGCTGCTCATAATTTTAAGCAGTTAAACTAAACAACTTTTGAAAATAATAGGCTATAGCCTATACATTACTAGTCAAACGTTTTTTTTTTGTTTTTTTTTTTAAAGAAGTCTCTTCTGCTCACCAAGCCAGCTTTTATTTGATCTGAAGTACAGCAAAACAGTACAATTTTGAAATGATTTTAATATTTGAAATAACAGTTTATATTTGAATATATTTTCTAGTTTATTTATTTCAAAGCTGCATTTTTAGCAGTACTCCAGTTGCATGATCCTTTAGAAAGCATTCTAATATTCTGATTTGTTGCTCAAAAACATTTATTCTTATTATTATGTTGAAAACAGCTAAGTATTTTTTTTCAGGTTTCTTTGATGAATAGAAAGTAGAAGAACAGCATTTATCAGAAATATAAATCTTTTGTAAGATTATAAATGTCTTTATCATCACTTTATCATCAATTTAGGCATCCTTGCTAAATAAAACAAATAGTAATTTCTATATAAAAAAACAATGATACTGACTCTAAGCTTTAAGCAATGTTTTAAATATTAATATTATTAATAATAACAATAATAAATATTTCTTGAACAGCATTTAAGTATTATGACTGGAGTAATGATGCTGAAAATGTGGCTTTGATCACAAGAATAAATTACAATTTAAATAGTAAATATATTTAATCATTTTTCTGTTTTGCTGTACTTTGGATCCAATAAATGCAGGCTTGGTGAGCAGAAGAGACTTCTTTAAAAACATTAAAAACTGTTCAAAAACATTAGTGTACATTATACATTTACATTAAACTTAAATAAAAAGAGCTAGAATATTCCTCAATTTGTAAAAATATATATACATTTTTGAATCTTTTAATTTACAAGATCCGTTGGGATGAACCGAACTTCGTGATGAATCGATTCCCTAAAATGAATCGGAGAATGTTTTATTTATTTGTTTATTTAATTTGATTTTTGATCAACCAAACGGCAGTGGAGTCGCACACGAAATATAATGTGACATTAAAAAATCACTGTGTGTAATGTTTGGTCGTTTAACTGCTGGAAAAAAAGTATTTTCGCCATTGCTCCGAATCCCTTTCAGCGTTTCGCGCCATATGTGTTGGTGAGCCGGAAGTTTGAACTTGTGGCGTTTTTCACGAGTTTGGAATGAATTATTACTATTTTCTCATCTGTCAACAGTAACGGACACTGCTAAACTTCTCAAATGAAATATATAAAAAGAGAGGAATATAAAGACATCAAAAACTTGACGAAAATGAACGTCTGTTAAGTGTTTCGTCGATGGAGGGAGCTATGAACTTCGAAACGCCCAAACAGATTCCGAGCTGGATTTGCTTTTGCTTCTGACAGGTAACGTTAACGTTAACTTTTAATATATGTTGTAGAAAATTGTAAAAAGTTACTTATGTGTTCGTTACGTGCGTTAGTTAGTTTAACAACACTAAAATACTCCAGTAATGGGCTGGTAGAGTCGCTATTTTTAAGTCATCTAAGTTATGTTATCTTTTCGTCCAGATGATAAAATTGCTCTCTTTCTATCTCTCTATGTATGGATAACATTACATAAGTATAGAAATCTCTCATCTCTGTTCGATGACAAAATTGCTTCACAGATTAAGTGATTAGTGACTGAATATGTTTATAGCGTAGAATTATACCTCTGCTTCTATTATTTCCATTTTCAGTGCAGACCCTTTGCAACTTGCCAAATGCATGTTTTTGATGTCCTGAAATTGTTCACTAACGTTACACTTTTGTGCTCACTACATTTTTTCATTGAAAGAATCTTTTGTTGTTTATCCATTCAAATTCAATTTTAATTGAGCTTCCT
Source organism: Garra rufa (assembly GCF_049309525.1). Taxonomy (NCBI): domain Eukaryota; kingdom Metazoa; phylum Chordata; class Actinopteri; order Cypriniformes; family Cyprinidae; genus Garra; species Garra rufa. Next base: position 29,440,396 of record NC_133379.1, read on the forward strand.
TAAGGGTGTTGATTTTGAAAATGTGTGTTTGGATAGTTGTTGTTAGCATAGGCACCTGGCTTTGTTGACAGGAGCAACGTGTTTAGTCTCCCATTGCTTCATAGTTAATAAGAAAGTGATCTATCATTGTCACAGAACAAACCCCAGACGGCCTTATCAGTAAGCCAAGTACACTTTTAAAAATAAAGGTTTCTTACTGGCATCTGGTCCCATGAAGTATCTTTCTATTGTACAAAAGGTTTGTTATAGTGGATAAAGTTTCTTTAAATGATTAAATGTTCTTCACACATTTTGGAAGCTTTATTTTTAAGAGTGAACATTATCCTTACTATTTTACAAGATAAATGGGCATGCAGTATTATTTGAGTTGATGTTTTAATGTGATATGACAGGACCAAGACTGTGTCATGATATCAGATGCAGCTAAGAAATCAGTTATTTTTACATTTCTGAGGTAAAAAATATTTTTGACCGATCAGAACCAAGTATTTTAGAAAGCCATGTACTAACTGTTGAAGTCAAAAGTTTACATGCACCTTGCAGACTGTTATTTTGTTTAGTGATAGTTGTTCACGAGTCCCATGTTGGCCTGAACAGTTAAACTGCCTGCTGTTTTCAGAAAAGTCCAACTATTTTTATTTTATTTTTATTTATTTTTTTTTAGCATTTTTGTGTGTTTGAACCATTTCCAACAATGACTGAATGATTTTGAGATACATCTTTTCATGAAAAACATATAAGAAAAATATACACTTCATTCTGTTCAAAAGTTTATACCCCTGGCTCTTAATGCATAGTTGAGTATTTGAACCTTCAGTAATGGTTGCATATGAGTCCGTCAGTTGTCTTCAGTGTGAAAAGATGGTTTTAAAAATCATACAGTCATTGTTGGAAAGAGTTGAAATACACAAAAATGCTGAAAAACCACATAATTTGTGGGAACAGAAGGATTTTTCTGAAGAACAGTAGGCAGTTTAACTCTTTAGGACAAACAAGGGCGTAAGAACAGCTATCACGAAACCAAAAAAAAAAAAAACATCTGTGGATTATTCAGATAACAACACAGTATTAAGAATCAAGTGTATGTAAACTTTTGAACAGGGTCAATATTATAAATTCAACTATTATTTTCTCTTGTGGATTATATGTAAACATATTTTACGTGAAATATCTTATTCAGGTCAGGACTAAATAAAAAAACATGCATTTTTGTCAAATATTTAACATTTTGCAGATTCTGCAAGGTGTGTGTAAACTTTTGACTTCAACTGTATGTGTTATTTTAAAGGGATAGTTCGCCCACAGATGAAAATACTGTCATTTTTTACTCACCCTCCACTTGTTTTCCGCTGCTTTCAGTAGTCAATGGGCGCTGCCAGCTGTTTGGTTACCAGCTTTCTTCAACATCTTTTGTCCTCAACACTCTTCTTTTAAGCACCTTGCTCAATGTCACCCTCACTTACATGCTTTGCAAACAAGCAACAACAGTTCAGTTCAAACAAGAGGCATGCAGTTCTCTTTGGGGGCTTGCTGGCATTTGGATGGATGGGATGGTGCTCTGCTCTTATGCCAGTGTTATTTTGAAGTCAAGCACCGCGTTCAGGCGGTGTGGGAGGTGAGCATTGTTGGCTCTCAACCAAACAGGTTTTTCTCTTCCATCTGGCCTGTCATTGTGATGTAGACACTCTTGTGTAACATCAGTGGGATGGATTCTGAAGAGTGTCTGCTTGTATGCTGTAAAGAGTTCACAAGGGACTTGACATCTGGACTTGTCACAGAGCTCTGCCATCATTGAATTGCAGTGAAAACACTGAATATAGCAATACGAATCACTTGGCCACTAACATATTAGATATTTGTAAATTCATCACTTAAGAATGTGTTAATTCTAGGGATGCACCGAATATTCGGCCACCGAAAATGTTCAGCCGAAAATGGCCCAAAAGGGCATTTTCGGTTTTCGGCCGAAAGACTTTTATCACCGAAACAACACGGCCGAAACAGTATGTTGTTGATGCAAACAGAAACCGCAGCTTGCACGTGCTTGTCTGAAGCAACACGTCTGCGGTGTGGACGTATATCAGTATATCCGAGAAAGACCCACGGATAGCGATTTGCAAAACATGTAATGCCGAAATTTCAAGAGGGGGTGTGTCTGCAGTCGTGCGTGCAGCCAGTGATGAGAGCAGAGATGGAGACAGATGTAGCTTTCAGTGAGTGAAAAACAATGGCTTTACGTTGGTGTTACGTCACAATATTTTAAAGATTTGTCCTTTCTATATACTGTATTTTTATAAATATTTATGTTTTAAACCATAGAGGTGAGCCAATGGATATCACACAAGCAACGTGAAAACTGCGCAATGTTAAAGTGAAAGTGAAAGCTGACAGTGCTTTCAGCATCTGACGTGCATTCTCTCAGAGACAATAAAAGGCGATTATACTTTATATGCTGATATTAATTTAGTCCCCTAATATTTTTCTTGTGCCCTGAACATGGTGGGAAAACATAAAGAAACGTATTTTGTGTAAGGTTTGTTTTTTGAAAGACTTAAATAAAGCTCTTAATTTTCATTGATGACTGCAGTTTTATTTAGGGGTTAAGAAAGTCTTAATTATAATTTCAGGTGGTCTTAAATGTGGGGACTGAAAAACAAGAATTGCGATGAAACTTCAAAAGGCTATTCATTGAATAAATATCTGCGCTGCTTTGTGTAATATTATTCTGACAGCGCCTCCTGCTGGAAGAAAAACGCATAGAGTTGTAAATGTGAACTGATGGATCCACAAGATAATGTGTTATAAAAATGTAAACAATTTAAACAAAGGCAGTAAAATATATGTATATGTTATTTAAGTAATATAATATTTGATTGATAACAATTGTTTAAATTAATATAATTGATTTATTCTTTGAAACTTTTATATTAATTTCTAGTAAAAATATTAATATTAAAAACTAGTTCAGTGTTAAATAAATATTTTGAAATTGTATTGTATTTTTGTTATTTGATTTATTTCTCTGAAAAGCAAGGCAAAATAGTAAAAAGCAATTTTTACTATTTAATTATTGTAATGGTGAAAAAATTGGCAAAATAAATGGAAAAAAATGCGAAACACCATTATTTCAATGATGTGAAATGGGTGCACTCGGTGAGCTACTGGCCTACATGTTGCTATTTTTACCGTAACACAACTCGGAAAATAAAATACTGATACAATGCCACATTGTGCGGATTTGTTTGTAATTTTCAGGCGAAGTGCAACGAGAGAAGCAATGTAAGTCTTCACTGCTTTCCTACCGATAAAAAACACAGAAATCAATGGGAAGATGCCTGTGGACGAATAAAACTTCCTAATGACCCATGTCTTTGTTCTTTCGACTTTATACATGATCCCTTTTAGGCTTTTAGTAGACCACAGCTACTGAAAGAGATTACAAACGGTAGAGACAAGAAACGCTAGATGTCATTCTGGCAGGATGTATACATGCTGACGCTTGTCATGACACCGCAGCCACTGAAGGAGTTTCTCAGCGCAGATATCACTCAATATTGGGGGGCGTTTAGACTCCTTGCGAGGACAACTCCATGGTACAGCATTTGGTTTAAGCCTTCAATTGCATCCATCGCCACAAAGCTCTTTCAGTAGCGGTGGTCATCGTATCAGTATTTTATTTTCCGAGTTGTGTTGCGGTAAAAATAGCAACAGGTCAGGCTTGTGCACAATTCAGAATTTCAGAATTGGCCGCCATTCAGTTCATGAGTTGGAATTTGAATTGAATTGACTCCGCCCCACAGGAAGTTTAATTTGAATTGGAGTTGGAATGACAGGAAGTGGAATTAAATTCATGGCAATTCAAAGACATTCCATACAGTCATACAACAGAAAGAATGTGTTGAATCTCAAATACAATTACATTAATTGTGTAATTTAATAGCATAATTTCATTACACATAACTAGTCACTCCTCAACCCTGCATACATTGTGTTCCACAAAATTACAATGCCAATAAATCAAACTTAATTATTTGTTCTGTGACTAGAGCTTTTAACATTCATTGCTGGGGGGAAACATTCCTGTTAATGTAATCTGTACAAGTAGTTCAAACTAATATAATTTATAGAATATGTAATGAAATCTGACATATCTGACATATATTGTAAAGCTTCATTGTTAAACACTTCACTTATGTATATGAATTTCTTTGAATTTGTATTGAATTGCAATTCTGCTTCCTTTAATTCAAATTCGAATTGCAATTCTAGATCCTGTTTTTGACATGAATTCAAATTCAAGAATAGGTAGCGGCAACAGGTAGCGGCAGTAGCTCATCGAATTCAACCATTTTAGATCATCGAAAAAATGGCCTATACCTAAGTCCTAAATATGCATAAAACGTTGTGTATTTTTTTTTTAATAACGTACATCTTTCACAGGTTTTCTACTACATATTTCAATAAGAGATATCATTTACGTTAGATTAAGCCATTGTGAGTTCCATTTAAAGAAACCTTTACATGATTGTCCACATATGAGACTATTTTCTTTCTTTCTTTCTTTCTTTTTCTTGCATGTGACCTTTACAAATGTTGCAACATTTTAAATCATTGCCTAAGTTAAGTTGTTGAGGAGCAGTGGGCAACAAATTGCAGTCAGCTCCAAATACTTGACCCTTATGTGTAAAGTGTACATTTTTCAATTATGGATTTTGTTTTAAAAATTCCATATCACTGCTTCACATGCTTGCCGGATTCCACTAATTGCTTCTTGCTGCTATTTTTTATTATTATTACTCTCATTTTGAACTGCAATAACTTTTTATCCTTATGCTGGAAACTTACCAAACTTTGCATACGCACGTGTCTACAGTTAATTGCTTTATTATGTAATTTTGGGAGGGATGGAATGTATGGTTGCCTAGCAACTAGCTGTTAAATTTGCAATATTCAAAAACGTCAGAGCGACTACTTTGAGCTGGAGACTTCATACGAAAGTCCCACTCCTTATGGGGAACCAATTTGCCTCAAGGACCCGAATGTTCTGCCTTGATTTTTTTCCCCAGTATTTTACACTTGCGTCAGAACCTTTTGATTTTATAACTTTCAAAAAAAATTCTTCTCGTGACCTACTCATCCCATGAATCTGAGATTTGTAGGGCATCCGGCTAATTGCGTCTTAAAGGCATTCATATATATTTCTTTTTGAGTGTACATGAACTGATGTTTTATTGACTTAATGAACGTCTGCAGTGCTTGAATAGTATAAATAGCAGTATAGACATTCTCAGTCTCTCTGAGATGTCATGTGCCATTTTAACAACCCACATTTCTACAATAACCCTGACAGGAAGAGTGGACAGCACCATCATAATGATTATCCACTATAGGTCCAAATCATCATTATCAAATCCTGACAGAAATAAAACATCTGAGTGCTCAACTGTGCTAAGTTGAAGTATAATTGCTCATTTTCACTGTTTTGTCAGCTGTTGTGTGTGTATGTGTGTGGTTTAATCACCATCCCAGGCAGTTTAGTTTGCCATAATGAGCATCAGTTGTGACCTCTGGCTAATCCCTCCCAATATGCAGTTCTGCCATAAACAGAGAAAAGTTCTAGATGCTGCATTTGCGGCTTTAGCAGGCTGCTCATCTGTGAAATAGACCTTAAACTGTGAGCAATTACTTCATAATAAGCCCACTGCTTCATCCCAGCAGACCCGCGGAGATAATTAATAAATTAAATTTCTAATTAACAAATTCTGGTAGGCTATTTGTATGTTGGAAATTAACTGCAGAAGTTTTCAATCTGGCAGTTGTACTTTCGCTCAGAGTTGAGGAATAATAAACGATGAGAAGCTCCATATACACTTTCCTTCTCTGCGTGTATGGAATCGGAAACCATTTATCTTTCTGTGCCTAGCAGAAAATAGCAGTAAATTATTATCTGAGCGGATGTGTGCGAGTATGAAACCCACATACAATGAGTGAGGACATTCTAGAAGAAACTTCTCTCATACATTTTCACAGATCTTCGTTCACACTCCAGCCAATTAGCAGGAATCTTATTCTATATGCGTCTTTACCAGGGCCGTACATCACTGTCGTCCATGGATGCGAAATGAGCGTAGAGCTGAATACTTTGGCTATATCTCCTCCTGCCAGCTCCCCATTTTTGGCAGTCCATCTCAGGGGGGCTGAATCATTCGTTTACTCGACTTTCTGTAGTGGCATCTTCCCACTGAGTGGGTAATGAAAAATGTCACATTCAGATGTCTGTTTTTACTTCCTTCATATTTGTTATTATTATCTGTTGTTTATCTCTCACAGTCAGTGTCTTTTCTCCTGTAGTCTCCCCTTTGTTTTGAAACCTGAGATTGTTAAAATGTCTTTTCTCTTTGTTTGTTTTTGCAGCTTCTATGGCCTCGCTCGTCTCTTCTGATTTATTCTAGTTGTTACCATGGAGGTGTGAGATAGCACAAAGCACAGAGGGGCAGATATTCAAAAGATGACCGCATTTGTCCTTGTGTGTTGCTGCTCCTCTGACTTGTTTCTTGGGATGTGTTTCCTCATGAACTTCACCACTTCTGTAGTAAACAATGTCTATGTTGTGGTCATGAAAGTGTTTTTGTTTTGTTCACTGAGACACTTAGTTATCCCTCTGCATAGTTGGGAAGCATGGGTTTGGCTTGACAAGTACAAGGCACTTTCCACAGATGGGTTACATAAGAACTTTAAAAATAAAGACCTTTTCCTTTTTAACAAATGCCTGTTTTTACAAACATTGAGTTTATTATCCTTTAGAAATGGATGACTAGATGATTAGGTGGATGATTTAGAATGGATGATTAAAACTCAGGTCACATTTTTTATATAAGTAGTAAATGATAATAAATGTATAAATAATAAAGAACTTAAAAAATTAAAAGAATTAAAAAAACAAGGTCCATTCAGACCATTTTTTTCTTATATCTTTGATTGTATTTTTAAGCTTAATGAATCCAGTCAACAATATTTGAAAAAATGTAGAAAATGGAATGAGAATTTCTTGTTTACCTTACCAAATAATGTCACTTCCTAGGTGTTGCAGTTTTCAAGTATTTGAAGTATTTTTTTTTTCTTTTGGTAATGTGGACAAATCACATTCTTGAAATCACAGGTAATAGGGTTACACTCCCAGTCAAACATTTTTAATGTTTTTAAAGAAGTCTCTTCTACTTACCAAGCCTGCATTTATTTGATCTGTTTAAAATTAAAATTAATATTTAAAATAACTGTTTTCTATTTGAATATATTTTAAAATGTAATTTAATTTATTCCTGTGATTTCAAAGCTGAATTTTTAGCATCATTACTCCAGTCACATAATCCTTCAGAAATCATTCTAATATTCTGATTTACTGCTCTAAAGAAAATTAAAAATAATATGTTGAAAACAGCTGAGTATTTTTTTTCCAGGTTTCTTTGATGAATAGAAAGTGCAGTCATTTATCTGAAATAAAAATCTTTTTGTAACAATATAAATGTCTTTATCATCACTTTTGGTCATTTTAAAGCATCCTTGCTAAATAAAAGTATTATTTTTCTATTATTTCTGAAGGATCATGTGACACTGAAGACTGGAGTATCGATGCAGAAAATTTTGCTTTGATCACAGGAATAAATTACATTTTAAAATATATTTAAATAGAAAACAGTTATTTTTAAATAGTACACAATATTACTGTTTTACTGTATTTTTGATCAAATAAATGCGCACTTGGTGAGCAGAAGAGACTAATTTAAAAACATTACAAATCTTACTGTCCACAAACATTTGAATGGTAGTGTATGTAGAAAATGTGTGACATACTAAATGTATCTGAGGTGGGATAGGTCAAAATAAACCTTTCAAACAACCCACATTGCATGCTATGTAAATTAAATACCTTCTTATCTAACACATCTGTTCCCATTAAAGAAATATAGGATTTGTGCTTTTAATGCTTTAACAAGACAGCAATGGGACACCAAAGTTGTGGAAAGTGCCGCCAGGCAATCCTGAATCACAGTGAAGGCAATAACTGGCTTGAGACTTGAATACTTGCACAAACTCATGCAATTAAATAAAAGCAAATTAACTCTTTTATTACTGCAATGTTTTTGCACAGACTAATGTCTCTGCATTGCACATTCGTCTACGGGACACAGCCAGCCGCGAGCATTATCATACCTTTTGTAATTTTGTATTATTATAGCAATCATTTTCTTTTACATTGAACCCTGTAATCTAGATAAAAACGGACAACTTGGGGAAAAGAGAAAAAGCTTTGGAATGATAATAAACTCCTTTTTCACATCCTCTAATCCTTAGCTTCATACTTAGACTATAAAATTAACATTTTCCCCTTCTCATTATACCATGCATATGGATCAGAGGGCAGTGTTCTGATTTGTTTTATTGACTAATAATCAAGGTAATGAATAACCTCTTCTCTCTTCTTCATCACAGGCTTTGATCGCTTTGTGTTTGATGAAGGAAGCCTTGTGCTGGCTATGTGTACTTGTAATGGCCCGACTAATTAAAAGGGGAGTCAGTCTAGTAGGTTGGACGGCAGAGCACTGCACACACACTCTTGTCAAAGGCCTTCTTGTCTGATGTGTTTTTCTTTAATCTGATTTGTGTAAGATCTAAAAACTATGTTAATAATGTATACCATCCAGAATATTCATGATTAAGCAGGGCAATAAGAATAAAAGTTAGACACTTTATAAACCTTAGCAGTCTAGCTCATCAGTATTAATGAGGTGTCAGCTCATTTGGCGTTTGTTCCATTTATGAGTCATTTCAACACAACTTTCAAACAAAAGTTTTAAACTAATTCATACATTGCCTGTACAAAACACCCTTAACAGGAAAACAAAAAACAACACCAGTGCAAATAATAAAACCACAACCAGTAGAAGAGCAATTTACATGCCTAAAGCCACATGCTAGAAATTTGGTGCAAAACAATGATTATTTCACAAAAAATTGCTGTTTTTCAGCTACTCTTCTGCTCACTCTTGCTCTCTCTTCTCTCTCTCTCTCTCTCTTTGGTCAGATTGTTTCTTTCTGTTGTCTGCCTGCAGTGTTTAAAATCAAGGCAATATTATTTTGAGTAAGAAAACATACCAAGCCGGTTAAGATATTTTTCTACAAAAATCTGATATTTTAGTGCGATAATGCAATAAAGTCAATTTATCTCAGCTTTGGAAAGAAAATGTAAACAACCACACATCTATAATTGCATTGGAATAAAAACAGATGAAATAGTTGTGATGGGCAAGCAACATATCTGATGAAGAAAATCAGAGTGATAAAAATCAGAGGAAGTTTAAAGAAAGCTTTGGTCCTTTGAAATACAAAACACGTTATTGTATTAAATATTCTCTTCTAATATTAGGAGCTTGAATAGTTTACTATTTTTATTTTAATGAGCTGTAACAGCTCAGCACTTGCTTCTTGCTGCAAACAAAAATAATTAAATAAATAAATAGGCATAAATAAATAAAACCTCTCTTGTGATAAGGGGAGAATTTGTGTCTTGGTATGGAGGCTTCTTTTGGCAGGTGCAGAGAACGATAGCGTTTATCCCATAATTAAAATCCTCTGGATGAGTGGATTATGCTGAATATATATAATCTCCGCTTTAGACCACCCCATTCCTTCTGCAGAGATGTTAATATCCCATGATAATTTAACATGTACATGCTCAAATGTATACTTAGGACAAAAATAATATATGAAACGAGAGTCAATATTTTTACAACATCTTTTTAAAACACACACACACACACACACACACACACACACACACACACACACACACACACACACACACACACACACACACACATTTCACTAGTCATTTTTATATATTGCAAGGCTTAAAAAGAAAAGGTGTTGGAGTATTTGTTGTATTATGTATATGTATATATTTTAGCTATTAGCTTGATTACTAAATTCTCTTAGATTTATGTTTAAAACATATTAATTTGAGAGATGTAGTCTGTATCAATGTTTTTAACTTGACAGACTGAAGCTGTTACAGGGCTCGAAATTAACTTTTTTACTTGGTAGCACTGGTGCTCCCAACTTCAAAAAGTTAGGAGCACCAAAAATTTTTTAGGAGCACCTAATTTCTTTTTAGTGATGCGCCGATCTTGATTCTTCATGGTCGATTCTGATTGCAGATGTTTACAAGAAAATGGGCTGATTCTGAAAGCCTTTTTTATATATTTATTTTACGGCCTAAGCAAGGGACAAGAATGAATGAAAATATGAGTACATGAACAAGATGTTTGTTTTCTCTATTATAGGTAGCCATTTAATTTTTTTAGGCAACCACTGCATTTTTAAACAATCTACAGTGTAAACAACAAAAAATAAACGACACAGTTCTTTCTTAGTCGTGTAGACCAGTGTTTCCCAAACTTTTTTTCTGGGGACCCACATTTTAAAGTCGATAAATCCTTGTGACCCAATAAACATTAAGCCCATATAGTTTATATATCACGAAGAGAATTTATGCATTAACAAAATATGTGTGACCATTTTTAAGGTCATGCTTCCACTTAACTATTTAAAAGAGATACAGATATTTGACACTTTTTTTTATTTAAGTAAAATGCAGATTTGCAGAAAATGCTGTTTACCACAAACACAATATTTATCCGTTATTTTGATTTCAAATCCACAAGTGCTTTTTCATCATTGTGATCCTCTTTTATCACAGTACACTAATACAGTAACAGACATTTTCACGTTTAAACTCAATAAAAAACAACATATTATTCAATGCACTTGACTTCTAGATTTGTATATTAAGTTGTTCAAGCAAGTTGCAACACATTTAAACACAACATAGGGAGGCTATAGCTTCCTTTTCTAATTGAAATTGGGCTATCAAAAATATTTTAATTAAAACTTACCACAGACAGAAACAGTCGGCTCTCATGCTTTTCTTTCGCATTAAATCTTTATTAAAAACAATGCTTTAAAGAACTGCCTGGACAAGTGCACGTATTATGTTGCCTTTTTCTTTAAAAAAGCACTTTTCCTTATTTTAAACCTAGCCAAAAAGCCACGTGTTGACTGTGAAAAAGTGGACTTCATTTATATGCATTTATGGGATATTTTCGTGTCAATACATGTTCATTTTTACAGCGAACAATGCGCTGTCACTTTAATTCAGCACATGCAACGCTTGCAGCACAGCAAAAAATAGACTCTGCCGAAACGATCGCTGCTCTGCTGCAAACGCACTGCTTTTTGGATGCATTGCTAGACAGCAACCGCGTGCAGTGTGAACGCTCCAATCCGTTAACATGGGTGCGGAAAAAAATACGCAACGCATACGCACTGCGGACGGAGTATGAAACAGGCGATGCAGAGCGCAGCTAAAGAACAACAACAAAAAAAAGAAAGCAGAAGAAGAAAACAACGAGCTCCCTCGTGTGGCTAATAGGTGAACTACACATATAAATTTTAATCAAGAGTTTATAGCGCACTGAAAAATAGTGCTCGACTTGGCGACCCATACAATATTTCCCGCGACCCACTTGTGGGTCGGGACCCCGCCTTTGGGAATGACTGGTGTAGACAATAAATGCAGGCATGATCAAAATAGGCTACTCTTTCAATATTCAAAGTGCAAATAGAGACCGAATTTTTCAAGCATGATACAGAGCTATAGACACTACACAACTTATTATAGCCCACATATTAATAACAGCCTAGATATTTTATGTAGCCTAATTTGCACGCATTGGGGAGTCGCTCTCTAAACGTGGGGTATTAAAATTGTATTTGAATGCGCGTGCGCGTTTTACTATTGGTTTCGTTTTAATGATCGTTCGAAAATCGGCGGCGCTGAGCGTGCATTCCACAATACCAGAGATTACTTTAACAAAACCAATTGAAAGTGGGAGGACACAAACGTGATTTTGAAAAGTGTGTCCCGAGTGGAAATTACGCCCCTGCGTGAGTGGAACTCTGCCGCTGAGTTATCATTTGATGTGAATGTATGCCGCGTTGTACAGTATATTGAGACGGAGGCGGCAGAATTGTATCTGACAGAATGTACGCTGTAGCACGACATATAGTAGATTTCTTCAAAAGCAGATTGTGGAGACCTTTTAATTGTCCACAATCAAAAGAGAGAACGGCGAACCTGTCACTGTATCAGCTCAAAACAGTCTGTGCAGTAGTTAGGCTAGCGAAAGTTTTGTAAAGAAATTAAACCAAGTCGCAACACAATCATTTCTTGCACTCGCACAAATGCTCCCAAATATAATTTGAGGTCGCGCGGATTAAATTTTGGGAGCATATGCGACCAAAACGGTCGCAATTTTCGAGCCCTGTGTTATTCAGTAAAAACCATAGACTGTAAAAAAATATGGACGTAGTGTCCATGACGTCACCCGTAGGATTCTGAAGCGCTATTTTGAAGCTCATAGTGGGCGGGATTCGGCCGTCGCCATCTTGGAATCGCGTCACTCCCGTATAATAAAAAATGGGCAAAAAGGCGGGACGTGGGTGGAGCTGGTTGCTGAAACCACGCCCGCCTAGCTCGACAGTGGTGACAGCAGCGGCAATCCCCCTGTCACTCAAGTGGCTACGCCCTTAATTATGCTGAACTTTAAGGCTAAATATAACTTAAACGGATGAGTTATAAAAAAAATTCACCCCCCTCACAGTTGACATGAAGGGCAAAACTAGCTATATAGACCAAAACCATATTGAACCAGGCTGTAAACATACTTTTTTATGCTGTAAAGTTGGGAATTTTAACATGGGGAGTCAATGGGGCTAACTCCCTTTTGCAGCCAGTCAATGAATTGCAGTTTAAGTCACTTCCGTGTTGGTTTCAATAGAGAGAGTGGGAGGTTGCCGCTTGGTAAAAACAAATATCTGTTTGTTTATTCATGTTATTTTACCTCACTCAGTATCTTTTTCTTGTATTTTCTCTAATTCATGTTTTTCCTCCAAAATGATTGGGTCGTCACAGCGGGCATCAGAATATATTTCCAAGTGTTGATGTTTACAGAGTCTCTTCATCCTTTTCTACAGTCCTTCTCATTAGGCAAAGCTGCTTGGGTTCATTGACCAGAGGCCTTGCATCAGTTGTTTTGCAGTCATGAAATGTTTTCACATAGTACACTTTAAATGAACCAAACCCAGTTCATTTATAGGAAACCAGCTGCAAGCGACCTTAGCGCTTTTGGTTTTTACAATGCAAGCTCAAACTTAAAAGGAGATTCAGTCTAACCACAAAAAGACCCAATATCTATCAATCATCGAAGTATGTTGTGTTGCAACGTTCACATTTACTTAGACGTCCAGTTTTATTTTTAGTTCGCCTGAATAAGTCTTTGAAAAGTTTTTTTGTTTGGAGGAGCACAGAGTGCAGTCCTAGTTACAAAGCAAGTTGCTGATGTACCCAACCTCCTTGACAGGAGGGCATTTGCCACTAGTGCCATTCCAGACCTCCTCTCCTGCCCACCTGCACTTCAGAGCCAAACCACTCCACTCCCAAACTGCAAAGCAGTCAAACCTTAGAGTGGTTGTCGCTTTAAAGGCGAGTCGCCATTCAAGTGAAAGCATGCAACTCCCGGGGAGAATTCACTTTGGTTTTGTGAATTCCGTTTGAAGTCTCTTTCAGAGCATTGTCTGCTTCAGACGCAGAACCAATTGAACATGAAGCTCTGTTTATTTTCTGCCTGCTAGCATGATTTGTTTAGGCCACTGCTAAGAATATGTTATGCTGAAATATGGGCTTGCTTATTGGAATGTTGTGATCAAATTCTTATTGCTCTTGATTGTTTGTGATGATGTGGGTTTCTTCTAAACAAACATCAAACTTCTTGCATATGAATGAAAGAAAAAGTTTTGTTTTGCTGTATTGCTGTAGTACTTTCGATATAGTATAATAACTTTTATTATTCTGTCACTGTTATAAATGTTGTGCTTATAAAGTTAGCTTGCTTCACTTCCAGAATAAAAGTTTCCTGATAATTTACTCACCCCCATGTCATCCAAGATGTTAATGTGTTTCTTTCTTCAGTCGAAAAGAAATTGTTTATTGAGGAAAACATTCTAAGACTTTTCTTTTGTCTAGCGAAATGATCAGTTATTTTCAAAAAAAAAATAAAAAAAAAATAGTATATACTTTTAAACCACAAATGCTTGTGGTTATTTTGCTTACCTTTATTCATTGGCTAGAATTTTGTAGAGCCCTTTGAAGCTGCATTGAAACTTCAGTTTGGACCTTCAACTCATTGGGTTCAATTAAAGTCCACTATATGGAGAAAAGTTTTTTTTACTCAAAAACCTTAAAGGAGTAGTTCGCTTCCAGAACAAACATTTACAGATAATGTACTTACCCCCTTGTCATCCAAGATGTTCATGTCTTTCTTTCTTCAGTCGTAAAGAAATTGTTTTTTGAGGAAAACATTTTAGAATTTCTCTCCATATAATTGACTTCTATGGTGCCCCCAAGTTTGAACTTCCAAAATGCAGTTTAAATGCAGCTTCAAAGGGCTCTAAATATTCCATGCCAAGGAAGAAGGGTCTTATCTAGCAAAACGATGGGTTATTTTCTAAAAAAAATTACTATTTATATACTTTCTAACCTCAAACACTCATCTAGCTCTGTGTGAACTGTGTATTCCAGTACATGACAGTTGACATGTCGAAAAACTTTAGCTTAAGTATATGTATCAATATTGTGTGTCTTTTACCCCATGCTGGTGACTTGTGATTTATTTATGATTTATTTTCACACAAAATCTGTTGCTCCTATAAATGTTCAATACAAATGTATATATATTTTCTGCAATCATACACTATGGGCATTGGGCACAGTGAAACCTTAAGTGTTTTCCTCAAAAAACATAATTTCTTTACGACTAAAGAAAAAAGACATGAACATCTTGGATGACAAGGGGGAAGTACATTATCTGTTTTTTTTTTCTCGAAGTGAACTACTCCTTTAATTTCTTTTTGACTGAAGGAAGAAAGACATGAACATCATGGATTGACATGAGTGGGGTGAGTAAATGTTTAGGAACTTTTTATTCTGGAAGTAAACTAATCCTTTAATAGTGGTCAGTGTTTTATTGACTGCCATTGCATAAATCCTTATCAACACTGATATTTTTTTTCCTCATTCCTCATCTACACACTTGTCCATAAGACAAGTACTAAATACTGTTGTACAATTGTACTAAATGCGCATTGTGCAGTTGTAAATCAGAAGTCTAATTTTAACTTTCAAAATTAAATTAAAAATGTCAGTTTTATAATTTCCAGCCACGTTTACTTTTTGAATGGTGCATTTAATAGCCCCAAAACCGGTGATTACGTTTTTGATTGTGTTATTGTTAGAGCCTTCAATTGATATGGATGTGTGCTAATGAGCCTTTGAAACCGCATGCAATTTTCCCCTAATGGCTCCTAATAAGTTTATTCTCTTACACCCGAAGGGATCAAAGGAATTTTGCTTAAATAAAAGTAATTCTAACACAGAACATTATTGTGTTATAATTTGCTTTGATTATGTGTGGCCTCCTGAAGTTGAACATTGCTGACTGACAGCTAAATAGTTTGCCTGCTTGTTTTTCTCAAAATAGCAATGCTTTTGTGATATTACAGACTGTAGGCATTGTCAGCTTGTATATATGTGGGTCTTTTGATTTATTATATTGTTTAAAAGTGTTACCCGAATGGGTGGTTGCAAATGTATTACTTGTAAATCTAGTGCTTTTGTTCTTGATGCATACTAGCCCAGATTTCAGTAAATATTTAATCAACTTTTTCCATTTTTATTGGCATCATGAAATAGACGCTCATGGTGAGATGACAGAGCAGGACATAATCAACTCCACAGTGTTTTTGAAGATTTAAGTACAACTCCATCTCGGTGTGAATCTAACAGCACGGTCAGATTTTTTTTTTAGCATTTTTAGTCATTAACAAAGCTAATTGAAGATTTGATTTGCAGTCTGCACATCAAATAGCCACATGACACAAGAAAACATCCTTCATGCTAAGTATTTCTCCGCATTCTGCTCACAAGCTGCGCCCGTTGTCCAAAGCCCTGAGGAATTATGGGCCAGAGCAGCTCATCTAGCTGGGGCTATTCAGCAGGGAGCTTCTGCTGTTTGAGTAAGCAGGACAAGCTAATGGTACTGTGGCATGCCTGACTGAGCATTTTGTGTATTTTCCTTTTATTCTATCTTCATTTCCCTTAAACTCAGGTGGCGGCTCACTGCTGTTTTTCTTTTGTTCCTTGAACAGCTTGCAGTTGGCTGCACCAACCTAGATCCAAATTTCATTAAGTTCTGAATTACATAGAATTAAGCTTGATTTTCTAGGCTACAATTATACTATCACATTAGTTTAGTGATTGCAACCCAGCAAAGAATAAGTGAACGTGCTTTTTCAATATAAGTCCATCTACTTCGATTATAGGGTTTTATTAAGTGTATACAACTGCAGCGGTGCCAAAACCTAAACTTTTTTCTTGCTCAACAGAACACCTAATTCATCTCAGCAAAGATTGATGCATTTTTTAAGATTGCAATCAAATGATGAATGGGTTTATTAGTTGACAAATTGTATTTGGGTTTGTGCTCTGGTTTGTGGTTTAATTGTAAAGGACCTATGACTGCACAAGAAAAAAAACAAGAATTTAACTGCTGTTAGATAATAACGGTGCATTATTTAGCTCTAAAATTTGACACCACCTTTTGAGACTTCCCAGTTTTGATTTTCAAGGTTTTTTACTTTTTTTAAATATCCTGCTAGATGAAATCAGATATGACAATAATACTGATTTAAAAGCTTTGATACAGCCATGCTGCAAGATACAAGGCCTTTGTGACAATATTTTGATGTGTTATTTGGTTAGTTTTCAGAGCCTATGCTCCAAGTTATTGCAGGAATGACAACATCTCTATATAATACTGCATTTATGAGTGCATTTTCATTTATACTGGGAATTATTGTTATGTGTTTTCTTATTGTGTTGTCATCTGAATCTCAGAAAAACTTTTTCCAGTGTTAGATTCTTCCTCTGGCATTGGTGATCCAAATTACACCCGTGTCATTCAATTTTAAAACCCCTTTTGCCGAATTATTTCCAAATCTTAACTTCATCTGGAGTCGTTATGCACCCTGGAGAGATGAGAGGGCCTATGACACGGCTGTCAGGACTAATTCCAGTGAGTGGCAGTCTGTGTTTACTGCGTCGTGTTTTCAGAGAAAGTGGGGGCGAGTAATTTGTCCATCATGCCATGGTGGACAGCAAGACGGGAGTGACTTTCTAGATTCAGAAGGGCTAGACAATCCCTTTATGATTTGACTGTAACAGCGTGCAAATTGATGAAAAACTGAATGTGAGGATTCCTGAATTGTGCACGTTGGGTTAAATTTATTTGAATAGTAATTATAGTAGTGGTGAGCTGAATATGAACTGATTTGGAGTGGGAATCCCTGTTGACTAAATAGAGTCCTGTCTGCTCACATTAGGATAGGTCGGTAACCGTGCAAATGAACGCCATCTCATTTCCCACTGATGTAATTAGTGAAATTAACTGGATGTTGTGATTTGTCTTTCCGTTCAATTTGTCATTTAGATCTAAACTGCAAATCCCATGCGGCAATTTAGAAAATGAAGCAAATTATCTATCCAAATAATATTTCATAAGCACAGATTGAAAGGTTCAGAAAAAGGCCAGGTATGTCCATTCAGGGTCCAAATGAACATTTTGCTACACCTGCCAGGGGCTGATAAATTAAAAAAGGTAACTGTCATAAATATTTATTATCATCCAGGAATCTGTATTGTTTATTTTTAGTTTTTTGCCCTTTTTACAAAACACAGGAGAATTGTGGACTTGTTGTGGTGTGTTTACTACCTGCTAGACTGTGCATTATCTTATTTAATTTTTTTTCTGTATTATTTATTTATTTTTGCCAATGGGGCCCATTTAGCTGTTTATCTAAGTATGTACCTGTCACAGAAAGTTGAAGAAAGACCATCTAATGTTGAAGTTCAACTGTCTAGTTTTATTCAGCCTATTCAGGTTGTTTGTTGTTCAGTATAATGAAATTATTTTTGTTCTCCACTAGTTGTTGTGTAATATTTAGAGAAATAGAGAGAGAAGTGCAACTTTTTGAAAATGTACACTATCAGTCAAAAGTTTTTGAACCGTAAGAATTGAATGTTTTTAAAGAAGTCTCTTCTGCTCACGAAGGATTTATTTGCTCCAACATGAAGCAAAAGCAGTAATATTGTGAAATATTTTTACTATTTAAAATATCTGCTTGCTATTTGAATATATATTAAAATGTAATTTATTCCTGTGATAAAAGCTACATTTTCTGCATCATTACTCCAGTCTTCAGTGTTACGTGATGCTTCCGAAATCATTCTAATATGATGATACGCTCTTCAAGAAACATTTTTTTTAATTATTATTAATATTTAAAACAGTTGAGTGTTTTTTTTTTTTTTTTTTTTTTTTTTTTAGGATTCTTTGATGAATAGAACGATCAGCATTATCAGAAATAAAAAGCTTTTGTAATATATTTAGGGGAAGAAAGAAAATTATTACTTTTATTTAGTGAGGATGCTTTGAATTAGGGCTGTGCAATATATCGAACGATATTGTGAGGCTCGTTTAGTCAATGAAGCCGGTGCTTTGATTAGTAGTAAATCTCCATCACGTGCGTTCCACTCAGGTTCCGCTGGAGCGGCAATTGATACACAGAGACGTAAATCTCTGACAAGCTATGCCATATCGCGCTAAATATCGAATGCGATATTAAGCTCGATATGGCGTAGCTTGTCAGAGATTTACGTCTCTGTGTATCAATTGCCGCTCCAGCGGAACCTGAGCGGAACGCACGTGATGGAGATTTACTACTAATCAAAGCACCGGCTTCATTGACTAAACGCGCCTCACAATATCGTTCGATATATTGCACAGCCCTACTTTGAATTGTTCAAAATTGATAATAAGGACATTTATAATGTTAGATTTCAGATGAATGCTGTTTTTGAACTTTTTATTCATCAGACAAACCTGAAAAAATTATACTCATCTGTTTTCAATATAATAATAATAATAATCAGAATATTAGAATGATTTCTGAAAGATCATGAGACACTGAAGACTGGAGTAATGATGCAGAAAATGTAGCTTTGATCACAGAATTAAATTACATTTTAAAATATATTACAATAGAAAGCAGTTATTTTAAATAGTAAAAATATTTCAAAATGTTACTGTTTTTGCTGTACTTTGGAATCAAATAAATGCAGGCTTGGTGAGCAGAAGAGACTTCTTTAAAAAACATTAAAAATCTTACTGTTCAAAAACTTTTGACTGGCAGTGTATAAAAAAAAATCCACATATTAAAAAAATTCCTTTTTTAACCTAGCCTGGCTATCACCAGACCACGTTATGACTTCGTCATGATTCGTGGTCTGGGAACCACATGTTCATTTTCTCGTATTTGAGGCGTGGTTTACGAATGCCCAGAGCCGTTTATTGGGCGATACGAATGTCTATCAAATGCGCCTGTGCGTAGCTCATAGCCAATCGTTTCAATTATCCCGGATGACGTATGTAGAGCGAACACCAAAAGTTGCTCTTTTTTCAAAATAAACTTGCGTTCTAATGTCATTTGTCGCGTCGGGTCGCGCCGCTCGCGTCCAGTGTAGACACGAAAGATAACCAAAGAGTATAGAAGTACCACTCTTTGAGATAACTTTGCGTCTGCTGCCATGCTGGATCCTTCGGTGAGTCGCATAGAAGGCGTCATCGTCTTGCTGCTCCCTCCCCGTTCTGTGATTGGTTCCCTATCTTAGGTGAAAATTAGGTCCATGGTTTCCAGACTGACTAGAAGCGTGAATAAAATCGCGCTGCGCAAGGCAGTATGGGGACACCCAGGCTATTTTTAACCCCTAATTTGGCGAAAGTTTTACATATTGAAACGTATTATCGTATTACAAATCTGTAAAGTAGAACTCTAACATTTACTCTCGTTATCTTTTTTCCATCAGCTTTTGGCATTTTAACTAATACCATCCTGTCTTTTGAATATTCTACAAAAGCAACCAAGAAGAGACTTTGAAGAATCTAATCATAGCTACCATGTGAGGTCAAGCTTTGAAAGCTTCCCCCTGAAAAACAAAAATCTTAAGACAGTAGCTTACTGAACTTCACAACAGTACATTTGATGGGCCTACAAATTGCAATCCTCTGTGAAATAAACTAAATTATACGGTTTGCCTCAGTCTTTCTGATTGTCAGCTTATCACACGAGACACGTTTTGGTTCTCCAGGGGATAAAAACAGCTCTTCCCTTCCTGAGATGTGAGGGGTGGGATGTGATGTGACTAGAAAAGATTTTGATTGTTCATCTTAGGTAGTATTTGGTAGAGTAACTCAGATCTTCAAACTTTTTCAGACGAAGGAGCCCTTGATGAATGAAGAGACTAAGAGTAATATTGTACCATATTAATGTAAGTACATATTTTACTGAGATGCTGTATTACATTTTACTTTTTTAATATTTTAATATATGTGACCCTGGACCACAAAACCAGTCTTAGGTAGCACGGGTATATTTGTAGCAATAGCCGAAAATACATTGTATGGGTCGAAATAATTCATTTTCTTTTTTTATGCCAAAAATCATTAGGATATTAAGTAAAGATCATGTTCTGGATTTTGAAATGAATTATTTTGATTAGTAATATGCATTGCTAAGAGCTTCACTGGGACAACCTCAAAGGTGATTTTTTATTTTATTTTATTTTTATTTTTTTTCAATATTTGGATTTTTTTGCACCCTGAGATTCCAGATTTTCAAATAGTTGTATCTCGGCCAAATATTCTACCTTATTGCAAACCGTACATCATTGGAAAGCTTATTTAGTCAGCTTTCAGATGATGTATAAATCTCAATTTTAGAAAATTGACCCTTATGACTGATTTTATGGTCCAGGGTCACATATTTTAAAAAATTAAATTGTGTACCATTTATTTATTTAGTTAGTCAACTGCCCTTCAAAAGTGTGGGATCAGTAAGATTTTTAATGTTTTTTTTTTAATGCTCATCAAGGCTGCATTTACTTGATAAAAAAAATACAGAAAAAATAGTTTAAAAATACAGTAATATTGTGGAATATTATTACAATTTAAAATAATAGTTTTATATTTTAAAATATAATTGATCCTTGTGATACAAAGCTGAATTTTCAGCATCATTACTAGAAATCATTTTTCAGAAATTAGAACGTGTGATACTTTTATTCAGGATTATTTAATGAATAAAGTTTAAAAGAACAGCATTTATTCAAAATAGTAATGTTTTCTAACAGTATACACTACTGTTCAAAATTTTGGGGTCAGTCCATTTTTTTTTTTGAAAGAAATTAATATTTTTATTTAGCAAATATGTGTTAAATTAGATTAAAAAAAAATGTTAAGCAGCACAACTGTTTCCAACATTGATTATAAATCAGCATATTAGAATGATTTCTAAAGGATCATGTGACACTGAAGGCTGGAGTAATGATGCTTAAAATTCAAGTTTGCATCACAGGAATAAATTATTTTTAAAGTATAATAAAATAGAAAATAGTTACTTTAAATTTTAAAAATATTTCACAATATTACTGTTTTTCTGTATTTTTTTATCAAATAAATGTAGCCTTGGCGAGCATAAGAGACTCCTTTAAAAAACAATAGTAAATCTTACTGATCCTAAACTTACAGCAGTGTAAATTAACAACAACAAAAAAAAAAAGTAAAAATGGCTTCCACAAAGACCCATTCAGTCAAAGGTTCTTTAAAGAACCATCTCTTTCTTATCCTTTTATAATCTGAAGAAACTTCTTTTGCCTTTTATGAAACGGAAAGGTTCTTTAGATGTTAAAAGTTTCCTGATGGAACCATTTAAACAAAAAAAGGTTCTTCGATGGCATTGTGAAGCCCCTTTATTTTTAAGACTGTAGACCATTTTTCACATCCTGTGCCAAAGTTGAAAACAAAAAACAATTATATGAATATTTATATACTTCATTTGCATAGCTTAAATCAACCTATGAAGAAATCTGTGATTTACAGTGACAATAAGGCACTGCCATTGCTTTTATATAAAAACAGCTTTTGGTTCAAATTACCCCCTGTGTGCATGACCAAAGCAAGTCATTTTCATTTTGAAAAATCCCTGCAGCTGAATCAGTTCTTGCCCAAAGCACTGTATTTTGAACCAGCTACTGCTTACAATTTTTTTTAGAACAGATCAATTGGACAAGATGGCAATTCAGAGTGTGATTCTGACCAGTAGACTGTTTTCTTTCTCATCCTGGTGTGAAATATATTATACATTTAGGCCTATACATGAATATTTCCTTTTCTGTCTACATATAGTGAAAACATCCTGAAAATATTTCATCCAAACCTCTCTCAGGGTTTCCCAGTGTTGCCTACATAGCCTGCAGCCTTGTCAACAATACATCTCTGTTTAACCTGTCATTCTTCCCTCACACTTTATGAATTATTTACACCTCCAAATAACACAAAAGGCTGTTTCCCCAAGCTCTCCCTTTAGCCGTCCTATAAATTATTGAAATCCAGTTTCTCCCCTGGCACACACAGACTATCCAAAGGCTAATTTTAATGCAAACAAGATGAAATGAACTCTGCCACTTAATGGTATGTTGTTCTGTTTTTCAAATTTAATTGATGTTTGCTTTTCTTTGTTGAACGTGTTCAGCTTCCTTTAGGATTGTAGGGAAGTATTTTTTTTGTATAAGTAGGTTGCGTTAGTGCTAATGTCATTCAGTGTGCAGTTTGTTTCACTGCCAGTTACTTCTGTTTTGCTTGCTGCTACATAATAGCTTTTCTTCCTTCAGGAGAAATGGTTGACATGTTTATACTTTTTGCATGAAAAATTGTATAATTATATTGTAAAGAACAGAATAAATGACATAATGTAGCATTTTTGAATAAAGGATATGATGGTTGGTAAATTCAAAAGAATGTTTCTAAAAGCAAAGCTGTGGTCAGTACCTTACAAAATTATATGTATAACCATTGTGATGTGAGAGACATGTTTTAAGAACAATTGTAGCCTTGCAATACAAAATAACACCTGGAAAATAGCAAAATAACAGATAAAAGTGGAAAATGAGAGTACAAACAGTTCTTGAAAACATTTTTATAAAAGCTTTCAAAAGTTTAAAATAAAATGTGCTTTGTTTCTTCCGTAATCTACATTCCCTGTGGCAGGCCGACCTAAGACTGAGTCACTTTTTAAAGAGATAGTAAGATCATGTTGGATGCAAGACTGTGAACGAGCACCCCTAGGGCTTCAGCTTTGCAGATTCTGTGCCAGACCTTATGGTTGAATCACGCAACGTAGATTTTCAGCTTGAAGTGCGTCCCTTCAGGCGAACTATATGTCACACTGGTGTTATTTGAGAGGAACCCCATGGTGTCCAAACAGCCCCGGGTTTGTTAGCAGGAATGGTAGCTATCCATCAAGGCACTTTTTCCGCCTGAGCTCAACTAGAGATGAAGAATGTTTGTGAGAGATAAAGTTCATTTTGGAGGAATGAGCCAATGTAGAGTGCTCTTTTTTTTTTCACAGCGAAGCGTGATAAATTGAAAGTAATAATCATGGTCATCATTGAAACATTGGTCGTTGATCCTCCTTCAGACTGAATTACAGAACAGTATCCTGAGTGATTGATCGATTGCATTAGATCTGAGAAGGTCTGCATTACCTGGAGAAAGCTGCCTGTTAACATTGTCGTTCATCTAAATTACAGTTACTCGGCTGGTACAGGACTTTTTCTGGCTAAGCTAGTGTTTAGCTGTGCAGAGTGACCAGATGACCTTCAAACAAGTGTTTTTTTTTTTTTTTTTTTCGGTTGAGATTTTTTTTTGGTTTATATTTTATATAATTTTTTGGGTTATTTGCATAACAAAATCAGTTAGGAGATTTCTTGTTTTTTCTCGTATTTCTCATAGTCTGCTAAGCTTAGAGGCATTTATAAAGAAGCTTTAAATCCTATTTTTAATTTAATAATTTAATTTAACTTTACTTAACTTAACTTTAATTTAACTGTAATTTAATTTAATTTATTTTACAATTTAATTTACAATTTAATTTATAATATAAAAATTTATTATTTAATAATTAATTTTTTGATATTTTTTTAAATAATATTTATAATAAAATGTAATAACTAGTAACTCTTTTTGAACATTCTGTTCAAGTATTATTTTTTATTAATTGAACTTTTATTTAATTTAACTTTTACGGAATTTTTCTTTTCCATTTTTTAATTTTCTAAGTTTTTTGTTTATTTTTATTTTTTTTAATAATATTCTAAATAGTTTTCATTGCATTTTATTTAATTTATTTGGTTTATCTTTATTTTACAAGAGGAATTTATCTTTAATTTCATTATTTTTTAATGACATTCCTATTTAATTCAATTTAATTTTTAATTTAATTTTGTAATTTTATTTTAGTTTTTTCCTTTGTTTTTTTTATTGTTTTCTATTTTAATAATATTCTAAGTACGATTTAGTTTTCATGGCATTTTATTTAATACATTTAATTTAATTTGATTTATCGTTATTTTACTAAAGTTTATCTTGAATTCTTGAATTTTATTCAAGAACATTCTAAATCCTATGTAATTTAATTTTTGATTTAATATTTTTTTTAAAAATCCAATTTATCTTTATTTTACTAGAGAAGTGTATCTTTAATTTTCCATTCTTTTTGAATTACATTCTAAGTACTATTTAACTTTGAATTTAATTTAATTTAATTATTAATTTAATTTAACTAATGAAACGTATCTTTAATTTTCCATTCTTTTTGAACAACATTCTAAATTGAATTCAATTTAATTTTTAAGTTTATTTTTTATATTTTCTTTATTTTTCTATTGTTTTCTTTTTGAATAACATTCTAAATATGATTTAGTTTTCATTGCATTTTATTTCATTTAATTATTAAATTTAATTTGGTTTATCTTTATTTTACTAGAGGAATTTGTCTTTAATTTCCATTATTTTTTTAATAACATAAGTCCTGTTTAATTAGATGAATTAAAATTTTGTATTTTATTTTTTCACTTTGTTTTTCCATTTTCTCACAATTTAATTTCCATTGCATCCATTCATTATTTCTTTTAATTATTATTTAATTAAATTTGTTTTATGTTTTTTGAATAACATCCTAAATGCAATTTAGTTTTCATTGCATTTCATTTAATTATTATTTAATTTAATTAGATTCATCTTTAATTTTCCATTTGTTTTTGAATAACAAAACAATCTACTTTGGAGATTTGTTAAACTTCACTAGGGGAACTTATCTTCTTCTTTGTTGATATGCTCTGATCTACAAAATCAGTTGAATCAATGAATCATTTATTAAAGGGATAATTCACCCAAAAATGAAAATTTGATGTTTATCTGCTTACCCCCAGGGCATCCAAGATGTAGGTGACTTTGTATCCTCAGAAAAACACAAACAAAGATTTTTTTTACGAAAACCGGTGCAGTCTGACAGCCATATAATGGACGTAGATGGCACCAGACCTTTAAAAGTAAACAAAAACATGCACAGACAAATCCAAATTACACCCTGCGACTCGTGACGATACATTGATGTCCTAAGACACGAAACGATCGATTTTTGCGAGAAACTGAACAGTATTTATATCATTTTTTACCTTTGATACACGTCCACGTCCATCTGTCATGAGCACGAGATTAGCATCAGGCATATGCACGCGCTCTTGCATAGAAAACGCAAACACCGTAAGGGGAAATCGGTGAAAAGTCCCGGATGAGTTTGAGCAAGCAAACGTAATCTTTTAGCTTTAAATCGGTTTGAACAATCAGGACAAGCGCAAGTAATTACCATTTTGAATAGCTATACCCACAATCTCTGTGCACTGTGTAAACAATGAGTGTTGTATACATGCGACAGATCACTTACGGCGTTTGCATATTCTACACCAGAGCGCGTTCACATGTCACGAGCCGGATGATGAGCTCGTGCTCAGGAGAGATGGACATGGCTGTGTATCAAAGGTAAAAAATGATATAAATACTGTTCAGTTTCTCACAAAAACCGATTGTTTCGTGTCTTAGGACATCATTGTATCGTCACGAGCCGCAGGATGTAATTTGGATTTGTCTGTGCATGTTTTCGTTTACTTTTAAAGGTTTTCGTTAAAAATCTTCGTTTGTGTTTTTCTGAGGCAACAAAGTCACCTACATCTTGGATGCCCTGGGGGTAAGCAGATAAACATCAAATTTTCATTTTTGGGTGAACTATCCCTTTAAGTCTACAGGGGAAAATCAGATATATAAAAAAACAGCTGAATCTGTGTAATAGAACATTTTACATGCATTAACTCTTGTAAATGTGAATTGTCAAACCCTTATGTGAAGCCAGTTCCGATAAACCTAAAAAAGAAAAATGGATGAGCAGGAGTGGGAAGGATCTCACTGTGCGCCGAGCACAAAGCAGCCTGTTCCACTGCTCACAGAGACGCTTCACAGACAGGAGATACAGTGAGCATTCCAACTGTGTGTTTGTGAGAAAAAACTTCAATAGGCAGTGGGTATGCAGTGTAGAATACAAGCATTTCATCTCTTTAATTCATGCCTCTGCTGCATAGCTGCAGAGGAGTTTTGATGAAAGCTCAATGTTGGCTCGTTGCAAAGCAGAGACAGGTTCACAGGACGTTTCTGAAACACAGTGTCTGTCTTTGCTCCTAAGAGACAGAAAAGAAGATACAACAGTCTCTATTGGCTTTGCATTTGCAGACAGAGACAAACGGTCTCCTTTACGACAAGCCTGTCAGCTTGATCAAGCCTGAAAGAAAAGGACATTCAAGCATGACTCACATATGCCTGCTTTGTATTATTACAAGTTATGTAATTAAGTTTAAGGCTTTTATTATGATGATAAAAGAGAGTCAGACAAGAGCATTAGACGTTATGTGTGCTTTATTTTGTAAGCTTGGCCCGTTTAATTGCTCAAGCTTAATATGAAATATTTCGCAATTACATTTGGGAAAATTAGTTCTGTGTGATGAATCTATTTAATATGATTATTATCTCAATTAGTCCTTGCTTCCCACATAAAACCTATTAATTGAGGCTCAGGCTGCAGTTGTTCCTCGAATGTTGTAAACTAATTAGCTCAAACGATAATTCTGTAAGAACTGGGTAACTTTCTCATTAGCTCCATAGCTCAGTGAGTGCCATTAAGTCCATCTTATAAAGCATCTACAAATTTGAAGTGCATCCCAAATCTCTTATTGCTAATGAGCCACACAGTTTTTCAACAGAACTTCCTTAGAATTGAAGATAGCATGAAATAACCGAATCTAATGTGCCTTGGTGGAGTGTCTGGTGCTTTTAACGCTTTGATTACTGTACACGTTTTTACTTTAGATCCTTGGAAAACTTTCAGAAGTGCTGTATCTGACCTTCCCTAGGACTAAATGCTTAAATTGTCTGTTTCAAAAACATACAAGAGGAATGAAGTCAGAAAACTCTTTTATCAAACTGAATGGAAACCGCTTATATTCCTTGAATAGTGTCCTTATCTTCAAGGAGAGTTCTGTATTTGTTCATGTGTAAGTACTGTACATGTCCTCTAGCTATTCAGTGGGGACGGGAAACACTTATCAGTAAATGTAAATGCCATTCAGTCATGAAATTTGCTTTTATATGATGAATCATATAATGGATTTACCCAAAACATGCTCAAATGCGCTGTCATGGACCAAATGAGGTTTTCTAGCACACTTGTTAAAATCAGAGTCGCAGTTGAGAAATATATACCATAATAAGTAATATTATGAGATATAAAATGATTTATTGTGAGCTATAAAGTTCTACAATATAATGTTATAGTGTGAATGTTTTTTTTTTTGTTTTTTTTAATATTGACATCTTTGTTTTTTGGATTTTATTCCATAGAATTGTCACTAACGAAACAGTCACTACCAACACATAATCCTCAAATTTGGGAGAATGCAATTATTTTGTATTTTAGTAGTGTTTTAGTATGCGAGTTAAAATTCTGTAATGTGACGTGGTCTCTACCAAACCATTACTCTCACTACTGAAAATGTGCTGTCACTACTGAAACATGGGATGTTTTGTCAAAAATAAAGCATACTGAATTATCAACTAAAATGTTGTGACAGTTTTGGTTCAATGTATATTCAGACTAATGAATCTTTAAGTTTGAAATCAGTATGATCAGCTTTTTGCCCTTTGCAAAGAAAATTTGGATTCCAAAAACATTCTGAAAATACAACAAGAGAATTAACTGCAGAATTATGAGAAATGTCTACCTTGGATATTATACAATTTACATACACATTTTTTGGAAAGTTTGTAAGTTTTTATTGATGCTGAAACTTACAATTTGGATGTATTCTAATGTTTAAACAAACATTGGTAAGTATTTTTAGCAAAATATTTTTTTAAATATTTACAGATATTTTATATCATTAAGATTTTGTATCAGTGCATAATTTCCCCTTATTTTATAGTGAATGTAAAAAGATATAAAACGCAATTGACCAAAACATGTAGGGAAATGACCATTTTAGTAACAATATAGCAGTGAAAACATTTTTGAATATTCGCTAAGAAGAATAAAACAGAATAAAATGTTATCCTTTAATATTAAGTAAATGAGTAAACAGTTTAATATTGCTGTTGAAAACAAAATGTTGCAATTTCAATATTCATAAGGATTCTTTTGAAAGTGTGTAAAGTTGTTCATATGTAAATTTAAGTTTTAAGTGTCATCAATACCTCAGTATTGTATGTTTAAATGCTGAAAATATGTCTGTATTTGTAAATTTAGATTCTGTAAATACGTTAGTATTGTACGTTTTAATGCGGAAAACAGGTCAGCATTTGTACGTTTAGATGCTGTAGATATGTAAATATTGTATGTTTTAGTGTCTGTGAAAAGAAAAGTAAATATACATTTTGTAAAACCACATTTTACCTAAAAATACATACAAATTATCTTGAGATTATGTTGTATATTGTCACATGAAGTTGGAATTGCAAGATATGCAGTCATATTGTGAGTTAGAATTGTGAGAGATAAATATTGTGAGATATTAAGAAGGAACTGTGAGATAAAACAATATTGTGAGCTGTAAAATTGCAACTATGAGACAATATAAGGTCATCAGAGAGAGAGCTATAAAGTTGCAGATTTGAGCTACAGTAAAAGGTCATATTCTAAGATTTATTGTGAGATAGCAATTTATATTGTTATAGTTGTCATTGTGAGATAAAAATCCAACTCTTCTGTGTTTACCTATAATAGCTTTGGCCTGCTACTAACATCAGCAGGCCTCTCTGTGTGTTTCTTCCTATTTAGTTGTGTTTCTTCCTATTTAGTTCTTATTCACATAATAAAGCTCTATTTTCTGCACACCCCTGTTAGCTGGAATGAGTTATGGGTCTGAATTTCACAGCTGCCAACCATCTTTCTTAGTAGTTTAGCTGAGGGAAAGACAGCTAGGGGAGAAAGCAAATGAGACACTGCTGGTCTGTGGCTTAATGATGGATAGACCATTGTTTTAATGCCCTCGTTGTTTTATACTTTGTGGATGTCAATTAATTTGCCATTTGTATTAATGGAGGTCACTGTTCCTCTTGCTGCAATTCCGCCCCAGGTTCAGTTATTAAGGCACCACAGTCGTGTTGCAAATGAGTCTTAATCAGACGTCAGTGTGAAATTCATAAGCCTTCATGACTCATTTGTGTAATACAACATGACTGCACCCCTTGTGTCTCTGGCTAATATGATTATAGAAAGCCAGCACCGCAGATTGAAGGTCGCACGAGGTGGTAAATGAATTGATCCGTGTGCGTACTTTATGCAGACTGCACTGAAATGGGTCTGTACTCAGTTTCTAAGCATGCAGGTGCTTTATATTGGGTCCCTTGGAGACAATCGTGTGTGTGTGTGTGTGTGTGTGTGTGTGTGTGTGTATGTGTGTTCCCCTTGGTAAATCCCATTGCACTTCACCCTGATTGCAGCAATTATGATCAATCCAAATAGCTCAGTATGCATATTAATAACAGTCATCTAAATACCCTCATCATCATTATGCGATTATTAGTTCACTCAGGTTGTAAGTAATTACTCACGGATCAAAAATATGTTTGTAATTTATTCAGCTTGATCTCAGTTGTTTATTTGGATCTCATTCTCTTACAGTTATTTCCCCAGGAGCATGAAATGAATTCCCTAAATGTACAACTGTGGAACAACATTTCTCAAGTGTTTTTCATAGATGCGCACCCGCATGATCTCTATTAGTAATAACAGAATGTTGTAGGGTGACATTTTTAAGTTGCATAAGGGAGAACCACTCATCACAAGCAGATTTAGAGTTTTAGGCAATGCATTGTGTGGGTTGTTGCTTTGATTTATTGCACATAAATGGGTATTGCAGTTGGCTAAAGCCCAGACATGTACAATTTGTATTTCTAGTTTATGGATCTCTGTATTAAGTTATTGTGTATTTGGACCTTGCTGAGCATTTAAAAATGAGGTGAGAACTCTAGAGCTGCACAGTTCCTTTAAAGTAATTCACTTTACATGGTGGCCACGGTGGAAACGCCTTCAGTCAGCTATTTTTTAAAGTACATTTTTATTCTGTTTGAATGAGAGAAGACAGAAAATAGTGACGTATTTTCAAGTATGGTGACCCATACTCTAAATATACAGCGCTATTTGTTAAGACTGTTTCATTAACATAAATGCAAAATATTTGAATATACGGTTCACAAAACCCACGGTTCGGTTTGTATCACGGTTTTAGGGTCACGGTTTTTGGTTCTGTACGGTTGTTGTTGTTATTTTTTTCTTTTAATCTTTAACACTCCAGAAATGTACTTCAGCATATGATATACAGCTTAATTATCCACAATTTAGGATACAGTATTAAAAAAGTTATATCATGTAATCATGCATAAACTGAATTTGACTTGACTTTAAGCACATTATTGGGACCATCTCTGAGGAAAGCTAGGAGAGATTTCATCAATGTCTTCTCTCTTGATACAGCAAGAGAGAAGACATTGATGACATGCTTTTCATTTATTTGGCAATAACAGGAGAATGTGTATTGCTATCTCTACAGGAATTTATGTGCTTTTTTTGCACATAAGGATTGAACTGAAGAATTAACTTGCATTTATCAAAGAACCAACTTCAGTGTAGCTCTTACAAAAATAGTATCTTTTAAAAGAAAAAGAGAGGAACTCTTTAAGCTCTGTCTTTTAAACAAGTTATTGGTTGGTTCATGTCACATGACCTGCGGTGCGCTTGCGGCATACTGAAAAGTTGAGATGTTTTTATCTCGATGCGGCGCAGACGCGCCTGGAAAAAACGAGCGCATCGCTTCCATTATGAGCACGCATACCGCGCGTCCACATTTGAAATAACGAACATGAGCGCGCAAAAGACGCTACATGTGAACGGCCCCTTATACGACGCTGGCGCATCCTCCAACTCCGGGCAGCCTTCCTTATCTCTCCAACTTCCCATTTCTACACGTGACGTAACCTGCAGCACACCACTTTTACAGTCTGTATGTCCACACACACCTCTTATTTCACGCAAAAAGGACACTCACTACGTGCACGAGGCTACATTGCGCTTGCGTTGAACCGTGTGACGCACACACGCACCGAACTGAACGGTTCGTTTTTTTTCCATATACCGTGCCACCCCTAATAGAGAATATAGAGAACCTGTGTTATTATCATAACTAAAACTACAAAAAAGTTTGTTAATCAAAATAAATAAAAATATTTTTTAAAATTCAGTAAACTCATATTTTAAGTAAATTGTTCAGATAATCTAATTTTCTTTTATCTTGAGTTTAAGTACTTTACTAAATATACAGATAACTAAAACTGAAAATTAAAAAATAAATAAAAACTACATAGACATATGTGATAACTTTCGTTACCAGTCAAAAGTTTTTGAACGGTAAGATTTAATTTAAGATGAATATTTTTAAAGAAGTCTCTTCTACTCACCAAACCTGCATTTATTTGATCCGAAGTACAGCAAAAACAGTCAAATCTTGAAATATTTTTTACTATTTCAAATTACTGTTTTCTATTTGAATATATTATAAAATGTAATTTATTCCTGTGATCAAAGCTACATTTTCTGCATCATTAATCCAGTCTTCAGTGTCTCATGATCCTTCAGAAATCATTCTAATATGTTGATTTATAACATTTATAATTTTACTATCAATATTTTAAAAAAGATCCAAATCTCTGCTTGGCTGTTTTCAACATAATAATAATAGTAATAATAATAATAAATGTTTTCTGAGCAGCAGTAAAGATTAGGGATGGGTACCGAAACCCGGTACTTTATCGGTCACGGTGCCAAATTATAAAAGACCGAAGTATCGATAAGCTCTGACGTTAACGGTTCTGCTGTCGGTACTGCAGAAATAAAAAAAAAAAATGTCCTATTTATTATTGCTAAATAAACATTACCTAGCATATTTTACCTGACCAGCCTTTTGTAATTTGCCATAATATTTGTTATTCGCCTGCACTGCCGTTATTTGCTATCTCACGCACGAAATGTAGTGTGTTCCGCAGTACACAGAGATCGCGCGCACACAACACGAGAGAGCTCGCGCTTATGGAGTGACAATGGCGGAGAGCGCCGAACGATCCAAAGTATGGTTACACTTCACCCGTGTGAACACGGACAATGCTCGTTGCAACAAGTGCAACAACATTTTTGCTTGTA
This sequence comes from Garra rufa, assembly GCF_049309525.1. NCBI lineage: Eukaryota > Metazoa > Chordata > Actinopteri > Cypriniformes > Cyprinidae > Garra > Garra rufa. The sequence continues at coordinate 29,473,315 of NC_133379.1, forward strand.
AAGGCGGAAACACAAGTAATTTATCAAAACATCTAGCCAAAGTGCATTATGTGCAGAACTGTTCGACTGCCTAGCTTCTACTTCATCATCCGTCTCCTCAGGTATGCATGTTATGTTAAAATAACGACATAAACATCACATGATAAGGTCTCTCTAAATCAGTATTATAATGTTAATAATTTAAAAGAAAACACATTTAGAATACTTTTTATGCAGTAGCCTAAATAAATATTAAACATTAAAATGCCTTTATAGTACTGCTTTTACAAATAGATAAATAATAATAAACTAAGCTAAGAAATTATAGAGCAGAGCTTACCTAAAAATTAATTTGTAGTTCATTGTATATTCATTTCAAAATTGTGTTTATTTGTTTTACAATCATTGGTTTTGTTTGTGTAACAGATATTTGCTCAAACATTGGTGTTTGCTAAGCTATAGATAATTATTATACATTTAAAAAATAAAGTGTTGTTATTTCTGTTCTCAATTTGTTTCGGTTTTTTAATTAAAAACACAACAAAAAGTACCGATAAGAGTACCGTTAAAGTATACCGAATCGATAAGTGGTATCGATAGAAGTAGTAATACTGTTAAAACCTTAATGATACCCATCCCTAGTAAAGATACTAAAAATTCAGCTTTGAAATCACAGGAATAAATTACATTTTAAAACTTATTCAAGTAGAAAACATCTTAAATACTAAAAATATTTCAAAATTGTATTGCTTTTGCTGTACTTTGGATGAGATAAAAATGCAGGCTTGGTGAGTAGAAAAGGTTTCTCAGGGCTCGAAATTAACTCTTTTACTTGGTAGCACTGGTGCTCTCAACTTCAAAAAGTTAGGAGCACCAAAAATTTTTTAGAAGCAGCTAATTTCTTTTTAGTAATGCGCCGATCTTGATTCTTCATGTCCGATTCTGATTGCAGATGTTTACAAGCAAATGGGCTGATTCTGAAAGCCTTTTTTATATATTTATTTTACGCCTTAAGCAAGGGACAAGAATGAATTAAAATATGAGTACATTGTTTTCTCTATTATAGGCACAGCCATTTAAATTCGAGGCAACCACTGCATTTTTAAACAATCTACAGTATAACAAAAAATAAACGACACTTCTTTTTTAGTCGTGTAGACAATAAATGCAGGCATGATCAAAGTAGACTACTCTTTCAGTATTCAAAGTGCAAATAGAAACCGAATTTTTCAAGCATGATACAGAGCTATAGACACTACACAACTTATTATAGGCCACGTTAGGGCTGGGCGGTATGACAAATTTTATTTCACGGTATGAGACATTTTATTTCACGGTAACGATATCTTTCACAATATAGTTTTTTATATAGGTAGTTATTCCAGAAAATGTACAAAAGGGCTTTATATAATAAATAAGCTTGAATATTTAAGAAAAGAAAAGGACTCGTTTCTCCATGTTTTCACAACCTCCGAGCGTATCCTTCAGTCTTGCATTCAACGGTTTGACCAGTCTCAGCTTCACGCGTGCTGCATGTGAGTTGGCCACGCCCACTTATTTACATTTTGCGGTATACACGGAATAAAAAATTATTTTACGGTACACATTTCATTCCGCGGTAACGATATATACCGTCATACCGCCCACCCCTAACCCACATACTAATAACAGCCTAGATATTTTATGTATTTTATGCGCGCATTGGGGAGTCGCTCTCTAAACGTGGGGTATTAAATTTTTTTTTGAATGCGCGTGCACGTTTTACTTTTGGCTTCGTTTTAACGATTGTGCGAAACTCTCGACGGCGCGGAGCGTGCATTCTGCAATACAAGAGATTACTTTAACAAAACCATTTGAAAGTGGGAGGACACAAACTGAATTTTGAAAAGCGTTTCCCGAGTGGAAATTACGCCCCTGTGTGAGTGGAACTCTGCCGCTGAGTTATCATTTGATGTGAATGTATGCAGCTTTGGACAGTATATTGAGACGGAGGTGGCAGAATTGTATCTGACAGAATGTACGCTGTTGCACGAAATATAGATTTCTTCAAAAGCAGATTGTGGAGACCTTTTAATTGTCCACAATCAAAAGAGAGAACGGTGAACATGTCGCTGTATCAGCTCACAACAGTCTGTGCAGTAGTTAGGCTAGCGAACGTTTTGTAAAGAAATGAAAGTAAGTTGCACCACAACAATTTCTCGCACTCGCATAAATGCTCCCAAGATTTGAGGTCGCGCATATTAAATTTTGGTGGCCCTGCTTCTTTAAAAAAACAAAAACGTTTGACTGGTAGTGTATAACCTATTAAAACCCACAACAAACACACAACAGAATGTCCAAAACATTAACTAAAATAAAAGAATAAATAAAAATTTAAAAAATAATTATAATGAAACTAAAATTAATAAAATATTTATGCTGGTGCTTTTTGTAGTATGTTTTGACAACACTTGGTTTACAGTTTTTTTTTTTTAATAGAAAATAGCAGCAAATTCTTTTTGTGTTTGCCAGAAGCAAATCAACTGTATGGATTCAGAACAGTGTTGAGGATAAAATTAATGTTCAGAATGTTCATTTTTGGGCAAATTATCCATTTAAATTAAACAATTTGATTTCATCTTGTACATCTCATTAGATCCTTTCTTCCTATTACTATTCCTTATCTCCTGACCTTTAAGGTGCAGTCTGAAAGTGCAAGTATTGCATGACTGATAATCAGGAAACCAGGAACAATTTAAAGTCCCCCTGAAATCAAAATTAAAGTTTTTTGGCTTTTAGTATGAATATATTAGCCTTAAGATTATCTATAGTCTAGTGTGCTTCAAAACAACGACAAAATTCGCGTTTACAAGATATGGGCATTCAAAACTTACAGTCTCGTCACTTCCGCCAATATGAATCAAGGATTTGGATGATATCACCGTGCACTTCAGTTTCTCATCAAACGTTCTGTCCAATCAAATGCTCTCTAGAGTCCGTAGTGTCCCGCCCCCTACGCAGAGACGCGGAGCAGATCATAAGCGCTCATATGTGCGGTCGGTATGTATTAAACTACACAGCCTCAGCATGATAATGATCACTATTTCGTTTTAGCAAGTTTCATATTGAATCTGTGGGGTAATTTATTAGTCTGTGGCTGTCATAAGCTTACAAATGCGGCTTTACCGAGCTCAACGGCTCTGGCCCGAGCAGATATAAATGGAACGCTATTGGCTATTCAAAATTAGTGGGCGGGGCTGGGCGATATGTTTTTGTTTCAGTTAAAAGTACGTCACCACATAGAATAACGCTGCGTGTTTCAAGGCACTTCAGTGGACCTTTAAGGGCAATGTATAGATTTACAAACTGTTCACCAGAGTGGTCTAGAAACTGGTCTCATCACCAAGCTTTACATAAATAAGAGTAACTTTCAGATCTCCATGGTTCTGCTGTCGAACAGAGATCAGGCACAGAGGCTAGGACTGGTGAAACCTCGAAAACAGGTTATGCATTTAAAGACGGCAAAGTTTGCAATTGCCGATGGCTCCGTTTCAGAGCACCCTGGAAGTTGTTACATATTCTTTTTGATGGATCTCTGTGTTTATAGAGCTCAGAGCTGTATAATGATTCACCCCAGCAAGTCGCTTTAGCGCTTCCCCATGTTTATAATTATGCCTAATATGAGAGAAATTTTTCATCTTGAGCCTCAAAAGCAGTATACACACTAAAAGTGAAAATGCGCTGTGCTTTCCTTAAGGAGCAGTTTCCACCTTATCTGACCCATAAATTCGGTCTCCGTTGGCAGAAACCCAAAAGTTCTTAAACTGTTTGCATATGAAGTTGGAAATTATTTTTTGTCGTCATGGATTAATAAATGATAAATGCTTGTACAGCATATCAACATATTTAATGTAAATCATAATTTTCTTAAAAGAAATAGTTCACTTCCAGAATAATTTTTTTTTGATCATTTACTTTCCCCCAATGTCATCCAAGATGTTCATGTCTTTTTTCTTTCTTTTTTGACTGAAGAAAGACAGACATGAACATACTGGATGACATGGGGATGAATGAATTATCAGGAATTTTGTATTCTGGAAGTGAACTAATCCTTGAATTGTTGTAACTAAACAGTCATTACTTTAATTCTAGTTTTAAATTGACAGTTAAACCTAACGCTTGGGGCTTACTTACTTTAAACTCCCACTTCAAATGTCTTCAAATATACTTGCAAGTGTGTTTTATATTCGAGCATGATGCCATATTGATCCATTAATGGAAGCAGTAAATGTTTTTAGTGACATTTGAACTGTGTGCTGCTGACATTTAAGTTGCTTGCTTGGCCGGTCTCCATTTCTGGCCGGTCTCCAGGAATTAAAAAAATTACAGACATTTAAATTCCATTATCTGCCAGTTTTTAATAACTGCATTTGTATTATTCATATGAAACCGTTCAGAGTTTTCAGTGGACTAGTCTAAGCCTCAGACATCTCACACAAGAGAGAAGTGGGTGTGTTTGAAGAAGCCAGACCCCTTTGGGGGACGCATCTTAATTTTAAGAACCGCATATTTAACCTAATCCAGTCAAGTTAAATTAGTGTTTAATACTATTTTGACCTGAATAAAATTAGCTAATTTAGATGTTACCAAATGAAGAACGTTTTTAGAGTATCTAAAGAGTTTGTGTGTGTTTTTTAGAGTGTTTAAATATTTCAGAGTGTTACTAGTTTTTTTATGGCTGGGTAAAAATATTGATTTCTTGATTTTTTTTCATCAATTCTTATTTTTACAAAACGGTAATGATTCTTAAATCAATCCCAGGAATCTATTAGTCTAGTCTGTTTTCAGTTAATGAATGGAGTGTTGTAGCACACCTCACATTCAATAAATCACAATATGCTTTGTGCTTTGTTACTTTTGATATGAAATAAAGTCTCAGGTTTTAGATTCCATTCGTTTAATTGCAGTGTTCAAACAATAAATGCCGTTTTGGCACCGTTTAATGTGCGAGGAACGAATTATCTCCTCAGCTTTAATACCACTTTCTGCACAAAATAAACATGAATAAACATCTGAAGGTATGTTGCAAGAGAGTACAACTTACCGAAATTGTTATCTTGTCTCATCAACACTGCAAAAAAATATTTTCTTAGTGTTTTTGTTTTGTTTTCTAGTATAACTATCTAAACATTCTTGAATTAAGATGCATTTACTTGAAAAGTGAAATGACACTTGTACAAGATATTGTCTTGTTTTCTGAGAAAAAAAAGGAAAACAAGCTTAAAACCAGCAAAAATATCTGCCAGTGGGGTATGAAAAATTATCTTAATTCTACGGCTAAGCAAGATAATTATTCTTGTCCCATTGGCAGATATTTATTATTGTCACGCATCTGGTCTTCCCTGTCATCATAAACTCTTGCACCACACTTCATGGACTTCATTCCCCTTAAGCCACTGCACCAATCACTGCACACATCTGTTCCTCGTTTCCCACTGAACTGATTGCTGCATACACCTGTTTATCATTTACCCACATGCATTTAAGCCACTCACCAGTGTTGTAGTCGAGTCACCAACTGTCGAGTCCGAGTCGAGTCTCGAGTCCCAGTGTTCGAGTCCGAGTCCAAGTCCGAGTCACCAAAGAAGAGTCCGAGTCGAGTCCAAGTCGAGTCACCATTACCAGAGTTCGAGTCCGAGTCGAGTCTCAAGTCCCCAGTGTTCGAGTCTACATGTCTCCAGTTGTTGCACGATTATATTTAATATTTTAAATATTTTTTTATATATTTCTGATATATAAGTAACATTAAAGGATTAGTTTACCTCAAAATGAAAATTTCCTAATAATTTACTCACCCTGACGAAGAAACAAGAACAACCAACTGAGTTGGCATTGAAGTCCATTAAGTAAACATCCTGAAATGATTTTCTTTAAAATATATATATATATTTTCCACTGAAAAAAAAAAAAAGATCCTGTATGGTAATGGGAGGAGTACATGATTAGGAGATTTCCATTTTTGTGTGAACTAATCCTTTAACACTGTATTACAGAAATACACTCAGCGAAAAAAAGAAACCTGCATTTTACAGGACACTGTATTTTAAAGATACTTAAAACGTAAAAATCAATACGAAATGCAGAGAGAGAGAGAGAGAGATTGTGTGTGTGACAGAACTATTTAACGTGTGTGTGTGTGTGTGTGTGTGTGTGTGTGTGTGTGTGACGGCAAGCGACTGGTCAGAAAGCAACGTGTAACGTCTGACATGTTTCTTGTCGACACCACAGGATTTTAAGAGTCAAAATTGCAAAAAAAATGTTTAATCTGACACAGTGACTATCGCAACAGACAAATATCGCAAAAATCTGATCCGGCACAGTGACTAGTAACGTTAAGTTATCAACAGACAAAAAAAATGCTGTAATCTGAACCAGACATACATTAACCCTAGCTTCCTCTATTTGTTATCATATATGCATTAGTCAATAATATTTTTTTGAAAAAAGCTAACGTTGGGCAATGGAAAGCATTTTGCTTATGTTTCTGGGTGCATCCGTGACAGGTGTCTGTTAAAGTTTGAGGATGTCCCGGTCTTTTCCTCAATTGTGCGATTACACACACAACATAGCGCTGCTCTTTCCAGCATTAGAAGCAAAATTTGCGTAGGCGAACTTCACGATCCGGGGCACGTCTTTCTGCATTTTACAAATGTGAACATTTAGCCCGCGAATCATGCATCATTCATTGCACGAGCGTAAAAGTGTGTGACGTGACGTCAGTGAGTGTGTTGTCAAGCAAAGAGAGCGAGAGGTAGCAGTGTCTGTGAAGGGAGATCGCGGCCGGTCTTGGGCACGAAACAGGAAAAGTTTAACACCTTATGTAATTTTTTATAACATAGTTAGTCAAAAACAAAGTGATGAATGCTCAAGTCCGATTGTATTTATCCTCGAGTCCGAGTCCAAGTACGAGTCATCAATCCGCGAGTCCAAGTCGAGTCACAAGTCCAGAGAGTGGATTCTCGAGTCGGACTCGAGTCCAAAGAATAGTGACTCGAGTCGGACTCGAGTCCGAGTCCAGGACTCGAGTACTCCATCACTGCCACTCACACACACAGCCACCTTGCGAAGTCTTATTGTTCCAATGGTCATAATTCTAAGCGTGTTTCTCGGTGTTGGATTATCTGTGTATTAGGGCTGCAACAACGAATCGATAAAATCGATAAAAATCGATTACTAAAAGCGTTGGCAACGAATTTCATAATCGATTCGTTGTGTCGCGCGACGCAGAGACATTTGGTTGTTATTATATATATTTAAAAAAAAATTGAGCGCAGAGCGGACACATTCGGTCTCTCTCCCGCACTGATGCCAGCAGAGTTCGGCACCTCATAAGCTGTGTTTCCATCCAAAAATGCGAATTTAACTTATGCGCAAAACTGGAACATTTGAGCATAAAGCACCGTTTCTACATTATATATATATATGCTGCCCCGATTTATATCAAACATGTTTGATATTTAAGCCTAGGCTAGCGTACTTTCACAGCAGCCAATGCTCGATCGCAAAACAGCTGGTGTACGGGTCGTTGGATAGTGGAGATGGAGAAAACTACTTCTATAGTTTTTGTAACACTGTCTGTCTGCATAATGTGTCGAAAACATACCACAACCGTAAGGAGAAAGAGGAGCTCTGCTGAGGTGAAATCGTCTCAGTTTTGAATAGGGCTGTGACGGTGGCACGTTGTTTTTTTATATATAGCCTACACTTCAGTCAGCTAACAAGCAGCCTAAAAACGCTAAAATAAATCAAAGAAATAATATATTTAATTAAGAAAGTAGCCTAAGAATATTATATAGGTTATTAAACAAACATTCCTTGTAAAAATGTCCGACAGCTCATCAATTTTTGGCCGACTGAATTTCCAGTCCGACTGTCTTTTTTTCTCTTTCTCTTCCTCATTACACAGCTGCTGATTTTAATAGCAAAGTGATTACATTTATTTTCGTTCCTTTAGTTTATAAAGTTAATTTAGAGATATATTTGGAACACTTTTTGTTTGTTAAATTCAAGTTTTTGTTTTTTAAAGTTATACCTAGCAAACAGCGGCAGACAGATCAAAAGCCTGCTTAATTCATCGCGATTTAAATTAAAATCCATTGATATAAAAAACTTAAAACATATCACAATATTAGTTTAATCATTCAATCAATATAAATCCAAAGTTTGTGCGGAGAGAAGCGCGCTTTGCAGCGCATGGAGACATGCAATGTGGAATTTCTTTTTTGCTCATAAAGGTAAGAGTAATTTACCACCCGGGCCGGAACTGTAAAGGGTCTACCTTAGTTTGTGTGTACTAACAGTATCAACAAAATGTGCTCTTAAAGAAAACAAACAGAATACGCTTGATATCTTTGGTTTAAACAGGAGCGCTTCACAATAATTAACCGAAACCCAGGTAATTGCCTCACAAACACAATATCTATAGGAAGCTTTAAATTATTATTTTACTATAAAACGAAATAATTAAAATCGAAAACAAAACTCTTTCATTAGCTAATCCATAAAGATGCATTAGGCATTAATGAGCAGATGGCAGGATCGTCAATTTCATCTTTGCAACACTGAATCAGAAAATACTAGTTTATTAATAAGTAATTCGAATATTTTCTTAATTTTTGCCTTGACACATTCATGGTAATTACTTTTGCTGGGGCTTTGAGGCCAGTTTTGCGTGCATTTGAATGCGGAACTCTTCCAGCTGGTTGCTGCTGATGGCAGGACACTAAACACCGCCATGGCAGAATGAATGTAGCAGAAAGTTAGTCAAGTTATCCCGTTCCAGCGTGCAAAGTCACATGACTTTTTTAATGCGCACTGAGGAATTTAATTTGAGAGGCTTCTTGATGGGAAATGCAGCATGTACACCACAGCAAGCCGCTGTCTTGACGGATAGTAATTTTAGTTTATTTAGTCTATATATTTGGCAGATGTAAAGCATACATGTGTATGTTTTTTGTGTTAGTCCATTTTTATTTTATTATTATTATTATAACAGTTCAAGGAGCAACATGTTCGTGCACTTTCTAAAGATTTTAGTTCTGTTTTTGAATAAAGGGTTGTAAATCCCTTGTTTTTTTTTTTTATCCGATTCATCGATTAATCGAAAAAATAATCGACAGATTAATCGATTATTAAAATAATCGTTAGTTGCAGCCCTACTGTGTATGACTCTGGACTGTGTACCCCGTTATTGATTCCTGCTGCCTGCCATTGCGACCACTGCTTGAGTATTGAACTGTTTCCCGGATTACCTACGTTGTTCCTGTTTTCTGGCGTTTACTCCTGCCTGTTGATGATTCTAAATAAAGCCTTGCAAATGGATCCGCACGTCTCTGACTCCTCCTTGTGACAGAAGACTTCGCCTAACCAGGATCCAGCGGCTTTGTTTCACCCCCAGCATCATCATGGACCCAGTCGACCAACTTCTGCTTGTCCGACAAGGAGATCACCCAATCGAGGAATATGTTCTCCGTTTCTGTGAGTTGTTGAATAACACACCATTTTGTGATGAAGTTTACTTCAAGGACTTGTTTCGGATGGGACTGAACGAACCTGCTAAATCTATGCTGCCTGGAGGGGAATTCAGATGTTCAGTGGAGGACTATATGCAGTATGCGTTGCTGCTATGTGGCTCTAAGTTAACTGTGGATGTTTTAAAGGAGCCACAGCACAAGATGTCTGTTAGCCCTGAGCCTCAGCACAAGATGTCTGCTAGCCCAGAACCACAGCACCCACACTTTACCACGGTACGGCAAAGATTAATGTCTAGCGTGGAGGACCCACCGCTGCTGTCGGCTCGAGCAGCTGGTCTCCCGCCCAGCCTTCCAGAGACTCCGCTGGTTCCGCCCAGCCTTCCAGAGACTCCGCTGGTTCCGCCCAGCCATCCAGAGACTCCGCTGGTTCAGCCCAGCCTTCCAGAGTCTCCGCTGGTCCCGCCCGGCCTTCCAGAGTCTCCGCTGGTCCCGCCCGGCCTTCCAGAGTCTCCGCTGGTCCCGCCCGGCCTTCCAGAGTCTCCGCTGGTCCCGCCCGGCCTTCCAGAGTCTCCGCTGGTCCCGCCCGGCCTTCCAGGGTCTCCGCTGGTCCCGCCCGGCCTTCCAGGGTCTCCGCTGGTCCCGCCCAGCCTTCCAGAGACTCCGCTGGTTCCGCCCAGCCTTCCAGAGACTCCGCTGGTTCCGCCAAGCCTTCCAGAGACTCCGCTGGTTCAGCCCTGCCTTCCAGAGACTCCGCTGGTTCATCCCTGCCTTCCAGAGCCTCCGCTGGTTCAGCCCTGCCTTCCAGAGCCTCCGCTGGTTCAGCCCAGCCTTCCAGAGCCTCCGCTGGTTCCGCCCAGCCTTCCAGAGCCTCCGCTGGTTCCGCCCTGCCTTCCAGAGACTCCGCTGGTTCATCCCTGCCTTCCAGAGACTCCGCTGGTTCATCCCTGTCTTCCAGAGAATCCGCTGGTTCAGCCCTGCCTTCCAGAGCCTCCGCTGGTTCAGCCCAGCCTTCCAGAGCCTCCGCTGGTTCCGCCCAGCCTTCCAGAGACTCCGCTGGTTACATCCAGTCGTCCTGAGATTCCTGTCTGCCCGGTTCTGGTCACGGAGCTCATGCATGGACTGTTCCCACCCACCCTCCCTACTGCTCCAGTCCTGCCACCTCTGTCTCCTGACAGTCCCTCTGCTCACCCACATCCCACCTTCGGTGCAGAGGACTTGCCGTGGGACTGCCAGTCTCCATCGGTGTTCAGACTGAAGGATCCCTCACCATCACCTCCAGTCTCAGAGTCCTGGACTCCACCTCGGTCCTCCGACCCTGCGGCTCCACCCCGGCTCTGTGCTCCCTCGTCTCCGTTGTCGGCCATCGGCCCAACAGCTCCTCCGGGCTCCATCGTCTCTCCGGCTCCGCCCCGGTCAGTCGTCACCCCACCTTCGCCTCTGGACTCTACTCCTCCGGCTGCGCCTCGTCACTCCGTCCTGCCGGCTCTGTGGACCTCCTCCCTCCCGTGGGCACAGCCTCGATCCTCTGTCACTCCGGCTCCGCTGCGTACCTCCGGACCTCCATCTCCGCCGGGGTCGCCAGAGCCTTGGGTTCCGCCTTGGCCCTCCGGATCCTCTGTGTCGCCCAGGACCATCGACTCTACGGTTCCGCCTCGGGCTCCACCTCCGTCGGTCGGGCCCCATGCAGGAGCCAACCCTTCCTCCTCCATGGCTTCTCCCTCCGTCGGCTCCGCCTCATTTCGTGGTTCCAGTACCCCTACATGGACCTGGCCCTCCATCCCTCCCCCTGTTCCGCCTCCGCTCCACCACCCTCAAGGTTGGTTAAGGTGGTTAGAGCGTCTGGAAGCCGCTCCTTGTGGAGGGGCTCTGTCACGCATCTGGTCTTCCCTGTCATCATAAACTCTTGCACCACACTTCATGGACTTCATTCCCCTTAAGCCACTGCACCAATCACTGCACACATCTGTTCCTCGTTTCCCACTGAACTGATTGCTGCATACACCTGTTTATCATTTACCCACATGCATTTAAGCCACTCACACACACAGCCACCTTGCGAAGTCTTATTGTTCCAATGGTCATAATTCTAAGCGTGTTTCTCTGTGTTGGATTACCTGTGTATGACTCTGGACTGTGTACCCCGTTATTGATTCCTGCTGCCTGCCATTACGACCACTGCTTGAGTATTGAACTGTTTCCCGGATTACCTACGTTGTTCCTGTTTTCTGGCGTTTACTCCTGCCTGTTGACTATTCTAATAAAGCCTTGCAAATGGATCCGCACGTCTCTGACTCCTCCTTGTGACAATTATACAGAATTCTAATCATTTTTTTTAAACAAGACATAATATCTTAAGTCGCTTGTCAATTCATCTTGATTCGAGAGTTTTTAGATATTTATACTAGAAAACAAGAGAAAAATACTACGTTACATTCGCTGCAAAAAGTTTGGTGCCCATCCACTGCCATTATGTGACTGGCAGTCTGCACCGGTTTGAGATAAAAAATCTTCGTTTGTGTTCTCCTGAAGAAACAAAGTCACCTACATCTTGGATGCCCTGGGGGTAAGCAGATAAACATCAAATTTTCATTTTTGGGTGAACTATCCCTTTAAACAGTAGTTCGTTTTACCTTTCAGGGAATAAAAGGAAATGTATTGTTTCATCAATGGTGGGAGCTGACTATAAAGACAAGTATGAAAGTCTGAGCTGTAAATAATCTGCATTCTGTTTGCTGTAAACACCATCACTTGTATCAGATGGGATCTGTCTCTCACCATCTGCTTACCCATCTCTTCTCATTTCCTCTTACCTCACTTCACCTCTTTCTCCCCCTCCATATTCCTTTCTCTTCAAAGTTTCATTAAAGATTAAGTTTCAAATAATGTTGCTTTTGTATACGTAGAAAAAAGTTCTAGAACTTAGATTGCGAATGTTGTACTTGATGGGCACAGCCTAGTTTCTCCTGCCTTCTCCTGTTGAAACAAAGACATTTCAGAGAAGCTGTAACTATGCCACAGTAGATTTATGTCCAGTATTAGTATAAAGAGGTGGAGCAGATTGGAACAACAGCTTGACTCTTCTATTCTGTCATACATCACTGGAAAATTGTTGGATGTAGATGCAATTGCTCCCATTTCCTCCAGCATGATAGCAGTCATTTGAACCAACAGGTACATTCCACAGCATGATAAGTGGCACATCATAGTTTGCACCATGACACAGTGTACCAGTGTACTGTATGTCAGTAATTATCGTAATGGCTCATGGCAGCATGCTGTTTTTGTCTCAGAGGAAGCCGTGTGAATGAAGCTTTATGCTTTCACATATCACCACAGAATAATGAGTTAAAGCGGCACATTAGGATGCTTTGAGCACATCTGATTTTTCCCTGTCGGCACAGGGGTCAGAAGTCATGCAATGTAAAGATTTAATCAGAAATTCAATTAGCATGCAGTGGACTGATGCAGTGAATTGGGAAAAAGAAAAAGCAGCTGTGAATGAGTATGGGTACAAGGTGAAACATGAAGGTGGCTGTGCTTATCTTTGAGATAAACAAGGTTATTCAATGCCAGAGGCAAAATTTATCCAGGCTGAGTAAAAGTAGGCATGAGGCCATTATGCAATTATATTATTATACAATATACAAGTGAGATTTCAGACCACATTAATTTCTTTAAGTATCAAAGGCTTGTGAAAGGTGTCAGATGTAAGTTTTAGATTCAGTATCTTAAAACCAAGTGAGCTAACTACAATTTAAAGCGAAATCATATGTCCTTTCTGAATAAGGCAATGCCTGAAATAAAAAATAGGTTTTGAATCCATACCTTTTGCACTGAAAGCCAGAACCTTAGCACTGAAATGATATGGTGTTAGTTGACATTTTATTTTATTAATAAACACTATTAATAGTATTAATTGTTAGTTAAAAATTAATTGTAAGTAACTTGCAATTTAGAGACAGTATTTACAGTCGAGGTCAAAAGTTTATATACACCTTGCAGAATCTGCAAAATGTTCATTATTTTACAAAAATACAGTAAGAGGGACCATACAAAAAACATGTTATTTTTTATTTAGTACTGACCTGAATAAGATATTTCACGTAAAAGATGTTCACATATAGTCAACAAAAGAAAATCATAGTTACATTTATAAAAATGTCTCTGTTCAAAAGTTTACATACACTTGATACTTAATACTGTGTTGTTACCTGAATGATCCACTGCTATTTTTTTGTTTTGTTTAGTGATAGTTATTCATGAGTCTCTTGTTTGTTCTGAACAGTTAAACTGACCACTGTTCTTCAGAAAAATCCTTCAGGTCTCACAAATTCTTTGATTTTTTTTTTTTTTTTCAGCATTTTTGTGTATTTAAACCCTTTCTAACAATGACTGTATGATTTTGAGATCCATCTTTGATCCTCTGCGGTTTTGTTTTTGGTTTACAGAAGAGTTTAGGTCAGTATTGAGACAGTTATTCCCAATATATGCATAATATGTATTTGAAGATATTGACTCTAAGTTGACGTTTCAAGGATGGCATTTACAGTAATCTTCACCTTGGATACCAAAGATTTTGATTGAGTTTAACTTGTGGAGCATACAGCCTTGAAGAATTCACATTGATCATACTGAGCTTGCAGCATCTGTTATTCTCACAAAAATAAATAAATAAAAGATAAATAATGACAGATGTTAACTCTTCACCAAAGAAAAAAAAAATCTGTCCCTTCTGTTAAAAAAATCCATGTTCAGAGTTCAACCAAAGATGCCAAAGGCTCTTGTGTTCTATTCTTAACTGCGACATGTAAGATTATTTTAGATTATAGCATGACTGTCAATCAAAATGATGGGGTTATTAAAAGTGAATCGCCTTGTCTATAAAAAAGCTCTTTGGTGTTTTGTACCCGGAAAGTTATACAGCTAGTTAAGCTCTGTCAACGAGAGTTTGTTTGAAATCACTCCTAGTAGTGTATTATAGATTTTTATGGATTTTTATGTTTTTTTTAGGCGGTAAAGGCTCAAACTGAGATGTGTGTACAGAAACAACAATGATTATTATTATTTATTTTTTTGCTCTAATCATACAATCAATCTAGATGAGTCAGAGCAGTTACAAGTCTGACACTATTTAAATGTGAATCATGCTCAGATGAAAAAAAGTTCATTCTAATTT
>NC_133379.1:29488481-29517234 GCF_049309525.1 Garra rufa
ATAATCAAGCTGTTGGTTAAGCAAATGCTGCTGTGTTTTATCTGGTTGTTATATGTCTTTATTATTTGTATAGACAGAAGTTGTTTACCTCCAGAATGATAATTTCCTGATAACCCCCATGTCCACCAAGATGTTCATGTCTGTCTGTCTGTCTTTCTTTCTTCAGTCGAAAAGAAATTAAAGGACAAGTTCACTTCCAGAAAAAAAAATGTACAGATAATTTACTCACCCTCTTGTCATCCAAGATGTTCATGTCTTTCTCTAAACAATCCCAGCCAAAGAAGAAGGGTCTTATCTAGCAAAATTATCAGTTATTTTCTAAAAAAAAGAAAGCTCTTGTCTAGCTCTGTGTTAACTCTGTGTATTCCGGTTCATGACATTTAGGGTAGGTCAAAAAACTCATCTCATTTCCTCTCCAACTGCAAAATCATCCTTTTTTTTGTAAAGGGCGTTTGATCTACTTTGTATGTTCACTTTGTAAACACTGGGTTGGTACTTTGGCGGTGTAGGGTGCTTTTGAAGTTGGATGAGAAAATGAGATGGGAGTCTTAAACCAGAATGCACACGAGCATTTGAGGTCAAAATGTATATAAATTGCCAACTTTTAATATCTGATTGTTTCGCTACAAAAGACCCTTCTTTCTCGGCTAGGATCATTTAGAGCCCGTTTGAAGCTGCATTTTACCTGCATTCTGGAAGTTCAAACTCAGGGGCTCCATAGAAGTCCATTATATGGAGAGAAATCCTGAAATGTTTTCCTCAAAAAACATAATTTCTTTACGACTGAAGAAAGAAAGACATGAACATCTTGGATGAAAAGGGGGTGAGTAAATTATCTAAATTTTTCTACTATAAATTTTATCCACTATATAGTGGATAGGGAATGATTCAGACAGTGTAAATATGGTCATTGGGGCGTCTGAAGTCTGGTTTCGTGCTGTCATGCGAATTGCTGCAGCACAAAAAGTATTAGACCATTTGAATTCTGCACAGAATGCTATATTTTAAAGCGATATGGATGAGATTGTGGCTGTCATATGCTGTTAAATGCGGCTTTACCAAGCTCAATGGCTCTGGCCCAAGCTGTGATATAAATGAAACACTATTGGCTGTGTCTTCCTGTTTCAGTTGAATTTTCGTCAACGCATAGAATAACAGTGCGTGTTTTAAAACACTTCAGTGGACCTTAAACCGAAGTATAAAGACAACAAACTAACCGCATGTGACTTTTCCAACGTGATTACGCAATGTGTGAAGATGCGCATGCACATTGCATAGCTAGTGCAAGATGAGCATTTATGGTTAAAAAGTATTTTTTTTCTTTAAGAAAAAATAACAGATCGTTTCGCTAGATAAGACCTTTATTCCTCAGCCGGGATCATGTAGAGCCCTTTGAAGCTGCATTAAAAATGCAGTTTGGACCTTCAACGCGTGGGCCGTCATGGAAGTCTATTATATAGAGAAAATTCCTGAAATGTTTTTCTCAGAAAATGTTTTTTTATGCGACTAAAAAAAGAAAGACATAAACATCTTTGTTATGGGGGTGAGAAAATGATTAGGAAATTATTTTTATCTTTAATATTACTCACATATGAACAGAGTCTATTGAGTTGTCTATAGAGTTTATTGTTTGTTTATTTTACCATGATACAAAAATAATAAAAGAGAAAAGTTTCCACAGCCTGGTGTTCGAACGCAGTGATGAAGAACAAATCAAAGATGGAACAAACAAAGGCAGAAACTTTCTTGCTCTTGCTCAGAAAACTAATCGGGATAAAAGTCTCATGCTTTTGAAATCTAGTAAATGGTCCATAGAGTCTGTCACAAGATAATGAGTCTTGGAGATTAATTGGGGTCCATTCATTGATGGGGCATCAAACTCTGCCAGCATATGGAAGACAGATGAGACACGATGTTCTTTGTGTCACGCCAGAAAAAAAACTTCCTTTTATGATCAGCTTAAACAAAACTTCTTTCATTTTAGTGACTCTTTGTTTTTCCAGTTGGTCCCATCTGTAGGCCGTTGCGTCTTTGCTGTAAGTACACTTTTGATTTAGATTTTATCATCATTCCATTCATGATTTTGTCTTGCTTTTATGGTCACCCTATCATTCTTTAAGATGCAAGACCATTACCAGTCTCACTCTACTTGAAGGGTATCGTATGTGGATGCACACACCATGTGCCCGGCATGGTTGATAAATCGCTCCGTGTTCCTTTCCTTCTTCCTTGATAAAATGTGGACTGTCCATATTGAATAATCACAGGCTTTCTTGAGTATTAGCTTGGGACTGGTTGGGCTGATTAATGGATCTGTTGTCTGAAAGCATGTCTGAAATGGGCTGGGCAAGATTAATCGTGCCATTCACCACACTGGCAGCACCGATGACCTAGAGGCCAGAATGCCTTCAGGATCTGATGTAGTCACATGCTACATGTTCTTATATTCTCCTGTTCGTGAGTTTGACAAAATACATTGAAATACTAGCTCTGCCTGGTTTAATAGTTAAAGGTGAATTTCGAGGTTAAAATACTTACTCCTGCTCAACCAATGTTGTACATTTCTGTATTGCAATTCTGTTTGGTGCCACTAGGGGTGCAGAAATTACACTTTACCCCTTAAGAAACTTAACTAAACTATATAAACAGCAATATTGTGAAATATTATTACAATAAAAAACTGTTCTGTTTTAATATATTTAAAACAAAATGTATCACAAATTAAAACATAATTTATTCCTCTGGTGACAAAGCTGAATTTTCAGCAGCCATTACTTCTTTGTTGCTCTGTTATCATAAATATTATTGGTGCTCAGTTATGAATAATGGTTCTTATTATCATCAGTGTTATTATTAACATTTTTTGTGGAAACTGGGATACAAAAATTCAAATGAAGAGCATTTATTTAAAAAATAAATATTTTATAACATTACAAATGCACTTTTGATCAATTTAATGCGTCCTGGAATAAAATAATTGTTATTTTTTTAAGTGTGTTTCATGGTTGGTTTCCACAAAAATATAGAGCATCAATCATTTTTTTTTTCCAACATTGATAATAATAAGAACTGTGTTTTGCAGCGCCCTATGAAATTAGTTTTATTTTTGTCTAAATTTTCGATTTATTTTTTTTACAAATTCCATTTTTTCTCATTATAATTTTTGCTGGATTCAATTTTTTTTCCCACTTTTTAATTTTTCTAGACTCTCTTTCAGTGGTTAAATTAAATTGTTAATCAAAAATTTTAATTAAAATCATGAAACTTAATTTCACAAAACTTAAAAACGCAATTTAACAGCAACTAATTAAAAGTTAAAACATTAAACATTAAATTTTTAAATTTGTGTCAAAATTAGTTTTATTTTTACAAAGTATGTGTTCCATAAATTTTCTAAATTCCATTTTAATGCTTTCATTAAATGTTAATAATCATACGCATCTCTAAGTAATTGATTTTTATTTAAAAATGAAATTAAAATATTTAAATTCTGGTAAATAATTTTTCTGGTAAATGATTCCTTATAAGTAATGTTTTGATAATTTTTTTTCAAGTTAAACCAAACTTTTTTTTTTTGATGGATTGCTGTGAAGTTTCTGTTTGTATACAATTTTTTTTTCTCACAGAAACAGTAAAATGCTCATGAAGTGACTCTCAGCAGTTTTAGACTTTGTGTTAAAGTGTTTATGTATTCATATATTGAGGAGGCACAGGCAACCACAAGTGTCCCGCACGCTTTAGTATGTGTGTAGTAAACGAAATGGCACGTTTGTGACAAATTAATTCACACAGAGAGACACAGAACATGTAGGATTCTATTTAAAAAGTATTTTGTGGCTTAATATTCACGAACACTAGTCCGTATTGCATTTTGATTTTAAGTGTTCTGACCTACTTTTGATTTATTCATCCAAAATTGGCAAATTCTGTGACAATTCATGTTGAATTCCATTTTTATTTCCAAATTAACGCTTAACGCTTAGGGCCCTAGTTTTGAGCAGCAAATTTGAATATATTACAGTGATTTCTGAAAGATCAAGTGATACTGAAGACTGGAGTAATGGCTTTTTAACTTTTGAAAACATTAAAAAAATCTTAATTATTCAAAATTTTGATCAGCAGATATAATTCAACATTCAATTCAATTTTATCATTGTTAACTATGTCACAGAGCCACTTCTCCTTCGGCATCACACAGACATAAAAGGCAGAGAAACAATCTAAATGACCTGAAAGTTGAGTCACCTTTATTAAAACTTTATACAGTAAGAATGACAGGATAAAGAGGGTTTTATAAATGTTAACTGGGGCAAGAGTTGCTGACCTTTAAAGTAGTGAATAATTATTAATTTTAAAGCCATTGGACCAAACCACTCACCTGAAGACCTTTGAAAATGAGCAGACCTGATGGCCTGGTTTTGCAGTCGTTGCTATTGCCTCTTTGGGTTTCACTGTATTTTTTTGGGACACGACTGCAGCAGATGAAACCCTTGGCAATCTGAAAGGCAGACAGCAGGTGAGCCTAAGATGGATGGTTGAGGTTGAAAATGGCACTGATGTGGCTGGTCATGGATCAAAAGCTCAGTGTGATTGGATGAGAATAAACCTGGCATGGCCCCTGGAGTCTTGAATGCATTAAAACTAAATGTGTAGCTTCTTTAAATTTCATTTCACTTTCCTTGAAGATTCTCTCAAGATGATCATAAAAAGACTTGGACGTTAATGCCAGGTTGGAAATAAAAAGAAGATTAGAGAAGATTAAATTGATCATTTACTTGCAAACGAATAGGAGACACTAACAAACATTTGTATCTCTTTTATGTCCCATTTTCCTGTTTCTTATAGCCAAGAACAAACTGTAAAACATGAAATAACAATAATCTAATTTCTGATGGTTAAGCAGGCTGAACATATTACTGCCATGGTCCATTCTCTGAATTGCTAGCATGAAATTACTGCAAAAGTCAGTTTAGTTTAAATTGGCAAGAAAGGGCATTGCTAATGTAAACCGCTTGAAAAGTAATGACCTACAATGTATTGGGCTAAAATGCAATTTAGCCATCAGAATAATGTAATACTTGTACATTAAAAATGAAAAAATAGCTAATATAAGTCATTTTAAAGTGGCATGCTAAAAGTAACCACAAGAATGTGTCGTTTTATAGTTAAGCTGGAAGAAAATCATTTTTTCAATTCATAATCAATTTAATCAGTCTTGTTTTAAATATCTAAACAGGCTTGAAATATCTAAACAACCTTTTTCCCCCATTTATTTATAAAATAAAAAATTTAATCTTTTTGCAGTTTAGCTTTATGCACAATAAATGCTGATGCATTTATTTATTACAAAAGAAGACAAAAATACTGAAAATTTAGTTTAGTTGGAAAAGGTTTTGAGTATTAGTCCAGTTGGCAGTTTTTTTTGTGAAGTCATACAGCAATATAAGGGGGATATATATTAAAAGTGTCTCTTATGAGTTTTTCTTTATGTCTGCTGTCTTCAGGATTCGATGGTGTGTTGCTGGAGTAGATCTGAGCCCATCTCTAGATCGGGAAAGCAATAAGCCGTAGCAGAGCTCTTACTGTGTTATGGAGTATTATGAGAGTGTGTACCCTTATTAAATATATCAAAGCCATTTATCCCTGTCACACAAAAGTCTTTTATCAAGCTCTACAATTAATTTCATGCTTAAATAATTTCTGCCTTTATCTGGCCTACTATTACATGGTGTTTGCCTGGCACTGTGAAATTTCTCGATACCCTAAGCTCTGTTCACTGCGTACAATTTTACCATTTTATTTTATATTCGTTTCTGGAAAGATGCTGACATTGTGATTTACAAAGGACAAATGGTGAGTAGTTAATCTGTAATTGTACTCCATTTGGAGATAAATGGCTTAAGATATTTTTTTTTTTTTGCCATATGGCACTTTATCTATTACAGGCTATGAAATCGTAGTACTGTACAGCAGTCGTTTTTTGAGCACAGAAGCCACTGCTTATTTTTCCCAAAGAGACAGAAAGTTTGGTTTTATTCTGATTAGACCAGCTTCAAAATGAGATATGCTTTAATGCATGCAGCACATCACAGATATAAACCTGACTTATCAGCTGGTTGTCTACTGCTTCAGGTTGTGCTGTAATTCTTCAGATTTATTCAGGCAGGAGTGGAGCTACCGCTCACATGGCAGGCCATGTATCAGGTTGGACTGATTTACGAGGTCACGTTAATAGGAATTTCTTAATTAAGAAAACTCTCAATTGGCTAATGGGAAGTGTTAAATGGCTTGCACATTTAAGAAATCAAGAAACAGGGAGGATGTGTGAATGGGGAGTTGCTGGATTGATTGAAAACGATGCAGGTTCAAGCAAAATGACTGCGTGTTTTATGGCTCTGTGCTTTTTGCAACATCGTGGGAGATGCAGGGATTTATTAAACAGCACTGCATCAATTAATCATCACAGCCCTGCAGGATTAATGGAGAAATATATGCAAAGTTTTGGCTGAGCTGAGTTATCCAAGGCTGTAATGTGAGTTTGGGAGGGCTGCATTGTATGATTGGCGTGTTTGAAGGAAAATATCTTTTTTTAACTTTACAGTGCCTTGCGAAAGTTTTCATACCCCTATATTTTTTTCACATTTTGTTGTTGCTGCCCTAGGTTAAACTGCTTTAAAATATTTTTTCCCACATCAATCTACACTCCATACACCATAATGGCAAGGCAAAAATGTTTTTAATATTTTTGCAAATTTATTAAAAATAAAAATGATTACATGATTCACTTGCAAGTATTCATACCCTTAATTCGGACATTTGAAATTTAGTTCAGCAGCATTCATATTGCTTGTAGATGTACACACATATTAAAGGTCTAACAGCTGAAAAAGCATATCAGAGCAAAAACCAAGCCCTGAGTGAAAAATAAAACTTCCTGTAGAGCTCAGAAACAGGACTGGATCAAGCTACACATCTGGGGAATAGTTCAGAAAAAATTCTTCTACATTGAAGGTTCGCAGAAGCATGTAGTCTCAGTTACCCTTAATGGAAGAAGTTTGAAACAACCATGACTCTTCCTAGAGCTGGCCTCCTGGCAAAACTGAGCAATTGATGCAGAGGCTTTGGTTAGAGTGGTTATCCAAGAACCTGATGGTCACTTGTTGAGCTCCATGATCATATGTGGAGATGGGAGAAACCTACAATAGGACAAACATCAGTGCAACACTCCATCGATCTGGGCTTTATGGTGGTGTGGCAAGACTCAATTATCTTCTCAGTGAAAACATATGAAAACGCATTCGCAATTTGCAAAAAAAAAAGCACCTAAAGGACTCTCAGACTGTGAGGAACAAGATTCTCTGGTCTGATGAACCTCAATTCCAAGCATCATGTTTGAAGGAAACCAGACACTGCTCATCACCTTAAGTGTACCATCTCAACAGTAAAGTGTGGTGGTAGCAGCCTCATGCTGTAGGGTTGTTTTTCAGCAGTAGGGACTGAGAGACACGTCAGAGTAGAAGAAAAGCTCAATGCACCCAGTCCAGAGCATTTAGAATCTCAGACTGGGCAGAAGGTTCACCTTCCAACAGGACAATGAGCCAAAGCACACAGCAAGCTTGATTTGTAGACAACCGACAACCCAATCAAACATTTCTGGAGAAACCTGAAAATGTGCATCTACCACCATCCAAATGCTGATGAGCAAAGACTTGAGTGCGTTAGCTAAGTACTTATTTCGGTTTCTTTATTTTTAATAAGTTTACGAAGTTGTGACAATTCTGTTTTTGCGTTGTCATTATGGTGTATGGAGTGTAGGTTGATGTGGGAAAAAAAGTAATTTAAAGCAGTTTAACTTAAGGCAGCAACATAACAAAATGTAAAAAGGGGCATGAATACTTTTGCAAGGCACTGTACATGGTCACCGTTTAACATCTAGGAAGATTTCATGCTGTAAAAACATCAGAAGAAACTGTAAATTCTGTGTCTCTATTAAAACCCAAACATTCCATCAAATCCTCCATCTTATGTAAGCTACATCAGTATTTGCCTAGTCTCAGCCTCAGGCGTCACGCCCACGGAACGTTGGCTAAACGTCTGATGCATATGGTATACTTAACTGGAAACACTTCAGGAATGTCGAAGTCGTCATCTGATTAGTTGAATTTGATCGGATATCTGGAACACGCGAGTGTCGCGTTTATTTTCGGTCCGCCGGGAAACAAAGCGCAGACTGATTTACTCGCGTTTTGCTAAAAGGTGCTTATGCAGACGCCGTTGTTGTTATACACATTTGCGACGTTCGCGAACAAATTACTGACTTACTGCTTGTTCTCCCTATTCTTATTTAACTTCCAATGCTGGTTATTTCAATGACTGACTTGTTGCATGCCAGTCTGTTGTTGTGGGGGCATTTCTACACCCCGAAATGTGACGCTGAACGAAACTAACTGTGATTGGTTGTTTGACATGTCGGTCAAACTGCCTTATGGGTGGGCCTTGGCCAGTTAAAGCTGCCATGAATTCCAGACCTTCAGCCGTCAGACTGAAGGTCTGGCTATGCGAGACTAGTATTTGCCCAATGTTTTACCCCAGTGTCTGTCTCTGTGTATTTTGGCAAGTCTTCGAATTTTGGCTTGTGCTTCTGTAACCAAATCCAAATCCAAGTCTTTTCCAATGTAAGTATGTCTAACAAAATATAGCTGAAAAACAAAACAGTGTACAAATGGGATATGCCGTAAAGCAAGGCACACAAGTAAGATTGTGTACTAAAAACAGTATGTGAAAGATGATCAGCAGGGATTATAGATTGAGAGTCGGGTAAAAATGCCAAATAGCCTGTGGGTAGAAAGTGTTTTTGTGTCTGACTCAGACGCTCTCGAGACTTTTTTCAAACAAAATGGGGCAAATAGGCCAAAACATGGGTCAATAGGGGAGAACCAGGTATGATTGGAATAAAAACGATTTTTTGAGTGTTAATTCAGCACAGTAGAGTGTTTTAGAATGATTTATTTATTTCTTATTATGTAACGCAAGGTTTTTTGTTTTTTTTTTACCATGGACTGGAGTTATGGCTGCTGAATTTTTATTTTGTACAAAACCACAACCTCAAAAAAAAGCTAATTGTCACTGTCTATTGTCACTGTCACTGACTATTTATTGTAATTATTACTGTATTTATCACAATTACAACAGTTTTTCTCTTTTTTGTGACACATCTCATTGTTACTTAATGTTTTACAATTGGGACTTTCTTTATAGTGACTTATCTCACAATTATGGCTTTACTTTTTACAACCAAGAAGATTTTTCTAGACAAGTAGAAGTTATTTTCTTGTTTTCAGAAAAAAACAAGTCCAAATTAAGTGAGTTATTGCTTAGAACAAACAAAATAATCTGCCAATGGGTTAAGCAGAAAAATCTTATTTTAAACAGAAAACAAGATTATTTTTCTTACCCCATTGGCAGATTATTTTGCTTGTTTCAAGCAAAAATGCACTTAATTTTGACTTGTTTTTTTCTGAGAACAAGACAGTCATTTTTACTCACCTAGGAAATCCTTCTTGATTTAAGAATTTTTAGATATTTTGGTTGGAAACAAGACAAAAAATCTAAGTAAGAAAAGCATTTTTTGGCAGTGTAGAAAAAAATGGGAAGATGCCTGTGGATGAATACAACTTCCTAAAGACCTGCGTCTTTGTTCTCTCCACTTTAGCCCTAATGCCTTTGAGGCTTTTAGTCGACCACAGCTACTGAAATAACTTATGGCAGAGACAAAAAACGTTAGATGCCATCCGGACAGGATGTACTCTAAAAATAAACTCAAAATGCTTGTCATGACACTGCCGGATTTCACTTAATATCCAGGGTCAAAATCCTGAGCGGATGTTTTGGAAAGTGCTACGTCATATTTTTCTGCCATCTACTGGTTTAGAGAAAAATAATATCAGAGGCGCCTTTAGCCCCGTCGTACCCTGCTATGTTTTTAACTGGCATTCTTGTGAAATGTGAAAGAGCTAGCTTTTTCAAATGATCAATGTTTGTTAATAATTCTATTCACAATGTTTCTAAAGTGTAAACAAAAGATGCAATCTGCTGCAATCTCTTCTTCATGCTACAATAGTGAATATGTGAATATTTATGGCCGGCATCTCTGGCTGAATACAGAATTAGGTGCCTCTTGGATTGATTTATCAGGATAATGAGAGGCGGTAAAGGACATACTAATTGTGCTGCTTAAGACACTTCATTCCTCCACCGTCTCTATCTCTCGCTCTCACACAAACAATCAACAAAAGCAGGCTAACATCTGCAAACAGAGTTCTGTAATCAGCTAATGGCTCCTCACTTCAAGGTGGCATATTATTTCCAACAAGCATATCAGACTTCAAGAGTCAAAATCAGACATGATTAGCCAGAAATATGCTTTTCGGATATTCAATATGCGCTGTGGACCCCTGTCCGTCTTCTCATGTAGAAGGAGAAATAGTTTCTTGTGTCAATCAGATACTTAGGTTTTAAACAAGATTTACAAATCAGCACTGGAGTAGCCTTATTCATTACAAAAGACAGGACTTTTCTCTCTTTAAAATTCTTTTAACAACTGAAAGTCTGTATTTGTCTTCCTCAGCATGTTTCATCTTCTCTTACTGCCAATTAAAATGGGATAAATTGGAAGGTTGGCTAGAGGGGCCATAAGATCATGACATATGTGGCTCTATAAAGACTGAGGAATGAGCCGTATCATTTAATTTAAATCCAAGCAGGCTTACATTGGTCTGCATGGGGCAAAGTGCGCAATTAGAGCTTAGCTGATGGACCTTAATGTATAATTATGAAGACTTGAGCTGGATCTCTGTTTACAGCACAGCAGATCCACATTTTCTTTGAAGAAAGGTTATGATATATGGTATACAGTTGAAGTCAAAGTTTACGTACACCTTGCAGAATCTGCTAAATGTTAATTACTTTACCAAAATAACAGGGATCACACAAAATAGATGTTCACAAATTCTTTGGTTTTTCAGCAATTTTGTGTATTTCAACCCTTTCCAACAATGACTGTATGATTTTGAGATCCATCTTTTCACACTGAGGACAACTGAGGGACTCATATGCAACTATTACAGAAGGTTCAAAAGCTCACTGATGCTTCAGAAGGAAACACGGTGCATTAAGAGCCGAGGGGTGAAAACTTTTGAACAGAATGAAAATACGTGCATTTTTCTTATGTTGCGTAAATATTATATTTTTCTCATTTAGTACTACTCTTCAGAAGCTACAGAAGACACTTACATGTTTCCCATTTACCCTGATCTTCAAATTCAAAAAGTTTTCATCCCCCAGTCACATATTGTTTGAAAGATCTGGAAGCCAAGTTCCTTTTCTTGTAGTAATGTGTCCATTATCAGAACGCGTTAGAAATAATGTGTAAATTATCAGCAGCAATTTCTTTGGAATCACACTGATAAGTTTGTTTCTAAAAAATGTCTTTTGTATCTTAGATAGACTGGAGTCCAATTAAAGTTAATGTGTACTAAGTTTGTTGTCATATCTTGAGATATGAGTTTTCATCAGTGCGTGAATGCATGTTTATCAGTTGATATCCTCGCTCTCATTTTGAAGAGTCTGGTCTCATTAACGGTCACACAGACACTTATCCAAGGTGACTTCCATTGCATTCAATTACCTTTCACTTCATCACTCCACCTCAGCCCTGGAAAATAATGAAAGATTGCTTTACTTTTTTTATCAATAGACTTCCTTAACTCCACTCAGTATCTACAGAGTCACCCTGGTTATGCACGGTGAATTGCTTTGCATAATTTTCCATACAAATGTACTCACAAAGTGATTAAACGATATAGCCAACAAACCGGGACCACATAAAGATGGGCGGCTGTGTTTTTTCTCTTCTTTCTAGGAATAAAGTGGTTCATCTTTATTAGAGATGCACCGATCTGGATTTTGGGGGCCGATCACCGATCACCGATCACCAAAAGCAGTATCTGCCGATCCCGATATTACCGATCACAGCGTCAAATCCATAAATTCTTCAATATTGTTGTCTCATGTACAAACATTGACATTGTATTATTAGTATAAAAAGTAGGAAATGAGAAAGTATCATGAATTGACCAGTTTTATTGCAGGCTGAGGCAAATTTCAATATTGAACACTCTCAAGACTCTCATAGACAACTTGGACTCAGCTTACATAGAGTAAGTGTTGCTTACTATCTTAAACTGTCTTTTGGCAGTAATTATGTACAACACAACATTTCACTCTTTTAGAGCTGACACAATTTGTAAACTATGAACCTTAGTTTTTCTGTGGAAAAAGTTAAATCTAATAAAAGAGTTAAATCTTAAAATAAAAAAATGATTATGTGCAAAACACACATGTGCACCATAATAAACATTTAACTCTCAGGAGGCTCTTTCTTAAAATCACAATTTAGAGTTTAGCAACAAGCTTTTTGTGGAAAAATAAAATAAATATGCCATACATATGCATATACACATACATATACATATACAGGGTGCAATTTGTGAAAAAAAACAGAGGGGGGGATGCTTTTAGAAACTTTTTTTTCTCTCTCCATAGGGAGAGGTTAACCAAACTGTTACTGTAATCTGTTAACAACGCGCATTATACCCGTCTTTTTAGGCAAGAACCAGATAATGAGTGTCAGGTCATGAATTTTTTTTAATATGACAGAAGCTGTATTATGTGATCACAATTTAATAAAAACATTGTATTAATAGTAATGGTTTAATTTCAAACAACGAATACATTTTATAGAGAAGGTGAGCAAAGTATCAACGGAGCTTTTTGGAAACTCAGAATCAGTAAACCACTGCGTCGCAAAAAGATTCACTGTTTTGAAGCGCTCCAATCGGATCGCGAATCATTTGATTCAGTACGTTCAACTTCAAAGCGCGTATGGCGAATCATTTGATTTAGACGACTTTAAAGCGCGTATTGCAAATAATTTGATTTAGATCGGGACGTAGGAGCGGCTTCGCGGGACGTTTTATCTCCACCGTGGATAAAAATAATTCAGCAGAGGCAGGGATGCATAGACCAGAGGGGAGGAAATCCCCTCACCGGCGACATCATCTTCAGTGTTAATGCGTTGTAGAGACAGCCACGCCCATTAGGAGACCCTAGTCTGAGAAGTGGGAATGCGTGCTCTGGCGGCTGTTTGTTGTTGTAAACGTCATCTGATCGGCCTGATCTGATCTATTTTGAGAACTCCGATCAAAACCGATAGCGCCCCTATCGGTCGATTGCGATCGGATGCCGATCGATCGGTGCATCTCTAATCTTTATGCCCGATGCATCTGGACATGAACACATTAATAAGCCATAGTGCTCTGCTGGTGCCTCTTCCGACGGAGAGCTTTGTCAAATGTGACTTCACTTTAATGTCAGTTTCTCACCGGGCAGCCATATTGAACTACACAACAAATGCAAAAACTATATAATGAAAACGTTGCCCATGTCAGAATTAGCGGCTTTGTTTTTTTTCCCCAAATGTTGTGACACTACCCCATGTGGTGATAGGTGTGCTGTATGCAGGCAATTCTTTAGGCGCGTCCCCTTTTGAACTCCTCTCAATGAGTAATGGCTGAAGTCCACTTTGCTGCACTCTTCTCTCCACCTCCTACTGTTTCTGAGAGAAAAATGCTTCTCATTATAGCTCAATTATTCAGGAGAGGCACTGGCATACTTCACTGCCATTAACTTCACACTTCACCACTGTAGGGCAGATTTATTTGGGGGTGGAAAAAAAAATCAAGCTAACCTCTACAGTGAGGTTAGGATAGAAGTCACACTGATTAACTTATTAGACAGGGGATATTTCATAGAACATAATTCTGTGATGTGCTTATTTGTCTCTTTACTGTTTTATGTATTGGAGGAACGAAAAGAGAAGCAGATGAACCAAATCAATTGAGTCATTTACGTTGGATCCTTTCCGATTGATTCAAATTTGTGACTTCGATCATTCATTTTTAGCAAATCAATTAGCAAAAGCCAGATTAAATTAAAAGAGCTATTCATTTTTGAACTTTGACATCGCTTGTAATGATTTTAAAAAGCACATAGTGAAACAGAGCTTTTTGAAACACTCCATTTAGAATCATTCATTTCAGATCGGGACTTTGGAGTGGCTTTGTGAATCATATAACTTAGATTAGGACTTCAAATTGCGTATCACTAGTCATGATTCAGAACAGGACTTCGATGCAGGTTTGCATATCATTTGATTTAGTTTGGGATTTCTGAGTGCATATGGCGAGTGATTTGTTTTAGATCAGGATTTCAGAGTGGTTTAAATAGTAGAAACATTAAAACAAAAGAGAAAAAGAAAGAAATACACATACAAATCCCTTAAGAAATGTAACCATGGTTTTACTGTAGTGAAAGTGCACTTTGTAATACTTTAATAGTAATACTTTGCATGTGCTTCACTTTGTTTGCCATTTTATTTATTAGTATGTTTTTTAATTTATCTATTTCTCTTTTTTTTGAATTTGAAAGAGAAGACATTGTTTAATACGTGACATCTCTGAAGTCCTTGAAAATTAAAAAAGTATTGCTTGAAAAGTCCTGGAATTTCATTTGACAGTATCTGTACGAACCTTTCTGAAAATTTATTTGAAAAAGAAAAAGAAAAAGATATATATATTTAAATCTTAGATATTTATTATAATATATAGGATAATAGATCCTTTACAATAATATTTAAAATATTAGTAAGCTTAATATCTATAAAATCATCATTTATTGGGTACTTCAATTGGGAGGTGGCTGTCCCGAACCATAACCCCTAAATTTCAACTTATGAAAATGATATTAAAATAATTTTTGTTTTTAACAGTATATTTTTTTATGTAAAGTATCTAAAATTGTTACATTTGGTTTCAGTAGTGACAGCTACCGTGGTCGCTACCTGTGCATAGCTTTTGGTTCAGTGTATATTCACTCATAAATCCTTAACTTTGATATCAGTATGATTAACTTTTTGCCTTTTACAAAGAAAAATTGGATACAAATCTCATAAATTACACAAATATTGTTAAAAATGTAATTATTATTGATTTATTTCTAAGAAAATGTTAATAAAATAGCAAAAAAAAATAAATAAATAAAAAAAAAATATATATATATATATAATTGTTTTTTTTTGTTGTATGTTGTTGTATGTGGCTGTAAGCAAATCTTAGGACAAAAATTCCAAATCTTTCTAAAAATACAGTAGGAGAATTACCTGCACAATTACTAGAAATGTGTACCTTGGATATTATAATAATTTGCATACATAACATTTTTTTTCAAGATGTTTCCATGTCTGACTTTGGACCAATTCCCTTTGGATTTTGAATCCTGGGAACTTTCCAAATTCTGCCCACCTCTCTCTGTCCCTCTTTGCTTCCTGTAAACTCAAAACTAAAAAAACAAAAAAACACTTGCTGTCTGAAATTGTTGGAGTTCCGCTATCACTAGAATACTGTACTTCTGTCAGCCAATTAGATTCGAGGACCATAGATAGATAGATATATTCCCCCTTTTTCATTCTGTCAAACACACAAGAAAATATTTTGAACAATGTTTTAGCAGTTCAGCTGTTGCAACCCTCTGCTGACTTTTAATTAATCAGACAAACATGGGTTGCACAAACGAAAACCAAACAGGTTTAAAATGACATGAAGGTGAGCAAATGATTTTAATTTTTAGATGAACTATCCCTTTAATGTATTTTTGTGTTTCAGTAAGCCTTTAAATCACTGCCATGACAGTTTCATCAAATGCCCTTTTTCTTGGCTGGATTTATTTAGAGCCACAGCATGCTTGACTGCAGTCTTTTCCAATTTCCCCAATCCATTTTCGCCTTTTCTTCACATCTGCGAAAAATGAATTCAGATGTAAAGCTCCTAACCCCCTCAAGTGCTTTGAAACATGCTGTAGCAGTACAGTACCGTTCACCCCAGAACCCTGTAAGCAGTGACCCCGGATTAGATATTGATGGTTTCTGAGGTGGTAAAAATCAATAAATTGACTATAAGGGTCAGCTGTTTTGGCATTATTAAATCATAATCTAGTTTATTTCCACAACAGAAGCATCTAACATCCTCCTTTGGAATATATTTCAGCCAAAACAGCATTAATCATTCATTCACTGTGCCATATGGTAGCATCAAAATGTGATTGTGATTCTAGCCTGAAGGAATACGGGCACTGCGGTGTCTCGGTATTCGATACGACTATTGATTTAGCTCACACCGTGAACTACCCTTTCCTGGTTTTCTCTCTGGTGGTTTGGTTTAATGCATTCTCTTTACTTTCCACCACTAATTATTTCCTCCCTGACCCCAAGGCACATTCTGAAGTTCAGACACATATCTTTATGTATGTGTGTGTGTGTACGAATTACGGGTGGGATGGGAACAAGAGGTCACTCATAGAGGGATCCCAAGGTGCAGCAGGCTTCAGTCTTTGGGCTAGAATGTTTCAGGAATGTGGAAGTAGTCTAAAACGTCATGTTGAGACTATAAGAGCTGACAAACTACTCTGGGTGCACAGTCTCGGTGGAACTGTAACGGCTCTTCGTTTTTACCATAAGCTTTGTTATTAGAACCAGCTGCAGTATCTGAACTCCTGTTGTACTGGTTTTCTTTGCTCCCTAGTGCTCTGGCCCAGACTGGCCCTCTCATTTAAACACAGACGGCTACCTGTGTAAGCGCCTATTGAGAATACACCCATTTGGCCTGCTGTTTTTTTCTTATGAATTGCCACTCAGCTACCTTTTCCATAGTTCAGTCCAATTACTGGGCAACGAATGCAGGTGAATGGAAACGCAATTACTATATGCTATTTCCACCAATCCCCCCTCAAGAGCTTTACACAGACATTCTCAAATGTTTCCTGTAGAAAACGAGCAAGAACAACATTTTAGAAACCGTTTTAGAGCTTGCCCTGAATTTGATTTGTGATTATTGCGATTGTTTGATTTGCGTCATCCTTGCACAGTGCTTTACAGGTGGATCCACTAGACGTATAAAGATCTACAATATGCCACGGACAAGTCAACATGACCTTTTCAACTCAATTAATATTGAAATGGAACAGATTGTTGAAAGGTTGTGTCTGAATTGGAGCGTTGCACTTGTAGATGTTAGGTGGTTAATTGCAGTCACAAGAAAACAGAAAACAAAATACAGCCACACAGGAAAGGTCACGACTTGCCATGCAATTTTAATTTATCAAACATGACTTTACTCTTAAAGGCCGTTTCACAGACATGTCAGCATTATACCATGAATAATTAGACTTGGTGAAGGACACAGTCAAGTAAAATGAAAATCAACTAATTTATTCATCATATTCATTCATTACTATTCTATTATTTATTTAATTTTCTTAATGGTTTTAATTATTTCTTTGTATTGGATTGCTTCAAATATAAGCATAAATAGTAGGGCTGGGTAAAAAAAAATTCTTGATTTTAATAAAATCTAATTTTTACGAAACTAAATTGATTCTTAAATACCAAGAGTTGATTAGTGTAACCTGTTTTCAGTTAATGAACGTAATGTTGTAGTGCACTCCGATCCAATAAATCGCAATAAGTTTTGTGCTTTATTTTTATTATGAAACAAAGTCTCAGATTTCAAATTCTGCCCATTTTATTACGATATTTAAACAATAAATGCAGTTTTGGTGCTGTTTAATGTGGAGTGACAGATCGCTGTAGCATCTTCATTCAAGAGAAGCGGCTGGTGAACTATTCCTTTCCTCCGCTTTAATACCCATTTCATCATGAAATAAACATGAATAAACATCTGAAAGGGTTAGTTCACCCAAAAATGAAAATTAGCCCACTATTAACTCACCCTCTAGGCATCCTAGGTGTATATGACTTTCTTCCTTTAGACTCTTGAAAAGTCTGAGTTTTATTAAAAATTACTGGCATTTCCAAGCTTTAGAATTGAATGAGTGGGTGTTTTCATCAGTCCGAAACAATAAAGTGCATCCACCCATAATAAAAAGTGCCTCACATGGCTCCAGGTGTGAATAAAGGCCTCCTGTAGCGAATCGATGGATTTTTGTAGGAAAAATATTCATATTTAAAATGTAATAATCACTTTAATCTAGCTTGCACCAACTAGTCGTACATCGGGGTGGATGACATAGGACGTCGATGTTGCGCATGTGCCGGTGAGTCTCGCACAGACCAACGTTTGTTTACAGGAGCAAAGGAAGCATAGTTTCCTTACTTTAGCAAAGGAAAACTAGTCTCCTCTTGGCTTATATCCAAATCCTCTGACATTTTTCTTTACAAATCCTTGTTTTGTACTTCTAATTTGTGACCGTTGTTTTGTTTTGATCTTTCCATGGCCCATTTGTGTTCGTCACTTCTGAGTGGCGCATGCACACTGCCGACGTCCTACATCATCCGCCTGGAGCTGCTTCTGTGTACGACCAGTTGGCGCAAGCTAGATTAAAGTTATTATTATGTTTTAAATGTGTGTGTGTGTGTGTATATACATATTTTATTTATTTATTTATTTTTTTACAAAAATGCATCGATTCACTACAGGAGGCCTTTATTCACTCCGGAGCCACGTGAGGCACTTTTTATTATTGACAGATGCACTTTATTGGACTTGCTTTGGACTGAAGAAGAAAAACACCTGCCCATGAAATTCTAAAGCTTACACCACCCAAACAACTGTCAGACAGGCTTATGATACATTGTCTCAGGATATAAGCTTTTGAGAAAAGAAATCGAATCTTTTCAAACTGACAGACATTAGGCTGGCCACTAATGCCTAGTAAGCCAGAACATGTTTTAAGCATTTTAAAATCGGAAGAAATTACACATTTCACTTGCAATTCAGATTAGCAGTCATCTGAAGTTATTGAGGCAGGTTTTACTTCTCAGCAAGGGCCAGTAGTGCATACTTTCATCCTAAATTCTTTGGTTCCTATCATGTTTCATTTTTCATCACTACCTTTTCATGTCAATACACCTTTGATTTGAATTCTAAATCTTGGAAATGCCAGGATAATTTTTAACTCCAATTAGATTTGTCTGAAAGAAGGAAGTCATATACACGTGAGTAAATAATGGGCTAATTTTTATTTTTGGGTGAACTAACCCTTGAAGGCATGTTAAAAGAGAGTAAAACTTACCGAAATCTGTATCCTGTCTCATGTAATCGCTCAATCAGTGATTATATCAGTCAAGATATCAGCTTGTAATCAATGTCATGTAATGTCACATTTACCTCAGAAAGACATATTCGGTGACCATAAACTTGTTAGTCAGCTAGAAAAATTAACTCTAGAGAGGTGCATAAATATATGCACCATGTAACATATTCATTATAATTTTTACATTTCTTCAGTGTTTCTTCAGCATTTTTTTCCTTGAGAAAATTTAGCATGTACTGTACATGATATATCCAAAATAATGTTGAATCGAGTCAAATCCGAAATGGAACTAAGCCTCAAGCTTGTGAATCAGAATCATACAACAATAAAGAATTTCTAAAAATGTGAAGGATTTAAGCTTGTTTAGTTCCTCTGAACATTTGGCCAAATAGAAGTCAGTTCATATCAATAGTGAATGTGGCTATAAATACTGTCCTTCACAAGGTTCATATCCGGTTTTATGACACAAGTTTTTAGAAACTCAGGAATAATTAAATCACTCTTTGACAACTTTGTGTGGAACAGATAAATGTGAAGGGCAGAAGTAGTTAGTTCCTCTCAGTGTTGTTCATATCACAAGCAATACCGCAAAAAAACAAAACTATTATATCTGATAAAAATCAAACAGAGAGCTTTCTATTTCTCATTGCATTCTGGGATGCTGGTGTAATCTGAAAATACTTCTCTCTGAAAAATGAAAGTGAATAGTATATGAAGTGTCATGTGGACAGATGTGGAATACAATGGAAGATTTCTCTTGGCAAAGAAAGAGAGCAAGCAAGAGAAAGCTTTCTTGAACTCCTGACATTCTGTCATCATCTAGACTCACTCATGTCGCTCTAATGTCACTTGTATGACTTTTTCCTGTGGAACGAAATGTCAAAGCTGCTCTCATCCATATGATGAAAATAAATGATCACTCACTGTAAAGTTCAGTTGCAATTTTGCTGTGTATATTTATATTACAATTTCATTTGAAAGGTGATTTATTCCTGTGAAGGAAAGTTTGAAGAAAATTAAGAAATCATTTTAATTATGTGTCCATAAAATGTTTCTTCTTCTTATCAATGTTAAAAACAGTTGGAAACAGTGATGCAATTTTGTCAGGATTCATCATCTTATATTTATACAGCACCAATTGAAATATACAGTGTTTCTTTTTCTAGCAGAGGCCTTTTATGTGCCTTCCACTTTATTCAGTCTCATACTGTATATTGCTTTATTCCTTTCTTTTGAATTACATTTTTGAATTACCGTGCCTTTTATTTAAAGCGATTGCATTTACACACCAATTACATGCCAGACCTCTCCTGGCTTTTATAAAATAATATTTTCCTATAGAGTATGCAGAGACAGGGTCAAATGCAGGGGCGGAAGAATATCAACTATAATTTCTCTAAGAAAGGGGCGCAGGTTTCTCTCTCAAAGGCTTTGATTTAATTTGAGTCTGCGGCAGTCAATTGTCGGATGTGAGGGTGGAAAAAAAGCAAAAGCTGTTAAAGAAATCCATAGTTTTTCTTTGTTCATTTCTTTGTTCATTGTCCATATAGTGGTACATTACACATCACTGTCTTTAGAAAGGCTGTTTCACCGACTCAAATAGAAGATGTGACAGATTTTTTTGTTGGAAGACGTACAAATATTGTTTTTTGTTAATTTCTGTATTTCATGCATTATTAATTGTGTTTCAGTTGGAGTGTTAGTGCAATGAGAAATGCTGCGGATAAAAGGAAATGCATTGCAAGGCCACTGAAACAAAATGAAGGAAGTCAGGAAGATAATGAAGTGCTCGCTGAGACGTGAGGTGAGCAGTTTCTTTATTCTACATGTCTAATGCCATTGCGACGGCTTTGTTTCTATATGCACTACTGAATAAACGTAATCAAGGCTTTTGTGATCTGCCCTTCAAAAGGAACACCACCAAAACAATTGTTAGACAGGCTCATGATACATTGTCTCATGATACATGCTTTTGAGAAAAGAAATCAAATTTTTTTCAAACTGAGAGAAATGCCTAGTAAGCCGGAACAGGTTTTAAGCATTTTAAAATCGAAAGAAATTACACATTTCACTTGCAATTCAGACTAGCAGTCATCTGAAGTCAATGAGGTGGGTTTTACTTCTCAGCAAGGACTGGTAAGGTGTACTTTCATCTTAAATTCTTTGGTACCTATCATGTTTAATTTTTCATCACTACCTTTTCATGTCAATACGCCTTTGATGATCACACTCTTCTGTCGACTCTGTTTTTTGGACAAAGGAATCTTGTCCAATTGGGTCTGACAGTCTGCTTGATCTGGCAGCATCTTCAGGTTTCAGAAGTGCTTTATTCAGCCCCAGGCAGTGGATAAAGAGCACCAATAATATGTCAACGACAAACCTTAGCATTAATTAACAACTTGAGATTCAGTTTGCATGCAACATAATAAGCAACTGGTGTTCTTGAAGACAGATACAAAACATGCACTGTCCTTTTTGTACTGTCAACAGTGACAGAAAACAACAGGTCTCCAGACTGCAATTAAAATAGTTACACACACAGCACATAAAATGAAAATTGTATGACAGTAATTTAAAATCTAGCCGTCACTGAAAGCATTTTGTTTGTCAATATGAGATTTTGTGCATTTTTTTTTTCGATTTGCAAACAAATGATTCTTAATCTTTTTAATGAGTCTTTTGAAACTTTTTAGTAACAGCCTTGAAATTGCTTATTTCACCCAGTAGTGGCTAGTAAATTTCACAATAAATTACAAACAAATGGCAAGTAACACATTGAATTAAACATTACATTTTGAAGTAAGAAGACTAAAATAGTATTTTCCTGTAAAATGTACCCCAATAATGTTAATCTTTACAGTGAACAGTGACACAATACTATGTTTCCAGCACTAAATAAAAATGGGTAATTGCATCTTTTTATTTCACAATTCTCACTTTTTTTTCTCACAATTGCAAGTTTAAATCTCGCAATTCTGACTTTTTTCTCAGAATTGCATAATACAAATTCGCAATTCTGACTTTTTTCTCAGAATTGAGATATAAGCGTACAATTGCAAGAAAAGTCAAAATTGTGAGACCAACTTACAATTCTGAGAAATAAACTCACAATTCACAATTCTGTGAACTCACAATTCATAATTTCACAGGATTGCGTGATACAAACTCATCATTTAGACTTTTTTTTCTCAGAATTGAGATATAAACGCACAATTGCAAGAAAAAAGTCAGTTGCATGATATGAACTTGCAATTGAGTTATACAATTAGAATTGTAAGACAAAAACTTGACTATTTTCTGAGAATTGCGAATTTATATATTGCCATATCTCACAGTTCTAAAAAAAGGCAGAATTGCAGTGGGGTTTTTATATTTATTTTTTACAATGGATGCTGTAATGTTCAATTCGCAAACAAATGATTCTTATGAATCTTTTTAATGAGTCATTTGAAACTATTTAGTAACAGCCTTGAACTTGCTTGTTAGTTCACTCAGTAGTGGCTAGTAAATTTCACAATTAATTACAAACAAATGGCAAGTAACACATTTAATCAAACATTATATTTTGAAATTGAAAGACTAAAATTTTATTTTCCTATAAAATGTACCTCAATAATGTTACTATGGAAGCCTGTTTCCAGCACTAAATAAAAACAGGTAATTATGACTTTTTATTTCACAATTCTCACTTTTTTAAAAAAGAAAAAAAAAAAAACTCACTATTTTGACTTTTTTTTCTTCAAAATTGTTAGATAAAATGTGCAATTGAGAGAAAAAAAATAATTGTGTGATATTAACTCGCAATATTTCTCACAATTCTGAGGACATATCAGTCTTTTTACCTTTAAAATTGGATTTTATAACTCTCAATTGCGAGTTATCTTAAAATTCTGAGAAAAAAATCTGAATTGTGAGATGCAAACTTGCATTTGTGAGAAAAAAAAGTTGTGATTGTGATTCTGACTTTATTTCTCTTAATTGTGAGTTTGTATCACACAATTCTGAGAAAAAAGTTGCGTGATATAAACTCACAACTGCAAGTTATAAAGTCAGAATAGCAAGACAAACACTCCATTCTGAGAAATAAACTCACAATTCTGAGAAATAAAGTCAAAATTGCGAGATATAAACTCTTGTGACTCAATTGTGAGTTTGTTCTCAAAATTGAGTTTACATCTGGCAATTCTGACTTTATTTCTCAGAATTATGAGTTTATTTCTCAGAATGGATAACTCGCAGTTGTGAGTTTATATCACGCAACTTTTTTTCTCAGAATTGCATGATACAAACTCACAATTGAGAGAATAAAGTCAGAATCACAATCACATTTGCGAGTTAAGTTAGAATTCAGAGAACATATTCTTTTTTTCCCCCTCAAAATTGGACTTTATAACAGAAAAAAGTCAGAATTGCTAGATACAAACTTGCATTTGCAAAAAAAAGTGTTTTTATTTAACAATTCTGACTTTATTTCTTGTTATTGTGAGTTTATATCATGCAGTTCTGAGAAAAAAAGTCAGAAATATTTAGTTTACATCTCGCAATTCTGACCTTGTAACTCATAATTGCGAGTTTATATCACAATTCTGAGAAAAAAAAATCTGAATTGCTAGTTTGTATCATGCAATTCAATACAAAAAAGTCAACGACCGACATTGGCTCTAGCACCCAAGGGCTAATATGGGCCAACCTACTCGATCAAGATGACCTAATGAACATCTATTCCAGGAAATAGCACAGTTTGGGGCTCCAAAGAGGTCAAAGCGTACATGCATGATATCTAGTACTGGTAACAGTTATCCCATTATGCAGAAAGGACCTGAGTCTGCAAGACCGGGACGTCCAGATTATAAAATCCAGCAAATGTGGACGGTGAGGCTCAGCCAGCCGCCGCACAAATTTCTGCAATGGAAACACCACTGGACCAGGCCCAGGACGAGGAGATGCCTCTAGTCGAATGGGCTCTTACCCCCATGGGACATTGTAGGCCCAAGGAAGAGTAAGCCAGCATAATGGCTTCCACTATCCATTTGGATAATCTCTGTTTCGTGACCGAAGACCCTTTGGTGTGGCCACCGAAACACACAAACAGCTGTTCTGACTGTCTAAAAGAAGCAGAACGCTCTGTGTAACACCTCAATGCCCAAACGGGGCAGAGGGGATTAAATTCTTGGTCTTGCTCCGAAGGGGGAAGTGCCAAGAGGGAAATAACTTGGTCTCTGAAAGGCGTTGAGAGACTTTTAGGTACATAACCACATCTTGGCTTCAGGATGACTTTAGAGTCATTCGGCCTGAATTCCAAGCATACAGGGTTCACCGAGAGAGCCTGTAGGTCACCCATACGCTTGACTGATGCCAATGCCAGAAGCAGGGCAGTTTTCAGCGTCAAAGGGAGAAGGTCAATGGACTGAAGCGGCTCAAAGGGAGGGCTCTTCAGAGCCCTCAACACTGTGGGCAGGTCCCAAGAAGGAACTGTGATGGGGCGAGGAGGGTTAAGCCGCCTTGACCCCTTCAAAAAACGAATGACCAGATCGTTTTTACCCACGAATTTACCGTCCATAAGGTCATGAAATGCCGCTATGGCCGCCACATAGACCTTGAGCGTGGAGGGAGATCGTCCCTTATCCAGAAGCTCCTGAAGGAAGGACAATATCACTGATATGTCTCATAAATTCGGATCTGCACCGCGGGTGGAACACCAGGCGGAAAAGACAGACCACTTAAGATCATAGAGCCGCCTTGTAGAGGGTGCTCTGGCTTGAGAGATCATGTTTAAAACGGCCTCGGGGAGACTTGCAGGCTCCCGTCGAGAGACCATACGTGCAGCGCCCACAATTCCGGTTAGGGGTGCCATAGCGTTCTGTTTGCCTGTGTTAAGAGATCTCGTCTCAGTGGAATGGGCCACGGTGCTGACGAAAGCAGCCAAGGCAGATCTGGGAACCAATGCTGGTTCCTCGCAGGTTCCTCGCAGACGGTGAGGAGAGTTTTCTTTCTTGAGCGAAGTCAGTCTCTGCGAAGATGTGAAGTCGTCGCTGAAGGAGAAGGATCTGAGATCCTATGGCGAAATGCACGCTTATATAGCCAGTTACTCCGCCCCTTTTGGCGCAATCTGGCGCGAATCATCGCCATAGGCTCGTGCAGCTCCGCTGCCGAGCCATTGGTTCGTTTTTTACTCACTGCACAAACCAATGGCCGTGCAGTTACACTGCGTTATTGAAATGCTTCAGTCTCAGGAGAAAAAGGAGCTTTTTCCCATAAGCGTCTTCGACGCAGTACGAGTGAAAGTATTGAAAGGGAACCACAGGCACCACTGAGTCTAGTAAATGACCAAGAATGTCAGGACATGCACTTGAAACTGTTTTGTAGTCTTGAGCATATGGAGTGGTATGAAGAGTTCGGTGAAGATGATAGAGAACAAATTTTACCAGACATTTGAGAGCCAGAGATATTTCCACACAGTGTTGTAATTTATCATTTCTATAAAAAACTGCAAAACAGAAGGAAGGTCGCTTGAAAGATAATTAACTCAGGAAATTTGTGCAGTTCTTTTTTAGCAGGCGATCTTCTAGACCTTCTTTATGTGATGCGTTCACACATAAGAACCCTAAAACATAAATATGGCAATTGTTTTAATCATGCTTCACATCATTGAGTTTACATCCATCGGACAAGAAAAGTTCACTGGTATACCTTAAAACTTCACTGCACAGGTTATGAAAATGGTTAGCCTGAGTAAATTTTCTATTTCAGATTTTTTGGGGGCAATTAACTTTATTACCTCAACAGCATCATGTCGGTTCAAAATAGATGAAGTGCAACGCCATTAACATGAAGCAGCTTTATTGCTTCACCTCTTTGAAAATACCCGCACAGCTCACTTCCTGCAGAAAACAGTTGGCACAATCTCTTAATTAATTTTAACTGGACAGAAGTATTTTAGCCTGCTCAAGATAGCAATGAATTGCTGATTCTCATGCCGGTTGGGGGAATGAGAAGTCACTGGTGGTCCCCATGTGGCTGGAAAGTCGTGGCATGGCAGCAGAAGCGTGTGGCAATGTTTAGACATTTATTTACTGGGGCAGTCGCTCCCCTGGAGCTGGATATGGAACAGATTGAATGTCATGCTGTGCTCTCCAGCATCCAGCACTTACTCCGACGTATGTGTTAGTCTGACCGGAGTGCCTGCTCCTGTCTGTTCCCGTCCAATATTATTTACTTGAAAACCTTATATCTACTAACTGGTGTGCTAACCAGTGTGTGAATTTAAGGAAGTATACTGTAGATTTTAAAAATGCATTTCATGTTTCACTGTGTAGACAGGGGTTTTCAAACTTTTTGATGCCTAATGACTGCATAAAATATAAAAGCTATATAAATTATTCTTGATATAGTCAAAAAATGATTTTTTGAAAATTAAAAAAAAGTCTCAAATATGTATATTTCATGATTTTTAAAAAATGTAATGCACGTTTATAACACTATATTACTACTAGAGGTGGAGCCGAACCCGAATACGGTATTCGGAAAGGCACAAATAGCGTGTTTTTAACGAATACTTATTTCGAACAAATACCTTAATAAATATTTGTATTCGGGAACAAGAAAAACTTTCTATCAAAAAAGCTGCGTTTCCTCAGGAGACCGCAGTCAGTGTAACTGTTAAAAGAGGTGACTGACACAGGCTGCTCCACACAGCAACAGAGAAGACTCGGCTGGGTGAAAAAAGACTTCACTGCGTCACTATTTTTGATGAATATATTTCTGTACCTTAACTGGGTTTATAACTTTGGGAAGCAGCAGAGTTTGATCGGGAGATTATTCTATTAGGGGCCGTTCAAATGCGCGCTAAAGTTCGTCGTTATTTCAAATGTAGACGCGCGGTATGCGCGCTCATAATGAAAGCAACGCTCACACGGTGCTACGCGCTCGTTTTTTCCAGGCACGTCCACGCCGCATCGAGATAAATATTCTATAATCTTTGGATAAATACATCTCAACTTTTCAGAATGCCACATGCGCACGCAGGTCATATGACAAGAACCAACAAATCAGCTTCACCCTTTCCCTTATACCGTTGAAAAACAGCCAAGTTGGAGGAACAGCTGATCATATCTGTACATGAATAACCATTTTTAAAGACATTTAATAGCAAAGCTAATGCAAGCGATTTTTAATACTGGAAATCCATTTATGCTTTGCTGAAACTTCCGAGTCGTCATTGAGTGATCAGGTCATGGTTGCTTAGCAACGGCAGACGCCACAAGAAAGAAGTTCTTTCAGAAGAAGAACATTTTTATTTTTATTTTAATTCTGTCTGTTCAGCATCCTCCAACAAGGACTGGTGATGGTGGGGTTCATAATGTTCATAATGGTATTTTATTAGTTGGTTTAACCATGGATGAGGTAATGGTTGTCTTGTTTTTTTTTTTCAATGACGTTCCTTGTTACATATTCAAAAACATTAACCAATATTGCATATCAATAATTATTATAATGGATATAATTACAAAATACTTACACTATAGCGTAAATTAAAAGTTAAGCGCACAAAAGAAAAAAACAGGATTTTTACACTTATTTTGAATTTTACTCGAATACAAATACAAATACAAATACTTTTCCCCTCTCAACAAATACAAATACAGATACAAATACCGGCTGCTTTGCACACCCCTAATTACTACTATATTATATATACTATGCCATCTATTTTCTTACCACCATAATAAATCTCTCAATGTGTTTTTTCCCATTTACTATGAAGACTCCTATTTCTGTGAATCCTCGAAATTTGAAAAGTGTCCATTATAGATGTGTAAAATATTATGTGGAGTATTAAAGTACAAAAATTACATGTTGCTTAATAGTATGTTAAAAGTAGCTGAAATAAGCACAAATGTCAGGGCATGTCAAAACGTCTAAAGGGCCCGAAAATCATCTCAGGCCGCAGAGGGGCCTTTTTTTTTTTTAAATGACCAATCATTTCAGTAGAAAAGACCCTTATTCCTTGGCTGGGATCATGTAGAGCCCTTTGAAGCTGCGCTGAAACTGTAATTTGGACTTTCAACCCCTTGGCCACCATTGAAGTCCACTATATGAACAAAATCCTGGAATGTTTTTCTCAAA
The DNA here is from genome assembly GCF_049309525.1 of Garra rufa. Lineage (NCBI taxonomy): Eukaryota > Metazoa > Chordata > Actinopteri > Cypriniformes > Cyprinidae > Garra > Garra rufa. The sequence goes on from NC_133379.1 coordinate 29,516,832, forward strand.
AGTCCTATTTCTTTTCGACTAAAGAAGGAAAGAAATGAACATCTTGGATGACATGGAGGTAAGTACATTATCAGGAAATTTTCATTCTGGAAGTGAACTTCTCCTGAGTACAGAGGAAAACTTAAAGAAAATGTGTCTGTCAGTAGAGCAAAATAGTTAATCTTACATATATTTCTAATGAACTGTACATATAAAATATAAACTGTTTTAACTCTGATTATTCCATGAACCCATTAGGACCCTCTTCCCAACTCCAGATTGAAGACCTCTGTGCTAATGTACTCCTAAATGTCAATCAAATTCACATTTTGCATATATATATACACGTTTTAAATCAACAATGTTTCTATTCTGTAAATGTGGTACTTAGGGCTGCACGATAAATCGCATGCAATTGTCATGC
>NC_133379.1:29517734-29656711 GCF_049309525.1 Garra rufa
ATATATATATTATATATATATATATATATATATATATATATATATATATATATATATATATATATATATATATATATATATATATATATATATATATATATATATATATATATATATATATATATATATATATATATATATATATATATATATATATATATATATAATATATATATATATATATATATATATATATATATATATATATATATATATATATATATATATATATATATATATATATATATATATATATATATATATATATATATATATATATATATATATATATATATATATATATATATATATATATATATATTATTTTTTTTTTTTATTTAATATAAATTAAATATAAATGACATATATTTAAAAATGAAAAATTATTAAATTATAAAAATTTTATTACATTTTGTTATATATATATTTTATAAATAATATAATAATTATATATATATATATATATATATATATATATATATATTTTTTTTTTTTTTTTTATTTATTTAAAAAATTGAGGCAACATTTTTTATTTCATTGAGTTTAAATTGATGTACTAAAATAACTAAAATGATAAATTATAAAAATTAATACTTGTACAAAATTATTGAAACTTTAGCTAAATATTAACCTTAAATAAAAATAAAAAGAATTAAAATTACTGACAAATAATGACAAAAACTATAATAGTGTCTATGTCTCATTTGCATTTTGCTTAATTTTTATGTTTTCTTATGTTTTTGATCAAAACATGCTTTTTTTTTTATGGGTTGAGACGCAACAGTTGAAAACTCTGGTATTTATCCGAACCAAACTTTGGCAGATTAGTTTTACAAAAATAGTACAAATCTTTCCCACATCTAGTTTTATTCCTCGGTTTCTGACACCAGTATGTCAAGGTTGTGCTTTCTAAATAACATTTGAAAGTTTGAAGGGTTTAGATGCTGCACATTTATCTGAGTTCCTCATCACTGACGGTCTAAAGTCACGCATTTAGTTTGTCACAAGCCATCTGTTCCTCACTCTTACAGCTGGCCCATTTAAAGGCACACAGCGTTCATAATTCATCAAAATTAGCACCAGTTAAAATCCTGCTGTTTCCTGAGCACTCTTAATTTGTTTTCCTGCATGCTTTAGATCATTCTACCATTATCTCCATGTCCAATAATAACTAGAATGTTCTGGAAAATCTCCTTGATTGTGGCGGTACTGGGCCCTTGTTCTGATACGATGCAGTTCGGCGGCTTATTGTTAAGCATGCCAAGGCAAAAAGATTAATTATCATTGTGGCTCATTTACTAACGCTATTTGGCTTTCAACCCAGGTGTGAAGTTTACATATTTACACCTGGGACTTATGCAGATATGATAAGACTGACATTTCCATTGTAAACAACAGTTGGCAAAAAAATAAAAAAATAAGGACACACTGAAATATCATGTGCTAATAATTGATTGCTGCTGGAGCCTTGGAAATCCTCATGTGTAAAATGTTAATGCACACTTGAATAAATCTAGGAATATTGCATTTAATGAAGCCGGCATAATTTATCACTAGTCCGTGTTGACTGATTTCAGAGCTCTTAGTATACTAATGCACCATATGGCAAACTCTTAATAAGCCATTAGATTTTAGGCAGTCTTAATTTAATTTAAATTACTTTCTTATTTTTTTTTATGCAGTTTTTTTTTTGCCCAAACCTTACATCTTTGATAGAATAGCAATCATTACTCATCAATTTGATTTAAATTTTAATGTAACTTACAATAATTCAGTCACAAAGGCAGATGTTAGATTTATAACACCCTACGCTATATACAGTCAAGCCCGAAATTATTCATACCCCTGGCAAATTTTGACTTAAAGTTACTTTTATTCAACCAGCAAGTTTTTTTTGACCGGAAGTGACACAGGCTTCTCCCAAAAGATAATAAGATGATGTACAAGAGGCATTATTGTGGAAAAAAAAAATTCTCAGCTTTTATTTACATTTGAACAAAAAGTGGCATGTCCAAAATTATTCATACCCTTTGATAACTGTCACAGTCTATGGGAAAATCCAAAGTTCTATACCATTCCAAATAGTCCAAGCTGTTCTAAAGCATCCTAATTACCCTGATTCATTGGGAACAGCTGTTTTAATCAACTCAACAGATGAAACTCTCTGCTGTTGGTTTGTGGACAGTCATGGCCAGAGGTGGGACCAAGTCATTGTTTTGCAAGTCACAAGTAAGTCTCGAGTCTTTGCATTCAAGTCTCATGTCAAGTCCCGAGTCAAGCCAGACAAGTCCCAAGTCAAGACGGGCAAGTCCAAGTCGAGTTGCAAGTTCTCAACTTTAAGCTTCAAGTCCTAAACAAGTCACTAGTGCTGTTTGCCTCTGTATTAATTACTACAGTAAATTTAAAGTCAATAATAGTCTATAGTAGGTATAATTATAAAAGATAGGCTATAATAATTAGTGATGTTTCATTAAGGAATTAATCATTGTTTGTGATCAAATATAGGCCTAATTGAATTAATAAATTATTTTAAGTCCACTGTTTCATTTGTTAAAGATTCAGTGATTTTAATGAATCAGTTGAGTCAAATAAAATCTATAAATATAATATAAATATATATAAATATTTGAAAGGTTTTAAGTGGTTTATAGTGATTATGTGTAATTTAAATGTCAAAGGGGCCGTTAATATGTCGCGTCTTTTGCGCGCTCAAGTTCGTTATTTTAAATATAGACGCGCGGTATGCACGCTCATAATGGAAGCGACGCGGTCGCGACCATAGATATACGGGACACGCTCATTTTTTTCCAGGCGCGTCCGTGCCGCATAGTGATAAAAACATCTCACCGCAGGTCTTGTGACAAGAACCAACCAAACAACTTCATCCTTTTCCTTAATAGCATTGAAAGCACTGCCAAGTTGGAGAAACAGCTTATCATAGCTGTACAGGAATAACCATTTTTAAATAAATTTAATAGTAGAGCTACTGCAAGCGATTTTTAATGCTGGAAATCCATTTATCCTTTGCTAAAACTTACGCCTCTTCATGTAGAGCGGGTCATGGTTGCTTAAAGCCCGGCTCACGCTACAGGAGTTTTAGCCCGATTTTCCCCTCCCAAACGCAGTGTTTTATAAATATAAATTATAACGTGTGTGTATATAGGCCTATATATAAATAAAATACATATGTAATTTTGAAACACAAAATAAATGAGGCTCAAACATTATTAACAAACGTGCGTGTTTATTTTAGCACTTCAGTCAGTGAACAGGCAGCCAAAAAATGCAAAAAATAAATCACAGAAATAATATATTTAAATAAAAAAGTAGCCTAAATAACAATGTTAAATAGGCTTTTAAACAAACATTCGTTGCAAAAATGTCCAAAGTCTAATCTACTGGCCCAAGTCCGACTGGAACCTGTCTTTTTTCTCTTTCTTTTTTCTCTTCCCCATTACTGCTGTTTTTAATAGCAAAGTGATTACATTTATTTTCGTTTCTTTAGTTTATGAAGTTAATTTAGAGATATTTTTGGAACACTTCTTGTTTGTTAAATTCAAGTTTTTGTTCTTTTAAAGTAACGACCAATTGCGACCAGCGGCAGACAGATCAATTTAGCCTTTTCAAGTAATCAAGATTTAAATTAAAATCCATAGATTTAAAAATAAAAGTACCAAAGCATATCACAATATTAGTTTAATCGTTCAACCTGAATAAATGTGTGCTATTAGGCGCATGCAATTGTTTGTACGGAGAGTTAAAGCTGGAGCTGGCTTTGCCGGACATGGAGGCGTCAGTGCGATGTGAAACTTCATTTTTGCTCATAAAGGTATAAGTAATATATCATCCGGAATTGTAAAGGGTCTACCTTAGTTTGTGTAACAAACAGTATTAACAAAACGTGCTTTTAAAGAAAACAAACAGGATACGCTTTCTGATGTCTTGTCTGGTGGCAACATCTCAAGGCAGACAGTCCAACGGACACTTCACACCACTGGGTTCCAAGGAAGACACCACTTCTCCAGATAAGGCACACAAAATCCCGCTTGGCCTTTGCAAATGCTCATCTGGACAAAGAAGAAGACTTCTGGTCTTCTGTTTTATGGTCAGATGAAACAAAAATGTAATTGTTTGGCCACAATGATGTAGCCTTCATTTGGCGTAAAAAAGGAGAAGCATTCAACCCTAAGAACACCATCCCCACTGTCAAACATGGTGGTGGGAACCTAATGTTTTGGTTTTGTTTTTCAGCCGGTCAATCACAGTAAACGGCACCATGAAAAAGGAGCAATACATCAAAATTCCCAACAACAACATCAGGCAGTCTGCAGAGAAACTTGGCCTTGGGCACCAGTGGACATTTCAGCACGACAACGACCCAAAACACACAGCAAAAGTGGTGAAGAAATGGTTAGCAGACAAAAACATCAACGTTTTGCAGTGGTCCAGTCAGAGTCCTGACTTAAATCCAATTGAGAATCTGTGGAGGGAGCTAAAGATCAGGGTGATGGCAACCTGAAAGAGTTGGAGCTCATCGCTAAAGATGAATGGACAAAAATACCAGTTGAGACATGAAAAAAGCTGGTCAGAAATTATAGGAAGCATTTGATTGCTGTAATAGCCAATAAAGGCTTTTCTAATGATTATTGAGAAGGGTATGAATAATTTTGGACATGACACTTTTGGTTCAAATGTGAGTAAAAGATGAGTATTTTTTTCCACAATGATGCCTCTTGTACATCGTCTTATCTTCTCGGAGACGTCTGTGTCATTTCTAATAAAAAATAAAAAATAAAAGTAACTAAGTCAGAATTTTCCAGGGGTATGAATCATTTCGGGCTTGACTGTAACTGTTATGATGGTATGTAAAAAAAAAAAAAAACAGTACATGTAAAAGTTTCAGATCAGTAAGACTTGTAATGTCTCTTATGCTCATCAAGGCTGCATTTGTTTGATCATAAATACAGAAAAAAACCCAATTTGTAATATTTTGTAATATTGCAAAATGTTATTACAAAAATGCATTTTAATATACTTTAAAATATTATTTATTACTGTGATGCAAAGCTGACTTTTTTAACTGTTTCTCCAGTCTTAAGTGTCACATGATCCTTTAGAAATCATTCTAATATGCTGGTTTATTATTAGAATTAGCAATGTTGGAAACAGTTGTGCTGCCAAATATTTTTGGAACCTGTGATTCTTTTTTTTTCAGGATTCAGTGATAAATGTTTTCAAAATATAAATCTTTTCTAACAATGTAAATCTATGCTATCACTTTTTATTAATTTAACACATCCTTGGTCAATAAAAGTATTAATTTCTTTCAAAAAATGAAAGAATAAAAATTTACTGACCCAAACTTTCGAACAGTAGTGGATATTGTTAGAAAACCTTTTTTATTTTAAATAAATTCTGTTCTTTTTAACCCTTTATTGATCAAAGAATCCTGAAAATTGTATTACAGGTTCCAAATAAATAACTGTTTTCAACAGTGATAATAAATCAACATATTAGAATGATTTCTGAAGGATCATGTGACACTTAAGACTGGAGTAACAGCTGATGAAAATTCAGCTTTGCCTCACAGAAATAAATTACATTTTAAAGTATATTAAAATAAAAACATTATTTTATATTTTATAACATTTTGCAATATTGCTGTTTTTTCTGTATTTTGAGCATAAGAAACATCTTTAAAACCGTTAAAAATCGTGCTGATCCCAAACTTTTGAGTGGCAGTGTATTTTATTGTATATTATTCTTATTCAATAATATACCTATTATTCTCAGTCAATACCCAACACATCCTTAAAGGAGACATATTGTCAAATCATGAAGCAAAATGTTGAAAACACATCTTTTAAAAGAATGCACTTTAAACGCCAGAAAGACACTTTTATAGGCATAATGACATAAGTGAAATATAATAATGTATTACAAAGCTCCCTGGTCTCTTCTACAATGCATTTGAGTCTGTCTAGGAAGAGAAATGTCTTAATAGATCATATGACAGACAATGTATGCACTTTCTTGGGATGCTTGGCATGCCTTTGATGCCTTTTTCATCTCTTCTTTATTTTTAAAATGTTTCAAAAGTCAGGCATCTTAGAAAAACTATCGTTAATGATTTGATTAAGTATGCTTCAGTGAATAGAAAAAGTACTGATAAAATTTGCTTTAAAACTAGACTATCTAGACGTGCCTATTCTTCTCTATTATGAATGGAGTATCACATTCTGAGTGCTAATTGCATGATGCACAATATGATAATTGAGTTTCTGCTTATGTAGAGCGTTCCAAATCAGTCACTAATGAGGTTCCATTTCAGTAGCTGCCACAAAAAGCAGCTGCCTATGTAGGCAGCGAGGCAGTTCACTAGGTTTTAGTACAACACTAACGTTTTTAAATATAAGCTTAAGAGATCACAAAACTGATCAAAGCGTGCATTTCAAGCAGTTTTCAAAAGCTTCTTGTGATATGTTATTTCAACAGAGAGTACTCTGACCTCTTCATTTCTCCATCTGTCTGCTAGAGCTGAACATTGTTAGGCAAACGAGGGCAGGAGACAGAATTAACAGCTTGTGTTTGTATTCATTAAAGCTCCGTATGCAGCGCCTGTGTGTTTTTTGCTGAATTTTATTTGAATAATCAGTGTTCTCATTAGCGAGGATCATAGTGGTAGCTTCAGCTCATGATTAAATTGTAAGTATTGCTCGACAAGAACACAGACCCTTGTGTGGAGGACAAGGGCCTTTGAGAAGCACTCTCTTCACCGAAGCCCATTATCACAAACACACCACACAGATCAAGGTATCTCGGTGTGTGTTAGAATATGAAGGCACAAGGTTTTCGCAAACAGATTTTGTATTCCACCTCTCACACTATCTCTTCCCTCTTTGCTCTCTTGTGTACGTTTGAATGTCAAGCGTTTATTCAAGGATTTCCTTCATTGCTCTTAAGTAAAAAGGTTCACCGAGTGATCACGCACTCATGAGGAGGGAGGCATTCTGCACGACCAAATCTTACACTCGTGTTTCATTTTGAAGGGCTCCATTAGGTTTCTGTGTAGTAAATATGTAGTTGTTTTTAAATCATTTTATTTCTTTCCCAGTCAGCTTTTTTAAAAATATATCTGTATACCTGAACATGCGATAAGTCAAAACAAAGAATATAAACCTGTTTTATACTAGCTTCATGCAATCTTCTTTTTATCAACACTTGTGTGTGAGTTTCATGAAAAAAGCTACTTTTTGAACAAAAGGCTAAGAAAATGGCATTTTGGTCAGATTTAGAACAGTAATCAAAACAAAATGCTCCATGATCGCATTATTTTACATCATATGTGATTGATTGTTTCTGCTGCTTCTTCACCGTATTTGATCCAGATATTCAATACTCTTTCAGAAGATGCATAATATTTTTAAAGAGATTTTAACAATAAATGAAACCGTTTTGTGATTATCTTTTTATATTTTCTCAAAGCGCAAAATAAACATGAATGATTGTCAGAAGGTATTTAATTTCAACCACGGAAAGGCTTCAATACAATTTTTCACGTTTAAGTCAACTGAAGTGAATCTACTCTCTTGTCTGATTTTTTTTGTTGGACCAAATGGCAGGACAAGATTTGGCTTCATGATTGGTCAGATCAATTGTGAGTGGTAGAAATTCAGAATTCTGAGAAAAAAGTCATAATTGTAAGATATAGGCTTAGAATTCTGAGATGTAAATAGTTTTTATCACACAACTGCAAGTGATAGAACTCAAAAAACAGAGGAAAAAGTCAGAATTGTGAGATGTAAGCTTAAAATTTAAAGGTTGTATCAGCGATTTCTAGCCTAAAACATAAAGTGTCAAATTCAGCTGACCTTTCATCACGATCCGCTCGCTGCCTGCCCCATAAATTGTCTGTGAAAAAAACGCGTCTCTCTGGTCAGCCTAGGGTCCGAGATATGCCAAAAAAACAATCGGCACTACCAACCTTTCCACACATAAACAAACAGTGTTCCAACCAATCAGCGTCAGGGATTTGGTGTTGTGGACTTTCACCCCGCCTCCCTCACATCCCAGCACCAGTAGGAAAGTCCACAACACCAAACCCCTGACGCTGATTGGTTGGAACACTGTTTGGTTATCTGTGGTGTGTTGATAGCGCCGATTGTTTTTTTGGCATATCTCGGACCCTAGGCTGACCAGAGAGACGCGGTTTTTTCACAGACAATTTATGGGGCAGGCAGCGAGCGGATCGTGATGAAAGGTCAGCTGAAATTGACACTTTATGTTTTAGGCTAGAAATCGCTGATACAACCTTTAAGGGAAAAGCAGAATTGTGAGATGTAAACTCAAAATTTGGGTGAAAAGTCAGAATTCGGTTTACATCTCGCAATTCTGAATGAAAGTCAGCGTTATCTGATACTTTTATTTCCATACAGCTACAAATGATGAGGTTTGCTCATTTATGTTATATTGCACAAAAACCTTGTTTTTAATTTAAACAAAAGACATTTGTGTTGTTTTGATTTTTCTTTGTACTGTTTGAGCATATGATATTCTAGGGAATTGGGTGCTTGTCATTTTATAGCAACAGTTTGGACACAACCCTTTTCTATTCTAACATGACAATACCTCTGTGTATAAAGGAAGGTTCAAATAGAAATGATAGATTCAGTCAGTGTGGAAGAACTTGACTGGTCTGCATAAAGCCCTAATCCCAGCTGAACACCTCTGGTGTGACTTTAAATGTAGACCTTGAGCCAAAAACACCAAACACCAATGACTTGTACATATGGGTACAGTCATTTTAGACGCTCCCAAAACTGAAATACAATTTTTAAATACATGAATTATGCTTCCATCTTTGTTGCCACAGTTTTGGAAGTGCCCTTTTTTGTTTTAAAGAAGGGGGTGTCCCAGTACTTTTGTCCATAGTGTATGTACAAGTCATTGGTGTTTGACGATGAGATTTTGGCTCAAGGTCTGCATTTAAAGTCACACCAGAGGAGTTTAGCCGGAATTAGGACTTGGCTTTATGCAGACTAGTCAAGTTCTTCCACACTGACTGAATCAATAATTTCTCTATGAACCTAGCCTTATACACAAAGCCATTGTCATGTTAGAATAAAGGGTCCTGTCCAAACTGTAAAATTTGAAGCGCACAATTCCCTGGAATATTATTACACGTTGAAACATTAAGATTTGTTCTCATAGAAATTACTAAAGTAGTCAAACCTTTTCATTAGAAGGCGGTGTCCCAATACTGTTGGCAATATATTGTATATTATATTAAATTAAAATCAAGGCAATGATGAAAGCAGTATTGTAGAAAAATATGAGCACGTTTTATGTTTATGCCTTCTGTTATGTAATGCTGATGTGTTAGTAAGTGTTTTGATTAGGTTCTGTGGATTCAGTCCCTACAGTCCCTGTAGTTCGGTGTAATTTGCAATTTTGTTATCATCTGACTCTACATGTCTCATAATAACATCATTAGGTTATTTTCCTTCTTGCTGCTTTGGTGCACTCATAATAATGAGATTTTTAATCTGATTCGTTTCTGCCAAACTTTTGCAGGAATTGCATCATTTTAATTTGTAATAAAATTCATTCGATGTGAATTGTAATAAATAAATTGTAAATATTTTTGGGACAGATCTTTGCAATATGATGAATTCAAAATATTTTTACATGGACATTTTACATTAATGCACCAGTGTTAAAGACTTTTGGGCTAGTCTTTGTCTTAGGTTATAAAAATTAAAATCTTATTTCTATAAATGTTGCAAATATCCATGTTCTTCCAGGTAAGAATAAAAGTCTAGGAGAAAAGGCCTCAAAACTAAAATTTCCTTTGATATAACCTAATTGACCCTTGATATTGAATCTTTGTTCCAGACATACTGTATGCTAATAAAGTCATAAATAATGCTAATTTAAAACACTTCGTTTTAATGTTTTATCAGGTTTTAGTCATTTTGGCAAATTGTAATTCAGCGCTTATAATCTTATCTTGTTCTATGTTTTATTAATGACTAACTGATTCCCTGAGAAAGTGGAAAAAGAGCCCTATCCGTTGGATATGAAATGGGCCTGAGTTTGGGGAGCCCTGTTCATGCACATTGTTCAAAGAGAATAAAAGGCACAAAGGGGAAAATTATTTTAAGGAAAAACCTTCTGCAAAAAAGATTAGAAATGAAAAGTTTGCTATGTGCCAACTGATTCAGTTCTTTATCGTGCTTCCTGTCCAAATGAACTGAAAATTGCATTCATATCAGATCCATTTGTTAATAGTCTTCTTTGACTCTGACCTCATTCACTTTAGTACCTGATAAGCAATTGCTTTATTTTTTCATACCCTGAATCACAGAGACTCCCCTAGGGTGAGAGATGTCCTCTCCCACCTGTCCTTTCCCATTGCCACCAGAAATGAATTTTGAACTGAGGTAGCAAACAGGAAGTAGAATGGCCATTTCAATTGTAATTCAAGAAAATACAGTTAAATTTAGTTCTTATTGCTATATACATATGGGGTAATCAGTGTAAACTGTATAAACCAATATTGTTAATTTGACATCAGTCACTCATTATCTTTGAGCGAATAATGTTATGAATTTCATAAAGTACAAGTTCATATCAAAATGCACCTACATTTTTTGCATTATGTGTTTTTTAGTTAAATAAAACACTATTTCCCCCTATATATTTCATCATTGAGGATTTCTTTAAAAAAGTTTAAAAATATTGTCTCGTTTTGTTCTCATGAACCCAGTCTCATGTCTCGTGAGATAAGTGTCTCGTCACATCCAGGTCATCAGCATTTCTTAAATTTGGCAGGCATTCAGAAAATAATTTAGTTCGCATTTTCAAGTTTTTAAATAAATCGTTCAATATCTTTAAATCAGTCAATATCTTTAAGTGAATTGTGTTATGAGTGTTATGGCAATAAGTCATCAGCATTTCTTTGATTTGGCAGGAAATTCAGAAATCATTTCATTTGGATTTTCAAGTTTTTTTTTAAATAAATTGTTGAGTGAATGATTTAATGACTTATTCATGAATACAATCACTTTCCAGAATCAGTCAATATCTTTGAGCAAATCATGTAATGAGTGTTATTGGCATAAGTCATCAGCATTTCTTTGATTTGGCAGGCATTCAGAAAATCATTTCGTTTGCATTTTCAAGTTTTTAAATAAATCGTTGAGTGGATGATTCAATGACTCATGAATACAATCACGTTCTGGAATCAGTCAATATCTTTGAGCAAATTGTGTTATGAGTGTTATGGGCATAAGTCATCAGGATTTCTTTGATTTGGTAGGCATTCAGAAAATTATTTCGTTCGCATTTTTAAGTTTTTAAATAAATCGTTGAGTGAATGATTCAATGACTCACTCATAAATACAATCACATTCTGGCATCAGTCAATATCTTTGAACGAATTGTTTGAATGAACAGTAAAGTGACTCACTCATGAATGTAACCTGCAGAAAGACTCACTGTTTCAAATACAAGTCATACAAATATGTATATAAATTAACTTAACAAATTATTTGATTTAACAGTATTGATATGTTTTTTTAGATCAAAATTTAAAACAATGTCCAATTAGGTAAATAAAAATAGTATTTATAATTGTTTTTGCTCTAAAATGTTGTGTTGCTATGTTAAATTGCAATTCAACTCAAATTCCAACTCATGATTTGAAAACAAGCTAGTTCTTAAATTCAGTCTTTTCCCCAACTCTTCCTAGTTGACATTAAATGGAGGAACACCGCACCTAGACAGAACTGTGTCCCTAAAGCTGAAGACAGCAGACTGACAGGACGAATAATAATGACTTACTTCTCTCAGTCTCTAAATAGCAGGCTAAAAAGTAGTTGCATTTTGCCCTTCCTCAACTTTCTCTTTTACTGAATTCCCCAGCTCATTGGGCTTCACCTAAACATTGACAGTCTACTCCTGTTAGCACCGTCAGCACATCATCTCAGCATTGCTATCAACTAAATTTAACCACAAGCTTTGACAGGACATTTCTTTCTGTCTTGATTTGTATTCAGACTAGTGACAGAAGGGAAGAGATGTAGCGGAGATGAAGACTAATGTTGTTTTACTGACAGTGCCTCTCCCAGCCACACATGTTCTCAGGAGGCACCGGCACACTGTCATTTTATCAATAATGCTTTATAATAGACAGAAAATAGCCCATTCTGTGTGCTAAGTCACTGTGCATCTGATAAATAAACTCCCTCAATAATAAAATGTGAACTGGTAGAGACACCGCTGTACTAGAGAAGACTCAGTAATGTGCATTAGCCCTAAGTGGTTTTAGAGGGATCCCTGCAAGGCTTAATGAAATCAGGGCAAATTTAGTTTTAATAGAACTCATTAGCATTGGGTAAGATGATTGTTATAATATATATATACTTTATTCTATGTAAATTTCAAGCAATTATAATGCAAAGCAATTTTTTTGCACTGATCCAATAAAGAATATTAGATACAGCTAGGAAAGCATCCTCACATTTAATGTTGGCTCATCAATTATTCAACTCTTCTCTAAGCAACTTTAAAAGCTTAATTTATCCACAAACCCACTCATTCACTTTATTTATTTATTTTTTAATATTCTCTTTGTGCTTCCTTTATTACATTTCACTTTAATAAATACCCTTTCAGTTGAATATGTGTACAGTGCTTGCGAAAGTATTCATTCTCCATCATTTTTTTCCATATATATACATATTATTTTTTATTTAGTACTGACCTGAATAAGATACATCACATAAAAGATACTTACATATAGTCCACAATAGAAAATAATAGTTGAATTTATTAAAATGACCCTGTTCAAAAGTGTACATACACTTTCTTCTTAATACAGCATTGTTACCTGAATGATCCACAGCTGTTTTTTTTTCCCCACTAATATCCAATTATTACAGAAGGTTCAAATGCTCACTGATGCTCCAGAAGGAAACAGAATGCAATAAGAGCCAGGGGGTGAAACCTTTTTGATTTTGAAGATCAGGGTAAGTTTAACTTATTTTGTCTTCTTGGAAACACGCAAGTATCTTCTGTAGCTCCTGAATGGCAGTACTAAATGGAAAAAAAAAAAAAAAAAAAGATGTTTAGGCAAAATAAAAAAAATGTACACATCTTCATTCTGTTCAAAAGTTTACACGCCTGGCTCTTAATGGGTTGCATCAGTGAGCATTTGAACCTTCTGTAATAGTTGCATACGAGTCCCTCAGTTGTCCTCCGTCTGAAAATATGGATCTCAAAATTATATAGTCATTGTTGGAAAGGGATCAAATACACAAAAATGCTGAAAAACTAACATGGACTTAAAGATTTTTTCTGAAGAGCAGCAGGCAGTTTAACTGTTCAGGACAAACAAGGGACTCATGAACAACTATCACAAAAAACAAAAAACAAAAAAAAAAACAGCTGTGGTTCATTCAGGTAACACAGTATTAAGAATCAAGTGTATGTAAACTTTTGAACAGAGTCATTTTTATAAATTCAAGTATTATTTTCTCCTGCTGACTATATATAAATATATTTATGTCAAATATCTTATTTAGGTCAGTACTAAATAAAAAAATAGTATGCATTTTATATGATCCCTCTTATTTTAGTAAAATAATTAACATTTTGCAGATTCTGCAAGGTGTATGTAAACTTTTGACCTCAACTGTATATATATAAAATTGTGTTTAAAATATATTTATTTATATAATAGTTTTTAGTAATTAATTGTATTTTTTTATATTAAAGGTTTTTTATTTTTCAAAAAGACGAATAACAACAGAACTTGGCAAGTAGTTGCGTGGTCACCATTACATCTTTACATAGGTCATAACGGATACATACAGAGGTCAAACTACAAGACATAAAGACATAAACACAACCCATTTTTCCCAGTATTGATAATATGTGTCCATTTGTAATCTCAGTGCAAAAGTAATTCTCTCCATATTTTGAACACAATTAATTGTATTTTAATTGCATTTTATTTTTTTTATTATTTCATAATCGTTTAGTGTTCAAATTTGCATGAAAAGCCTAAAATTATCTTTTTTATGATGGGTTATGGGTCAGTGTGATGACAGTGCCATCATTGCGGCATGTTGTCACATAAAGTATGTTAATTTAAAACTTGTTTTCTTGCGTAGTAAAGATGGAAAAATTCCAAAAGCTGTTATTTAAAATCTATTTATTTATTTTTGTAGCTGTGGCTTTAAGCTATTTTTGCTGGAGTACATAGTGTGGCAACTAGTCTCTACTGTATCATTAGTGATGTTCTCATTTCTTGCCAAAGAAATACAGTTTCATAGTATAATCAGAAAATAACTTCTTATTTGGAGAAATCTTATGAAACCGTACTTTATTAATGATCTAGTAATGTAATCCTTACTGTTCCTTAATGAACACATGCCCTCTTGCCTACCATGTGTGAAATGAAAGCAGGGCGCTCACAGCCGGCCCCGTTTTCACTTAGGACAAAAGTTTTAATGAGTATCCTGCTGGTTACAGTATATAAGATGTGGATGACATTTCCTGGCTTTTCTTTTAGTTTCATTATGTCATTCCTATAACAAAAATAGCTGAATGTACAGTCGTGGCCAAAAGTTTTGAGAATTACATAAATATTGGAAATTGGAAAAGTTGCTGCTTAAGTTTTTATAATAGCAATTTGCATATACTCCAGAATGTTATGAAGAGTGATCAGATGAATTGCATAGTCCTTCTTTACCATGAAAATGACCTTAATCCCGAAAAAAAAAAAAACCTTTCCACTGCATTTCATTGCTGTCATTAAAGGACCTGCTGAGATCATTTCAGTAATCGTCTTGTTAACTCAGGTGAGAATGTTGACGAGCACAAGGCTGAAGATCATTATGTCAGGCTGATTGGGTTAGAATGGCAGACTTGACATGTTAAAAGGAGGGTGATGCTTGAAATCATTGTTCTTCCATTGTTAACCATGGTGACCTGCAAAGAAACGCGTGCAGCCATCATTGCGTTGCATAAAAATGGCTTCACAGGCAAGGATATTGTGGCTACTAAGATTGCACCTAAATCAACAATTTATAGGATCATCAAGAACTTCAAGGAAAGAGGTTCAATTCTTGTTAAGAAGGCTTCAGGGCGTCCAAGAAAGTCCAGCAAGCGCCAGGATCGTCTCCTAAAGAGGATTCAGCTGCGGGATCGGAGTGCCACCAGTGCAGAGCTTGCTCAGGAATGGCAGCAGGCAGGTGTGAGCGCATCTGCACGCACAGTGAGGCCAAGACTTTTGGAAGATGGCCTGGTGTCAAGAAGGGCAGCAAAGAAGCCACTTCTCTCCAAAAAAACAAAACAAAAAAACATCAGGGACAGATTGATCTTCTGCAAAAAGTATGGCGAATGGACTGCTGAGGACTGGGGCAAAGTCATATTCTCCGATGAAGCCTCTTTCCGATTGTTTGGGGCATCTGGAAAAAGGCTTGTCCGGAGAAGAAAAGGTGAGTGCTACCATCAGTCCTGTGTCATGCCAACAGTAAAGCATCCTGAGACCATTCATGTGTGGGGTTGCTTCTCATCCAAGTGAGTGGGCTCACTCACAATTTTGCCCAAAAACACAGCCATGAATAAAGAATGGTACCAAAACACCCTCCAACAGCAACTTCTTCCAACAATCCAACAACAGTTTGGTGAAGAACAATGCATTTTCCAGCACGATGGAGCACCGTGCCATAAGGCAAAAGTGATAACTAAGTGGCTCAGGGACCAAAACGTTGAAATTTTGGGTCCATGGCCTGGAAACTCCCCAGATCTTAATCCCATTGAGAACTTGTGGTCAATCTTCAAGAGGCAGGTGGACAAACAAAAACCCACTAATTCTGACAAACTCCAAGAAGTGATTATGAAAGAATGGGTTGCTATCAGTCAGGATTTGGCCCAGAAGTTGATTGAGAGCATGCCCAGTCGAATTGCAGAGGTCCTGAAAAAGAAGGGCCAACACTGCAAATACTGACTCTTTGCATAAATGTCATGTAATTGTCGATAAAAGCCTTTGAAACGTATGAAGTGCTTGTAATTATATTTCAGTACATCACAGAAACAAATGAAACAAAGATGTAAAAGCAGTTTAGCAGCAAACTTTGCGAAAACTAATATTTGTGTCATTCTCAAAACTTTTGGCCATGACTGTATCTATAGGTGTAAGTGCATGGGTTTGTAGGCAGCATGAAGCGTCTTTTTACACGTTGGCTCATTATTGTTTTTCTACCACTATATATTCATAACCATCTCAACTGAGAATAACTGTGCATCAACAAAACAACCACAAAAAGCCTCAGTCTTTGAAAAGATCTTTGTTACTGTTTGCTGCTTTTTTGTCTGCATGTGTATCTTAGCTCATATGAGTCCTTCCAGTTTATTTGATGTTTTTAATTTCTGTTTTTGTCAGCTAAAACACAATTTCCATCATTATTATGAGCAGAACTGTCATAACACCTCTGTGCCTGGACATTACAGTTTTGAGGCAAGATTAAAATTTTATGTACTGCAGCTCAGGCCCAAATTGAAAACCTGCTGTCGTGGAATCCCATTAAATTAGGATAAATAATTGCCTGCTGTTCTTCATGCGCACAATGGCAGCATTTGCAACAAAGTAATTGCAAAGAGGCTAGACTTATTAAAGTTATCTTTCCTCACTCAACTTTTTTTTTAGCTGAAGCCTTGAGATGTTTTGATTCTGACTGAGATCAAATTGACTCTGTTGATGCATAACTCAGGAGCCTACAGCAGTCGAAATGTCACAAAGTGTGGATGAACCTGCATTTAACGTCATTCGGTTAGTAACTCAAGGACATAAATGTTTCAGACATTGTTAACACTGAATAACAAATGTTAAACTATTACGACAATCAATTATATGTTCGATCATGACCCGCTGCGTTGGATGTTCCACAATAAATGTGTCACAGGATGCTGACAAATCAATAATCTGGTCTAGAAATGCATGGTCAGGTGATATTAGGTGTCACACGGTGAAGTTTAAACTATTTAATCAACCATGAAAAAAGAAGCCATTTAAAAATATTTTATATTATAATTTTTTTTATATATATAAACAGTCTTTTCTGCTCATCAAGGCTGCGTTTATTTGGTTAAAAATACAGAAAAAACTGTAATATTGTGAAATATTATTGCAATTTAAAATAGTGGTTTTTGAATTTAATATACTTTAAAATAGAATTTATTTCTGTGATGCAAAACTGAATTTTCAGCATCATTACTCCAGTCTACATGATCCTTCAGAAATTACTGTAATATGCTGATTTATTATCAATGTTGGAAATACTTGTGTTGCTTAATATCTTTTTGGAACCTGTCATACGTGGTTCAGGATTCCTTAATGAATAAAACCGTAAAAAGAACAGCATTTATTTAAAACAAACCTTTTGTAACAATGTATTAATAAATATTTTTAAAAAATCTTGTATGATTTTTAGCTTCTTTTTCATTGCTCTGGAAAAGTAGGTTCTCAGTAAATAAAATTAAAATTAATATTTACAATTTATTTTAAATATTATATTTTTACATAATTGTTAGTGTCTTATATCATAGCTTAGGGGAATTAATTTATAAATTAATTAATTAAAAAAAATATTTAAAATGCATTAAAATAATAAAAAAAATGGTTATGTGATTATTAGCGTCTTTTTCATGGCTCAAGAAAATTAGGTTCTCAGTAAATAAAATAAAAATAAATATTTTACCTTTTTTCAATATTCTGTTTTTTTATTTGATTGTTAATGTCTTTTTTCATAGCTCAGTAGAATTAAGTTATCATTAAATAAAATAAATATTTAAATGTATTTGAAATATATAAAAAGTATATGATTATTAGCATCTTTGTCATTGCTTAAGAAAATTAGGTTCTCAGTAAATAAAATTAAAATAAATATTTAAAATTGATTTAAAATATTATATTATTATAGTATTAGTATTAGTGTCTTTTTACATAGCTTAGGGGAATTGGGGTCTCAGTAAATAAAAATAAATATTTAAAATGTATTTAAAATATTTTTTAAAAATTGTTATATGATTATTAGCATCTTTTTCATGGCTCAAGAAAACTAGGCTCTCAGTAAATTTTTTTTTTATAAATATTTACATTTATTTAAAACATTTTTTTATATGATTGTTAGTGTATTTTGTCTTAGCTCAGTAGATTTAAGTTATCAGTAAATAAAACAAATATTTAAAATGTATTTAAAAATAAAAAATTCTAATATGATTATTAGCACCTTTTTCATGGCTCAAATAAAATATTAATAATAATTTACAATTTATTTAAAATATTACATATTTACATAATTGTTAGTTTACATAGCTTAGGGAAATATGGTTCTCAGTAAATAAAAATAAATATTTAAAATGTATTTAAAAAAAATGTGTTATGATTATTAGCATCTTTTTCATGGCTCAAGAAAACTAGGCTCTCAGTAAAAAAATGTATAAATATTTACATTTATTTAAAAATATTTTAGCATCTTTTTCATGGCTCAAGAAAATTATGTTCACAGTAAATAAAATCAAAATAATAATTTTCAGTTTATTTAAAATATTACATTTTTACATAATTATTAGTGTCTTATTTCATAGCTTAGGGGAATTAACTTATCAATGAATAAAATAAAAATAAAAATATAAAATGTATTTAAAAAAAAAAATGGTTATATGATTATTAGCTTCTTTTTCATGGCTCAAGAAAATTAGGGTTTCAGTAAATAAAAAAGAAAAAATATATTTTACAGTTTATTTAAAATCGAATTTTTTTTATTTGATTGTTAATGTCTTTTTTCATAGCTCAGTAGAATTAAGTTATCATTAAATACAATAAAAATAAATATTTAAAATATATTTAGAATATTTAAAAAAAATATATGATTATTTGCATCTTTGTCATTGCTGAAGAAAATTAGGTTCTCATTAAATAAAAAATATATTTACAATTTATTTCAAATATTAATTTTTTACATAATTGTTAGTCTTTTTCCATTGCTTAGGGGGATTTAATTTATCAATAAATAAAATAAAAATAAAAATGTAAAATGTATTTAAAAATATATACACTACTGTTCAAAGTTTGAGGTCAAAGTCAGAATGTTAAATTGATAAAAGGTGATAGTAAAGGCTTATATTGTTAGAAAAGATTTGTATTTTGAATAAATGCTGTTCTCTTTAACTTTGTGTTCATCAAAGAATCCTGAAAAAAGCATCACAGCTCCAAAAATATATAAAAATTGCAATTACATACTTATATTATTCATTTTATATAATATAAGTAGGTTTTAAGGAAAACAGAAAGGGTATTTTTTTTAAGAAATTGTAGCTTAAGGCAAGCTGTTTCACTTTTTTTTACGTTTTAATATTTTATATTTTTGCTGTTTCAGGAATTTTTTGGGCCTTTATCATTTTTTTACAGTTTACATTTTGCTGAAAAGCATATATAATATGCTGTGACAGGTTATGGACACTTGTATTAAAGATAACATGCTTTGGGGGCCTGTTGTCAAAAAAGTAATGCGGTTTCTTTATTACAGATGGCAATAGTGACCTTGCTCAGCCTGACTCATTCCTACTAGTCATGGATATTTTAGCTGTCTCAATACACCCTTAACATTATTGCTTTGGTGTTGCAGAAGAAATCAATGGCCAAGGAGAGGTGAATCGCACACCTCAGGTCCATCTGTGAGGCTGTGCTTGAAACTGGGAAATCCGCCAATATTCTTGAAGGCTCAGAAAGTTGCCCTCCTATATGTGACATTGCACATGGAGTGAATCTGTAGGGGCCAGAAATGAGATGTGTGCAGCTAGAAGGCAGAGAGAAGGGAATATTTTAATATAAAATGGACTCGCTATTCGAGAGCCCTGTAATGTTGCAGTGCTGCTTTGTCCTCTTAACCCATGCTGAGGATATGGTCTTTTTTTGTTAGTCAGATTTTATAGTTTTGTGCATAAATAAAACCACAAAGTCAGGCACTTTTATACTCCCAGAATATTTGATAGATGATGAATCAAAGTGTAGAGATAAACACATAAAGCAAATGCACTGATTCACTGCTAGTTTTGACCTGCTGGTGGTGAATGAGAGCCATTATCTGGAATGCTTTTGAGTGACTGCCGAGTTTCTCAAAGTAAACTTTTTAGTTCAGTGTTTTCATGAAGTTCATAAAAGTAGTTTTTTTTATTTTGTTTTGTTTACTGATGTTACACAATATGCAAAACAGAATAATAATCGACAGTTCATATAAAATACGAATTTGAAATTCAGATTATTCTTTAGCAGAGCTGCTGAGCGGGATATGAATCTCAATGTGAGACCTCTAATTTTTCTTTTTCTTTTTTTTTTGTCGAAATAACACTGATGGACTAACCGTGTTCAGAGGGGCATAAAAACAGCCTAAATGTCAAAACCGAGCAGCAGAGACAGACACCATCAAGATGAAGAGTGGGCAGTCAGGTTACTAATGGATAATGTCAAAGACAGCAGTGCCTTATGGGTATAGACTGTCAAATCCACCCAATCAGTGGGACAGATGAAGACTAGGATAGATGAAAGAGAGAAGAGGAGTCTGATATCTGGGATACACTAATTTTCCCAGGCTGACATTTTGCTGTGCATCTGTAACTTGTGTTGCTCCCTTCACTGTCATGAAAAGACTAAACACATCCATTTCAAATAATCCCACTTTTGTCAGCGCTGTAATGTAAACAGTGTTGAATGGTGACTTGCTAAGAGTAAACTAAAACTTTTTAAGTGCTAATAAATTGATTAAATAACAAAACACACTCTTAAAATTAAGTATTTTTTTTAATATTCAGCCAGTTATATAAATTAAAATTAGCTCAAAATAGAAAGCTTGCTAAAAATTTAATCAACCTCATTCCATCCAAAATGTAAATAGTTTCTTTATCAGTGGGCACTGAATGGGTGCCGTCAGAATGAGAGTCCAAACAGCAGATAAAAACAATAATTACAATAATCCACAAGTAATCTTGTTTATCTAACGTCTTTTAAAGTAAAAAGCTGTTTGTTTTTAAGAAACAAATGCATCAAGTTTGGATGAATTAATCAAAAGTAGGTCATTACACTTAAATTAAATCACGAATATTGACTAATATTTTAAATATTAAGCCACAAAATGTCTATTTAAATGTGAATTCTGCATGGCTCTGTGTTACAAATGGGCCAGATGCACGGTTTTGTTTACTACTCGTACTGAAGCGCACGTGACACTTGAGGTGATATTACAGGGTTCCAGATTGCGATCATTTTTCTGCCGGTGCGACTATTTTTTGTGAGTGGTTCTCTTGAATATGAGGAACATCAAACAGCATACGAAATGAAAGCAAAACTAAATTGTGCTACTAAACTTGCACAAGCCCAGAACAGCTTTATTCGGGAGCCAAAATTGATTTCGCGACACTATTACTGCTGCGAGATCCAGTGGGAAGCTTTTGAATTCGCTGCACAATGAATAAGTTTGCTGCGAGATCTAGTGAGAATCTTTCAAATTCTGCCCAAAATTCTCTGTTATAAACAGAGCTGATGTATGTCAGAAAACCAGAAGTAGTAATGCTAACTATAACCATCGTTTTGTGGTAGAAATAATCTGTGCATTACATTACTAATATCAGGGTTTGTACAACCTTTTGACAGAGAATTCAAGCACTTTTCAGTGACTTTCAAGCATGTCACACAACGATTTCCAGCACTTTAAAGCTCTAAAATGATCCCATTTGAATGATATAATTTGAAAATATATTTTGTGGTAAACAAACGCTTACGTAAAATTAAATAAATGCATAAATTCACCATTATATCTAGTAGACTGCAGCAGAGGAGCACTTTCTTGCTTATTAGTCTTCCTTTCAACTTTTTGCTCTATATTTTGAAATGATAAAAATCACTATTATAAAATATAAAATCATCCAGAATTTTGCCAGAGTTGTTCACTTTTGTAAAAAAAAAAAAAAAAAAAAAAAACCTTGAAAAACAAACTTTTCTGAAGACTAAAATTATTTACCAAAAAAAGTTTAATTTTCATTAATTAAAAGATAAATGAAATTAATGATTTTTGTCTTTATTTTATAACCAGAAAAATGCAAATAATCAACACAGAATTTCTGAGAAAAATAAACATTTCACAAGGCTAAGAATAAATTAAACTTGTTTTTATGCATTCAAATAATTAGACTTAGACTAATAATTATGCTTGAACATGTTACAAGAATTTGGTAACAGTAAAACATAAGGTGGGCAAAAATAAAACATTTCATAAGGCCCTAAACATTTTTGTTAAAATTTTAATAAACGAATGTTAAACTGTTTAAGTATCATGATTTTAAATTTATTAGACATGCTTTTTGATTAATAAAATTAATTTAACCATCAAAAAGGAGTCCAGAAAAATTAAAAAGGAAAAACAAAAAAAATTGAAACAGAAATAAAATAAAAAAATAACGGATTTCATAGGGCCCTATTTATTTAAGTTAGTCTGACTTATTTTGAACCAAATCAACTGACAATGAGTCAGACTGAAATAAACCTGGATTATTTGGTAAACTTGTTTTATGAAACAGGTCCCTGCTAAAATACAAGTTCTATATCCATAATATTGCTTTCTCCAGTGAAAATGTCATCTGAATTAGGAGAGAAATATGCATAGATCAAGCACTGTTTACAAGTGAAAACAGTCTAAAGCAATTCTAAATACTGGTGAAAGTGTGAATTTTGGCCAGAAGTGACATTTTAAAGTTAAAAAATGCTTTAGTGATGGATTTGTTTCTTACAAATATGGAGGTTTTCACGTCATAAGTTAACTGGTTGACTGGAGTCCTGTGGATTATTGTGATGTTTTTATCAGCTGTTTAAACTCTAACTGACGGCACCCATTCACTGCAGAGGATCCAATGGTGAGCAAGTGATGTAATGCTAAATTTCTCCAAATTCTTAACATTTTTGATGGCCTGAGACTGTATAAATTCAAGATGAATCTCAGTACAATAGCTCATCACTGTCTCTGTTTGGCCTGTAATCACTGTGCCAGCTCATACAACTGATCTTATTAACTGAATTATTCAAGCTGTGAAGAAAATTATCTTAAACCATCAATTTGCTAAATGCGTTTATGTGACTATACATCTACAAGCAATTGGTGACTCCAGGATACATTCGAGTTTCCAACGCTTGATTTAATCCCAAAGGAGAGACATTTCTAAATGCTTGTACTATATTTTCAGGGAAATATTGCAGTTATTTTAAGCTAACCTCAGTATGCAGCAACAATATTCAAAATGAGTCTAATTTAAACAGCTGAGCAAGTGAATGGGTCAGGTTTTGTCTGTACTGTGGGGACCTTGGTGAGGATTAAGCAAAGAAAAATTACCTTAAAAAGATACTAAATAATGTTTTAAAGGGGTCATGAATATGTTCTTTGAGGTGTATGTTAAATTATTTCCAACCCTCATTCGTGCCTCGATTACAGAACAACATGCAATCCTCAGACACAATTTGGGATGCCATTAAAAAGAAACTATGCACTTGTTTCTTACACTGGGATTCTTCTAATGTCTGTACAAAGATGTGAGTGAGCTGTTTAAATGTTCTTTCACTTCATTGGTCCTGACGACAAACTTGAGCGAGTGGACTATGTCAGAAAGTGAACGTGCATCTGTATACTGTTTCCAGTGTAATTTCTATTTGTTTTTGACGTGACACGACACTCGTATTATTGATGATGAAGACATTTTAAGTTATGAAACTTGCAGGATATGTTAAGCATACAAATACCTCTTCTGTTTCAAAAGATCAAGGACAATTGGGTTTTTCATGCCATTACCCCTTCAATGAAAATCTAAAAGTTGTAAAGGTCACTGTTATGGTTAGTTTTAAGGATTAGCTCAGTATAAAAACAATAGAAGTAAATGAAAAGTCTTCATAATGATAGTCCCCATTCATGTCATCCAAATCCACAGGTGGCTTCTTTTCAAAAGGTTACTTGCAGCGGGTAGCATGCTTCGTGTAAAGTGGAGTATTGCCTGTTTTCATGAGTTTTGCTTTTAAGTGGTTTTGTATGCTGAAATGACTCTTATTGACAACCAGAGCCATTATAAGAAAAAAACGGGTAATCGTTCCAGGTAGTCAACAACAGGCTACTGTGAATGTTGTGGGGTCTATAGAGTCATTATCTATAATAATCCATTTCATGAATGTAAAAAACAACAACAACAACAACAACAACAACTGTAGTTTATGCATGAAAAGTCTCAAGTTAGGGCTGCCCCCTAATAGTCGACAAGAAGAGTTTTGGTCGGCCAAAAATTCTATTAATGGCAAAGTCACGCAGTCCAAGACAGACAGATTGTTAACGGCTAGTCTATGTGGTAATATAAGACCCTGGGCAGGACATCCAAATGCTCACCTATCATTCATCAACCTCAAATATGTCTTTTCATCAGAAATATGTGTGTAGTAGCAACTTGGCCGCTCAATCTAATGTTAACCTAGAAAAATATGCGCTATTGAAGTGTGTATTGAAGCTGAACAGTAGCACTCACACTGCATGAAAGATGGAGGCGCAGCAGTGGTCACTTGCTCTTAAAATACTCCATCATTTTTGGTCATACAGACAAAAGAAATACATCTTTTGAATCTGTAAAGACTACATTTATTTGTGTGTACTAACAACAACAATACATTGCACTTTTGTAAAATAACTAAAGCAAACAGGATGCGCTGTCTGCTGTCTCTGCCTCTGCCTCTGTGAACTTAGTAAAATATCTACTTTTAAATAAACCAATTCAAATGGAAAACAAATAATACTCAGATTATGTAATCCGTATAAAAACATGCATATAAGCGCATCACTACTGCAGAGAAGACAAGTCAATCTCTTAAGACGAAAACAAAGAAAGCATTAGTTTATCAATAAATAATTCAAACGTTAATGCAATCTCCTTGCTGTTTTTTATAATTATTATATCTGCCGGTGTGCTGTGGCAAACTTTTTTTGTGTGCTTGTTAGATATGGTTTATTAATAAACATGCAACTAATAGTCGACTAATGCTTAAAATGAACGACTGTTAGTCAACCAGAAAAATCTTTAGTCAAGGGCAGCCCTAACTCAAGTACAAAATGTATAGCTGCTTGGATTAATTTAAAGGATACTGTATGTTTCTGTTAGTTTTATTTAAACATTTTGTGTTAGTGTAATTTATAAAATTTTGTATTCGCTTTTTATATTTTAATTTTGATTTACATTTTTTGTAAATTAAAAAATTAAAATTGTGCAAATTTTATGTGCTTTTTGATTTTTGTTAGTTTTTGCTTTTATAGTTCTATTTAACTAAAGTCCAATTTGTATTGTAATTTTTCTTGTAATTTTTGAAAAAGTTTATTAATCAAGCATTTAAATTGAATTTATTTATTTATTTATTTATTTATTTATTGTCAGAATGCTCTAAAATGTAATTAAAATATAACTACAATGTTTTATGGTGCAAGATTGTTACAGCATTGTTTCCCTTATGAGGCTCTTACAGCATGTAGCACTCACAAACCCAAATTTTCTTCAAACAACACCAGAAAAAAAGTTGAGTACAGAGAAGGCAGAATGCAAGAAAGATGGAGAGACTGATCACCATGGTGTGAGGCACCAATCACCAAGCTGAAATTACCATACTTATGCATGGTGTAAATCAGATATTAGCTATAATGCAAAACCCTGAGGCATCTACTCTTCACCCCTTCTGTATTAATGAGATTTTGTTCCTTGCTCAATTGAAAGATAAAAAAAGCTCATCAATCTCAACCTCCAGAGAGTAATGTGATTTGGCCAATCAACTCAATCGACTCAAAATTATTTCTTGGCTGGTTTGATAAGGTTCTGTCCAAGAGCAGCAAAATTTATGTTATGAAAAGGGTAAAATTGCCTTTGCTTCAGTGGGATGTTCTTTTCTTTTTCTTTCTTATCTTTTTCTTTTACACGTAATCAGTGAAACCCTACATTTCATATCTACACTCTAAGAAAAGTCTGTAAAAATAGGGCCCAAGACATTGTATTAATATAATAGAAATTTTCCATATCGAATTTCACAGGTGTTTTAGCCGTATTTTGATCGCAATGCATTGTGTTGTGTTTTGGGAAATGCCTGATCTTAACAGATAATGTTCATGCCAGAAAAGTACCAGTATCTTTTCTAAAAGTTCTTCAGAGCCATGTGTCCTGAATAAAACCAGACCAGTTTAGACATGGACGCTGCAGATTTGTTGTTTGTTTTAAATATTCAGCTTTCTGCTGCATTATTCACACACTGTAAATAATCATGCTAAGGCTTTGTTTATACTGAGGGTTTATGTCAAGAGATAATTATGATTATGTAGGAAAGAGGAGGGGGGTAGAAGGAACAGTACAGTCATTCAAATATAATCCATTTTTCTTGGCTTTTTCTTCGCACAAAGCCCATAGGGTGTTCTTTGAATGATTATGTAATAGCTGTGAGCTGTGAGGGGATTGTTTTATTGCATTGAGTTCATCAGCTGTGGCCATCTGCTTGATATACTGAATGGAAGACAAAAAGCTGTATTGAATCCTGTCTTGGAGGCGCACCACTGATTGCTGTGAAGCAAATCAATAGGATCAGGCAGACCTGCACAAAGCAAAACTCTTAAAACACATTTGTCAATATCTAGCAGCATATATCCATGCATTGAAAGAGAATTCTACTATTAATGTTATTTTCCCCCTGAACTTTAATGAATACATTTTTTTTCTTGGATACATTTTATAAAGCAAAACTTCATAACTAGACAAAATAATGGCATGGCTTTCTTCACTCATCACATTATTAATATAATATAAACTCTTTGTTTAAATTTCCACAATGGAAAAAAGTTAGACACTTGAAAAGTAGCAGAATTAATGACTGCATGGAAAAAACTTTCCAAGAAGTTTTAATGTGACCTTTATGTAACGAAAAAGGAAAAAGTTGCAGTCTGTTATTTTTAAAATCAACCCCTGGAATATACGAAGGTGCCATTAGTTGAAGAAACACCATTACACAGCAGTGGCACAATCTGAACTTCCTAAAGTGTCCCTTAAGATTCTCATTGACTGAAAATATCCTGTTTGAAAATTTAAACAAGTTCCATTGAAAACAAAATTCGTCTTTGTAGGCAGTGTGATCACAACATATACGGATGTTCCTTTCAGTAAAGAAATGCTCAGTGTCTCATTGAGAATACTGTTTGAGGACTGAAGTCATTCAGTCTTCTCTCTTTTTCTTTACATCAAAAGCTTCATCTTCTGAGCTTACTTGCTCAACCTGTACAGTCAAAGACTTGAGATCAGTAGCGGCCCAGAGAGCATGTCGATCTGTACAATCAGCCTCAGGAGAATCAGCGAGGGTTTTGCTTTCAAACTGCCATGAGAAGGAAAATCAAAAGGCTTTTAAATGAACACATTAGATGCCTTCTCACTTCTCGAGAGCTCTGACTATTTATTGGCTTTATAAAGCACTTCAAAATGATTCTATTTTGTTTAAACAAATAATGGCAAAACTACCCAGAAAAATCAATATGCACTCTTTGAGGTGATCAAAGAGTCTTTTAAATCAAATTCCGTCATCCATAATAAATAAATATCATACAAATATAACCAAACGGTCTAATTTAAAAAAAAAAAAAGGAAAACAAGTGTTGTGCCTCTGGAAAGGAGGTGTTATTTTTGCAATTGTAATTTAAAATGAAAGCACCGGACCGTTTAGGGAACACATCAAAGTTTGAAGTATTGTGTCGGCTCTTCCCATCCTCATGTTGAATAGTTTTGAAGAGGATTAAAATGTCTTATTGAATGGATATGCTATGCTTTGAATAATACAAAATCTTTGAATCCCAAATGTCCTTCCACTCTGTATTCAGTGGCTGAAACATGGATGGAAAAAAAAAGTTCTCAAATGCATTTGGACTGTTAATATTTGTTTTAAGCTTGTAGACTGTTTTTGTTTGTTTTAGAAGGTGGCGTCAGAATTCAGTCAGAAAGACAGAATTGCGAGGTAGAAAGTCACAATTCTGACTTTTTTCTCAGAATTGCATGATATAAACTCATTGTGAGAAATAGTCAGAATTATCATTATGAGAAAAAAAATGACTTTTTTACTTGCAATTGCAAGTTTATATCTTGCAATTATGACTTTTTTTTTCTGGCAATTCTTACTTTTTTCCCTCCAAATGTAAACTTGCAATAGCAAGTTATAAAGTCCAATTTTGAGGGGAAAAAAGAGAGATGATCTTAGAATTGCAAGTTTATATCCCACAATTCTGAGAAATAAAGTCACTAATTCTAGAAAGTCTGAATTGTGAGTTTATATCTCAATTCTGACTTAATTTCTCAGAATGGTAACTTTATTTGCAATTGAAAGTTTATATCATGCAATTTTGAGAAAAAGTCATAATTGCGAGTTAATATCTCACATTTCTGACTTTATCACTATCAAATTTCGAGTTTGTATCTTGCAGTTCTGACCTTTTTTCTCACAATTCTGACTTTTTTCCTCAGAGTTGCAAGTTCATTAAGTCAGAATTGTGAGATATAAACTCGCAATTTTGAGATAAAAAGTCACAGTTGCGAGATGTAAACTTGCAATTCTAGAAAAAAGTCTTAATTTTGAGTTTATATCTCACAATCCTGACTTTATTTCTCGGAATGGCAATTTTATTTGCAATTGCAAGTTAATATCATGCAATTTTAAGAAAAAGTCAGAATTGCGAGTGTATGTCACAATTCTGATTTAGAACTCTCAATTGCAAGTTTGTATCTCGCTGTTCTGACCTTTTTTCTCACAATTCTGACTTTTTCAGTTCATTAAGTCAGAATTGTGAGATATAAACTTGCAGTTTTGAGAAAAAAAGTCACAGTTGTGAGATATAAACTTGCAATTCTAGAAAAATTTAGAATTGTGACTTTGTTTCTTAGAATTGCAAGTTTGTCTCTCAATTCTGACTTTGTAACTTGCAACTGAGAGTTTGTATCTTGCAATTAAATTTTTTCTTGCAATTCTTATTCAGACTTCAATTGTGAGCTATAAAGTCCAATTTTAAGGGAGAAAAAAGAAAAAAAAAGCTTTTTCTGACTTAATAAAATAATAAAACAGAATTATAAACTGAATAAACTTGCAATTCTAGAAAAAAGTCAAAATTGTGAGTTTACATCTTACAACTCTGATTTCATTTCTCAAAGTTGTGACTATAAAAAATTGTGAGTTTATGTCTTGCAATACTGACTTTATAACTTGCAATTGCGAGTTTATATCACACAATTCTGACTTAATTTCTCAGGATTGAGTTTGTATCTCACAATGCTGACTTTATAACTCACAATTCTGAGTCAGAATTGTGAGAAAAAAGTTTGAATTAAGATAAGTCGCAATTACCTTTTTCATTTTTGATTCGGTGAAGAAAACAGCCTTCCATAGTATATCAATGAAAAGAAGAGTTGGACATATTTAGTCCATTCATGTACATCCCTGCAAGCAAAAGCAATATTTGTAGAAGTATCTTAAAATGCATGGCAACCATCAGAATGTTTAGTAGCTGTCTGTTTAAAGATATTGATACTGTTTTCGTGCTGTGCACTACCCACCTATTTTAGCTGTCTAATGTGGCTATATACGTAAACAGCAAGTGTAAGAGAATCAATATTATTAATCAATAAATGTGTTTTAAACATTTTAGTAAAGTCCTTAAGAAGGAAGCAAGTTCTGGATATAATGACTAATACTTATTCACTGGAAAACCTTTAGAAGCCTATTTGGATTTATATTTTTATACACAATCTCTAAATTAACTTTAAGTAATCAATGCAAGCTTTTTTAGGAGTGATTGGCCATTTCTTTCTGACCTTTAGTCGAGCTTTAATAGAGATTCCACACCAGCAGGAGGAAATTACAGGTAAACAGACTCACACAGCTGGACAGGTTTCATAAAACACGTAACACCATCCACCCAGAAGTCAAACTGAGGGACCATTCGTGGCATTTCAAACCTTATGGAGGTTTATTTCAGTTTTATTAGTCAACGTCTGGTACGATGGTATGAAATTTACAGTGTGAGGGTTATGAAACTGAAATAAAAAACATAAAAACATGTCAAATACAGTACATTCCTATTTCTGTTTTACCAGGTACTTTTCAGAACTTTTATTTTTCAGATGTCCATGTAACGCTACCTCTAATGCTCATTTAAATTCTCTTTTTGTTGTTTCCGTGGTGTTGTAGTTCTTTATTTCACCATTCCAGATATAATTTGCTGTATTTAAACTACAAATGAGACCAACATGCAATAGCCAATCAGCTTTCTGTTATTGGCGCGAGTCTCTCTCGGGTTGGACCACAGAAGTAAAATGGATTTAACTTTTTAGCTATGGGGAAGTGCAAGTTTAGCGATACTTAGCTTGAAAAAAACTGAATATAGGGCTTGGCTAAGGCCAGTTGCTAACAACTGTAGATTTTTTTTCTCCCTCTGTGGAAGTTACTGCATCTTCAGACAGAATCGCAGTAGCAGAATACAGGTCAAACTACCTTTTTCTGTATATAATGTTCTCAATTACTTGCCCGACCGAACAAACCACCTGATTAAAACTGAAGTGACAAAAACAACTAGCGAAGCATCGAAAGGCAAGAAAGATTCATATTTTAGTACATTCAACGTAAACAGAAATTGATAATGGATAGTGTATTTCTGGTCTATTAGTGACATACTTTAAAACTAATGAATGTAACAGCACTCTAAAGAAACACACTGAGGTAAAAATTTAAAAAGTATAGTTTATTTATAACATGATATAGTTCAGTAATATACCAAGTGAGCTTTTTGCTGAAAATTCTCACAATTACAAATGTTACATTAATTTTAGCTCAATAAACAAGTAGTTAGTCAAGTAGTTACTTACATATTAGACAAATATTTTCACTGTTTTGTTCTGTTTCACCAACGAAAATAGTTCCAAACAAGGATCGCAGCAGAAGCATTCTCCTAGCAACGTTTTGCTATTCAGTGTTTTGCTCGAAAAAGTTGAAATAACTCGCTCATGAAGTGACTTACCGCCACCTGCTGGTAGTTTAGTGTGTTTAAAAGTATGCCTCCACACCCAACATTTATAATGTATATATTTATAAATCAATAAAAGTATTTAAAACATTAATCTCACTTTTAATTTTGCAGTGTAAATTGTGTAATATCACTGCTAACAGCCATTTAGAATTTATTGATAAATTCATAAAATACATTTTTTTAAAAAGGCCTTTATAAAGGTAAATCAAATATGCAGATTTAAGATGTAAAAGCTAATTGAGCACTGATGAAAATATGGCTTCAGAATTTTTTTTTTTTTTTTTTTTTTTTTACATCAGATATTTCTAGTGGTACTTTTATGGGGATATTTTGTGTGGAATAGTATCTGCTGATATGAAAAGTTCACTGTATATCGTAGTAATTAATTTATGACAGCCATGAAATTGTGTTTACTTTTTACATTAAACACATTAAATATTGCATATATGCATGTAATATAATATCTATTTCCATTACAGGTTTCGGTCTTAAATTTCATATAAGGTGGTATTAAAAAGTCTTTATTACGCGGCTCTTTGGAATGCTTGATTCTGATTGGTCAGTTGAGACATTTGCAGGTTCGTTCTTTTCAAATAATCACCGCTCCAAAGTAATAACGCATAGCCGGTACTACTTGTATGTTTAAAATCCCTCCGTGCCAACAAAGATTACCGTTTGGCGCCATCTTGTGACAAACACTGGACAACCACAATTAACAATGGAAAATTTCGACATTAATCTATTTAAATTGTCTTACTAACGTACATAGTTTGAATGTTAGTCACGTGGTACTATATCGTTTCGCGGAAGGATAAAAATGTTAATTTAAAACAAATATGCCAATAAAAGGTTTCAAATTCATATTCATGTCCAGTTTTTTTCCTTATGTGGCAAGTAGCCGTGTAATAAGCGGGATAATGTACAGGCAGCCTGTAGTTATCGCGAAATAAGCCCCTTCAGTGTGATACAAGACCCTCCGCTTCGCGTCTACCGGCTGCCTGTACATTATCCCTTACTTAAATTTCCCTTGTTCATATCTGCAGAAACCCTGGTTAATAAAACTGTGAATCCACAATATGGAAAGACCTAACAAAAATAATAGCATTTAATCCAATATACTTAAAGAGAGTCATTGCATTTCAGACAGATCACCCCTCGAATGCACTTTCTTGTGGCACTAGTCATGATATGTTGTGTTAAGTTGATCGACCACTTCATAAGTAAAAGTAGATGAAGCCTGAGATATGTGCAGTAATGAGGGCCATTTGGCCCTTCCTCATCCACCTAGTTTCTTTAATAACATAAAAGTCATTCAGCCATGGCATTCAGCCATGGCAAAAACCTATGGAAATGAATATCATTATTCACAGAGCTGCCTACCCTCCCATTTGTTTCCATTAGTTCTTAACATATTTCAAAGTCAAATTCAATCAGTGGGGGTCTAAGGAAAGGAATGAGGACCTTAGAGACTGCAAACCAGAAATAATACAATCACACAGCGGCCCTTATATTTGACTTTTGATTTGAGATGAGTCAGGGGTTGCAAAGAAATAGTAAAGAGAATATTTAAAGGGGATATATAATAAAAATAAAAGACTTTTTCCATGTTTAAGTTCTATAATCGGGTCCCCGTTCTATCTACTAACCCAGAAAATGTGAAAAAGGATAACCCAGTAACTTTGTTTTGGTAAGGCTTTCTCTGCAAGCTTGTGAAAAAACAAGCCCCTCGTGACTTATAAAAGGGAGCTTATTATAATTGATTGATTTATTTACTGTATAATTACACTGTTGCCACACAGATCTATTATAAACGTGCAATTTCTTTCCCAACTATCTACCTTCACAGACTTAACTGACTGTTTGTAACTCACGTGTGTTTTTAACATAATCTTGTGTGTATTTGTCAGTTTAAGCGCAATAAGACATGAAAGAGAACCTAGATTAGCATTCACATGCCATGTCACAGCCACTTTCTGCGTGTGTGTGTTTAGAAAACCGTATATCAGAACTTTAAACTGAAATGGCTTTAAAGCACATGAATCAGTGTGATTGACATGATAATCAAAACTAAACTAATGCTTTTTGGCTGAATATCTGAGGTACGAGCTGTAAAGGCACAGCTCTATTCTGGAAAAGAGGGCGGGGAGCGGCAGCTCATTTGCATTTAAAGAGCCATGCATGAAAACGGCGTTTTTGCTTCCACTCAAAATAGACATTTTCAAAATGATATAGTAAATGATCAGTGAGGTATTTTGAGTTGACACATTTTGGCGACACCTGAAACTTATATTACATTTTGTAAAATCGTATAGTAAAAGTATATAAAGCTTAGCGTAGTGATTTTATTTATGATTTATAGCTTCAAAGAGTGAGTATTATTAGTACATAATTAACCATTCAATTGATTAAATGCATTTTATTGTTTCAGAAGGGTGTTGCAAAACATATTTGTTTTTATTTGAGGCTCAGTCAGTGTGTCTTTTTATACAAGCAACACTGTGACCATAAATATCAGAGAAAAGGTCAGTACTGTCAGTGTTGTTATATTTGCATGGCCAGCATTATATACAGCACGTTATTAGTTTTCATACTGCCAACTTTCTCCATTGGCAGAGGTTCAAACTAGTGTAAATTATTTGAGTTTCTATAAATAGCTTGTTTTTCCACATTGTTATGTGATTTGCCCTCTGAGACTTGAGAAAAATATTACCCCAAAATTGAATCCGACAACACTTTATGAATCTCACCAGCACAAAGGGGTCTTTTTACCATCTGATTAGAGATTTAATAATGCAACGCTTCTCTTGGTCTTTGTGTGGTGGTATTGAGTTTTAAGACGCTGTCACAGAGATGCCATGTTTCCTTTACAGAGCCTCTGTCATATTCTCTCAAAGCCTTCGTATTTGTTGCCATCCTTCTGTGCAACATATTGGAGCCTGTCATTTTTAATTTCTCATCTGACACAGTCAGGTTTTGACATTGCTTTGGGTCACCCAATCTGTTGTGCAAATATTCTTTGTCAGTCTAAATAATGTCACCAACTGGCTTGTCATGAGTTTCTCTTCTGGATTTCGTCTCATCATGTACTTCATTATAATCTACTGATGGCAACAGATGTGAGATATAATTTGTGTGAGAGTGTGGGTCTCTCCACATCTGTCTGTCTATCTAGGCTACCTGTATGTCTGTCTGTCTGGCACAGTGTATTTGCTACACTTTTGTTTTCTTTCTCAAAAGCTCAGTTTTTAATCTGCAAAATCAGATGTCAGCATACCCTGAAACAAACAGTCTTTTTGAAAATCTCACCCATCCACAATAAGTCAATCAGTCTCCAGGTACGTGGCAAATAAAAGCAGCGTGGGGCGAATTAATCAGCTGAAATAAACTATAGGCAGCATTTTTCCTCCATTGCTCAAGATGACGCCTGGAAAACAAGCAGGCAGCCATGATAAAGTGCATTTGATTTGACACTTAATAAATTGATCGATAGCACAA
The DNA here is from genome assembly GCF_049309525.1 of Garra rufa. Lineage (NCBI taxonomy): Eukaryota > Metazoa > Chordata > Actinopteri > Cypriniformes > Cyprinidae > Garra > Garra rufa. Next base: position 29,552,399 of record NC_133379.1, read on the forward strand.
AGAAAGGGCAGATCGGTGGATAAAGGATGAGGAAAAGGGGAAACCAATATTGTTGTACTGTTTTTTTTTTGTTAATATCTGCATCTGCATTGTTCAATCATCAGATTTTTTTGTTATATCCTGACTGATTTACTGAATTCAAGCTTGAAAAAATACCTCTGGATCAAACTGAATTTTTAAAGAATGTGTTTGTCTCTGTGTGTGTTGTAGAAGTTCAGCTGTGGTACTGTTCAGTTTTCCAATATAAACAACCATACAATAATTAGAAAAACATTACTTATTTTTAACATTGTTTATTAGATTATACACAACAAATCATTGCACATTATGGCATTGAAGTTCTAAACCAAACATAAAATAATTACCATATATAAAAAAGAACTAAATTGAAGTGTTTCTCACCAAGATCTTTATATATTTGTTAAATATGTATTATAGTATTGCAATCCTCATCTCTCGTGGATTGATTTTACGGTAGTTCCTCAAATGCATGGTGAAGTTTCTGGAAAGTCCTTGTCTGACAAATTCTTCCTGGAGCTGAAACGTCTTGACTAAATCTTTTATGATTGATTTACGTTGACTTTTTTTTTTTTTTTTACCTGTATAATCACCAGCTCTTCAATCTGAGACTGATAAATATTCAACACTTGTAATTTTCACTCTCAGTCCAATCACTGATCAATAAAAAGACAACAAAATAAAACTAGTCAGTACTGTGTAAATAGAAAATAATTTAGTGAATATATGCATTAAGGTAATAATATTGTAAAGAAAGGATCACTTATCTACACAAACCTACCATAGTTGTCTGAAATGGTGGGTCAGTATGATGATCATCATGTCCACCAGAAAGCCAATGGAATTCAGAGCATGAAAGGTAATTGATCTTATTAATTACAATAAATTAAATATATTAAACATGTTATTTAATTTACTATTTGGTTGTTTTGAGTATAACATGATTTATTCAATTACAGAAGGTATATTTGCTCACCACTGTAACAGAAGAAAGGCAAACTGGCAAAGCATCTCTCATCTGTGCACTGGCCAAAGTGCTGTAAAGAAACAGCTGTGCAGTGTTGAGATCCCTGCTGTCCTGGGACATTTACACCATTATTTGGTTGTGCAGCAACAACAATGGAAGTCGATGAATGCCAGTATGTAAATGCAGAGCTGCTCTGATCTGACCACAGACTGTTTCTGTACAGACCAATCCATACATAATAACCAAAATAATAATTATAAGCATTATAATAATGTGTAACATCGAGTATCTGTTGACGCTCTGTCTCATTCCTCACACTGGCCAGGTCTGTGTATTTCTCTCTGCAGTAGCTCTGGGCTTCAGTCCAGGTCCTGTGCTCAGATACCCAGACATACTTCTGAGAGGAGTTTTCTTTACCTAAGATAAAACATAACTTTTGGTTATGGTTACGGTTTCCAAAATTCACATAAGGAGGAGAATTTTTGTTATATAAGGGTAATTTTAGCTAGTGTGTCTTACCATCATATTAATCAAAACTGATATGGAAGGGATTAATACAAACTATGATTTTTTTTAGTATTATTAAAATGTCTTACCATCATAGCAAACAAATGTAAAATGATCGTCACAGGACGAATCAAACCAGTTTCCATAATAATCCATGTAAACACACAGGTCATTCCCCTCATAGTTGTCTGGTTCATGATACCAGTTTCTGAAATCTCTCTCTCCTTCCTGATAGAAATCATTGTCTTCCAGTGACCATCTCCAGCTGTTCACATCATCATACAGTCCAATCCAGGCTGAACCATTGTAACTCCCATTAACTGTGTTAATCAGCCTGTTCATTTCCTCCATGTTATCAATGGTGGCCAGATCAGTGTAATTCTGTCTGCAGTATCTCTGAGCTTCAGTCCAGCTCTTATTCTCAGACACAAAGTGATACTGACGGGATGCTAATGCTGTTTTTAGGGTTACATAAAGTTACATTTATTTGCCAATGTTGCATCTCAGATTTCTTATCTATGATCTGTGAGTAATAAACAGTTTGTAAAGGAAACAAGTCAGAACATGAACACATGTTTTACATTTGTTTTTAATTGAAGTGAAGAAAAAAAAAACATTTTGTTCTAACCACAAACGGCAGGTGCATTTGGAATTATATTACCCACATTATTGTGTTTAGTGTGTTTGCACAGGACAGCTGCTGATAGTTTAGTCTAGCAAACCATATACTTTACTTGTGAGTGTGTGTTAATATTATTATTGTTATTATTTTCTTTTAACAAACTGAGGGAGGCTTTCAGATTATTTTCCTTGAGAATCATGTCACATATGGATCATCTGTGGAATATTTAATGTGCATTACCACAGGCACATTCTTTATAGACTGTAATATCACAGACCACCAAGTGTGAATATCTGTAGGCAAACTCTAAATCTACTCACCACTGTAGCAAATGAAAGGTAATGCAGTGTTGCAGTTTTCATCTGTCCAGTTCCCAGAATCACTAAATGACACTGCAGTGCAGTATTCACTGTATCCAGCATTATCTGGCTGACCTTCCCTCCAGTTACTGAATAAAGAGCTGCTCTGGTCTGACCAAGATCTGGTTCTGTACAGACCAATCCAAAAAGAGGAATAATATGGAAATAATGTCTGAAGTTTGATGTTTTCAGTCTCACTCCTGATACTGACAAGGTCTGTGTGATGTTCTCTGCAGTGACTCTGAGCTTCAGTCCAGTTTTTGTATTGGTAAACAAACACATAACTTGTACTAGCATTTACTCTTCCTGTAAAGAATATGTATATGTTATGTATCTTGGTATCGTAAATATATTGTTATAAAAACTTAAAAAACTAAAAGGGTTCTCACCATCATAGCAAACAAATGGAAGTGTATGGTAGCAAGAGGCTTCATTCCATATTCCCCAATAATATGACATGTACACACACAGACTCTGTCCATGCCGGTTATTTTGTTGCTGAACAAACCAACTTTTAAAACCTCCCTTTAATGCTGTATTATCCAGAGACCATCTCCAGCTGTTCATATCATCATACAGACCTATCCAAGCTTTGCCATAGTAAGCTCTGCACACTGTTTTAATGACCTTGTTCATTTCCTCCATGTTATCAATGGTGGCCAGATCAGTGTAATTCTGTCTGCAGTATTTCTGAGCTTCAGTCCAGGCCTTGGACTCATTCACAAAGTGATATTGGCGGGAAGATATCAAAGATGACACTGTGGACAAAGTAACTAATTTTTACATTAAATAGTTTTATGACAGTTTTGGCTATTAGGACAGACATCTACTCACTGCTGTAGCAAATGAAAGGTAATGCAGTATTGCAGTTTTCATCTGTCCAGCTCCCAGAGTCACTAAATGAGGCTACAGTGCACGACCCTGCAGCATTATCTGGCTGTCCTGTCCTCCAGTTATTAAATGAAGAGTTGCTTTGATCTGACCAAGATCTGGTTCTGTACAGTCCAATCCAAACATAATAATAATTTTGAAATAGATACTGGATCTTCTGGTTTTCAGTCTCATTCCTGATACTGACAAGGTCTGTGTGATGTTCTCTGCAGTAACTTTGAGCTTCAGTCCAGGTTTTGTACTGGTAAACCCAAACATAACTAGCACTGGCATTCTGTCTTCCTGAAACATTTAAATGTAGTATTGAGTATTCATGAAAGTTGTAATAAAATGTAACTACTCATTTTTTTCTGTCGTTCTATATACATGTTATTGATGAAACTGCTTACCATCATAGCAGATAAAATGATGATAATGGGAACAGTATGATGTATACCATATGCCACTGTACATATAAACACACAGACTTTGTCCTCCATAATTGTCTGGTCCTGGGTTATACCAGGTCCTAAAGTTTTTCTCTCCCACCTTGAATAAATCACTGTCCTCTAGAGTCCATTTCCAACTGTTCAGATCATAGAGTCCAATCCAGGCCAAATCAATGAAATCATCATCGACTGTGTCAAATAACTGGAGAGTCTGTTGTTCATTTTCAATGGTGGCCAGATCAGTGTATTTCTCTCTACAGTATCTCTGAGCTTCTGCCCAAGTCTTGGATTCATTCACAAAAACATACTGACGAGGGACACTCAAGGTGAAGGTGATAAAATCTGTTTAAGATGCACATTTGGTATTTAGTTAGATCATAAGAACATCATAAATCTGTGTTAGTATTTTTTTAGACAATAGAAATAAATACTTTTACTACCAGAATCCGCGTACGTACAATAATACTTGATAAATTTTATGAAATGATTGGCTTACCGGATAGTAGAAGCAGTGAAAACATGGCTGTGAAGAAACAGTATGTACTTTTATACTAATTAGATTAATATAACCTCTCTTTTAAGTAGATGAGTGCTTATTACGTATATAAACATAGTTCAAAATACTTTTTATGTCATTCTTCATTTGTTAAGTAGTTTTATATAGAAGCATCTAGTAAATGAATATATTTGAAAGTATAATAATAATAGTATTAATAATAATGAAATAACATTCTTTAATATTATTTTTTAATAATAAAATTATTCATTGTGTTTTTTTATAGAGTAGATTTAAAAAGAAGGACAATAGCTTATCTTTGGATGCACTTTGTTGCTGTTTTCAGATTATATGTCCATCTTAATATTCATAATAGTTTGTAAAGTAAAAGGGGTGGATCATTTCCTTAAACACTCCTGACATCATGAAACTTGGATCACATATCTGTTCTGTCAAATGTATTTTGTGAGAACATTCTAAGTCCGCAATAACAATGGTTAAACAAGCTTAATGGATGTTCTGTTTTGACTGGTTCAAACTGGTTATATTTTATACAATAATGAAGAGGTTTTTTTTTTTTATCCACACAATTGTCTACATCAAGGTATCCAACTAAATAATGTCATTGTATTCTGCATCTGTGGTTTTACAATGTTGACTTTCTTGAATGGCTGATGGATGCAGCCAATGGGAATGCGTCTCCATCAGTGCTCATTGTGAAGGTAACCTGAGTGTTTGTACATGAAATGATCTTTAATCTGATTTCATATAAACGCTATCTGATAATGATGTCCCACATTCACTGTTAATAAAAGATTAATAAAATGTGTTTACTGAATGAAAACAGAATGATAAAAGCAGATCCAAAAATGCATGCAACAGATCCTCCTGAATGAGATATTGTATTGAAAAAAAAAAAGTTGTTGAAACAAAACCTCATCAGTTCCATCCAGGTCCATCTAGTAGAATCCATAGAATGTTTGCATATAAAAGCAGTAAACTTTAAAGGAAAAGTTCACTTCCAGAACAAAAATGTATAGATAATGTACTTACCCCCTTGTCATCCAAGATGTTCATGTTTGTCTTTCTTCAGTCATAAAGAAATTATGTTTTTTGAGGAAAACATTTCAGGATTTTTCTACATATAATGGACTTCTATGGTGCCCCTGAGTTTAAACTTCCAAAATTAATTTTAAATGCGGTTTTAAACGATCCCAAATGCGGTTGTAAATGATCCCAGCCAAGGAAGAAGGATCTTATAGCGAAACAATTGGTTATTTTTTAACCTCAAACGCACGTCTTGTCTTGTCTTGTCTTGTCTTGCTCTGCCTGAACTCATGTGTATTCTGGTTCAAGACAGTTAAGGGGGTCGCACACCGAACGAGAAGCGCAGCGTCGCGTCGCGTCACGTCGAGGACAGCTGGAGGTATCGCACACCGGACGCGCACATTCTATACGCGCCAGCTCATTTTTAGGCTAGATTCCCATTCATCAATTAGTAGCATTTTGTATTATTACAAGCAATTTCAACATTCCTTATGCTGTAGCTAGTAATATGATTTGTTTGCTCAATAAAAAACTACATGCTATTTTGTTGTGTAAGGTATACTTATTTCTTTGTAAACTTCAATTATAATCGTATTGTTGTTGAGGCAGTTTATTGGAGTCTAAATTCAACATGAGGGTTTGTATTTAAAATAAAATAATTGTCATTTTGTGGTCAACAGTATTGATATTTTTAAGGACATGAAATGACAATGCCTGTACTGTACATTATTTTATGATTGTACTGTACAATTACATACAGTTGCTCACTATACATTTTACCTCAGATCGTACGTAAACAAAATTGAACATTCTTACCTGAAAAACCGATGACATCGGTAATCTTCCTCCAAGCTGATGAATTCCTTATGTTGAATCTATGATTTGTTGCAAATAATTCTGGCTATTTCTATTGCCCTACTTCCTTGATCAGTTTTTCGTCGTCCATCGCGCTCCGCTACACCGTTATTTAAATGACCTGAATGACGGTTGTGACCTTGTAAATCCAATAGATGGCAGTCAAAGACAGTGAATATAATAATGACAGGCAAATGTTACATAGGACTTTAGATTTTGCGTAGCCTATGTAAAAATGTCTCGAGAAAATAAAATATGAATTAATTATATAGGTTTACATTTTTTTCAAGCTGTAAACCTAATGTAAGTAGTATTTTGCAGCAGTGGTATCTTGTTTTTTTAATCTAATAGGACGATTTGAGACAAATATGATGTTATTTAATATAAAACTATGCAGATGGCGCTCTGTGGCGCGGCAGAAATTTGAACAGCTTCCTGAGTCGTAGCTGGGCGCCGCGGACAGACGCCGAATGGCGCCGCCGGTGTGCGTATGCTCATAGAAAACTATGTGTTCGAATTTTAAAGACGTGGCGCGACGCGACGCGGCGCTGCGCTGCGCGTTCGGTGTGCGACCCCCTTTAGGGTATGTCGAAAAACTCCCATCATATTTTCTCCCTCAACTTCAAAAATCATTTCAAAATCATCCTACATCTCGGCAGAAGTACTGACCCAGTCTTTGCAAAGTGAACATGCAAAGATAATCAAATGCCTTTGACAAAAAAGGTAAAACAGCGATGAAGGATGATTTTGAGGTTGAGGGAGAACATGAGATGGGAGTTTTTTGATAACCCTATCTTGAAACGGCAAAAAAATAATAGTTCAGGCAGAGTAAGACAAGACAAGCGTTTGACATTAAAAAGTATATACATTTTTTTTTTTATGAAAATAACCGATAATTTCTCTAGATAAGACCCTTCTTCCTTGGCTGGGATCGTTTATAACCACATTTGGGATCGTTTGAAGCTGCATTTAAACTGCATTTTAGAAGTTCAAACTCAATATAAAGATAAATCCAGAAATGTCTGCCTCAAAAAAAAAAAAAAAAATTTCTTTACAACTGAAGAAAGAAAGACATGAAAATTTTGGATGACAAGGGTGTGAGTACATTTTTTCGTTTTTCTCCTTTAATGCTATTGATTTAGAGAAGTTACTTTAATGCTTTAATTAAGAGAAGTTATTTTTAAGTTTGTTACATATTATATACAACAAATAATTACCAAAAGCTCAAAAATACCAACAAAAGGAGAAAAAACGTAAACTGCATTGTTTATAATGAAGATCCATCTTCTATTTATGAAATAACAGAAACTGGTCAAATCAGTCAAAATTTATCTTGAGATACCTTTTTTAGCATTACAAAACCTAAAGGAAGTTTACATAAGTTCAAATAAACAATCCAAGGTTTTTATTTAGCACAGTGGCTAGATTAACAAATAACCTAATGCCACCCGACCTAAATATTCCTGCACAGTTTAATAGTAACGACTTTATGAATTTCTTTACTGATAAAATAGACAAAATCAGAAATACAATAACAAATATAGATACTACAGCAACCGATACTTCAGCATTATTCATTACACCCAAAGAAAAACTGCAGTGCTTTACAACTATAGAACAGGAAGAATTAAATAAACTTATCACCACATCTAAACCAACAACATGCCTATTAGATCCTTTACCCACTAAATTACTAAAAGAGTTGTTACCTGTAGCAGAAGTACCGCTTCTTAATATTGTTAACTCATCGTTATCTTTAGGTCATGTCCCAAAAACCATTCAAACTAGCGGTTATTAAGCCTCTTATTAAGAAACCACTGCTAGACCGTAGTGAATTGGCAAATTACAGACCTATTTCTAATCTTCCATTTATGTCTAAAATTTTGGAAAAAGTTGTGTCTGCTCAATTGTGCTCCTTCTTGCAAAATAATAATCTCTTTGAAGAATTTCTTCACAACAGTCAGGTTTCAGGCCCCATCATAGCACAGAAACTGCACTTGTAAAAATCACAAATCACTTGCTACTTGCGTCAGATCAAGGCTGTGTCTCATTGCTAGTTTTACTTGATCTTAGTGCTGCGTTCAACACTATAGATCATGACATACTTATAGATCGATTACAAAACTATACAGGTATTCAAGGGCAGGCTTTAAGATGGTTCAGATCATACCTGTCCGATCGCTATCACTTTGTTTATTTAAATGGGGAGTCATCGAAGCTAACACCAGTAAACTATGGAGTGCCACAAGGATCTGTCCTAGGTCCTCTGCTATTTTCAATTTACATGTTACCCCTTGGTAATATTATTAGGAAATATGGGATTAGTTTCCATTTTTATGCTGATGATACTCAACTATATATTTCAACAAGACCAGATGAAACTTCTAACTTAGCAAAATTAACAGAATGTGTTAAAAATGTGTAAGACTGGATGACCAATAATTTTTTACTATTAAATTCAGATAAGACCGAGATTACTTATTGGACCAAAAAACAGTACACAGAATCTCTTAAACTGCAATTTGCAACTAGACGGATGCACTGTTATTTCCTCTACAGTCAAAAATCTGGGTGTTATATTAGACAGCAACCTGTCTTTTGAAAATCATATTTCTCATGTTACAAAAACAGCATTCTTCCATCTTAGAAACATTGCTAAGCTACGGAACATGTTACCTGTTTCTGATGCAGAAAAGTTAGTTCATGCATTCGTGACGTCTAGACTGGACTATTGTAATGCACAACTAGGTGGTTGTCCTGCTTCTTCAATAAATAAGCTACAGGTAGTCCAAAATGCAGCTGCTAGAGTCCTTACCAGATCAAGAAAATATGATCATATTACCCCAATTTTACGGTCTCTACACTGGCTACCTATTAGGTTCCGTATCACTTACAAAATTTTTCTTCTGACCTATAAGGCTCTTAATGGTTTAGCTCCTGCATACCTAACTAGTCTCCTACTACGCTACAATCCTTCACGCTCCCTAAGGTCGCAAAACTCTGAACTTTTAGTAGTACCTATAATAGCAAAGTCCACTAAAGGAGGGAGAGCCTTTTCACATTTGGCTCCCAAACTCTGGAATAGCCTTCCTGATAACGTTCGGGGTTCAGATACACTCTCTATGTTTAAATCTAGGTTAAAGACTCATCTCTTTAGCCAAGCATTCACATAATGTATCTCATAACGTTGTACTTCAGTTACATCTGATCAAATACACATCAACATTTTTCAGCTTGGGCAAAACACACAATTTTTGCTTGGTTGGAACAGCAGCTACGCTAATTGTTTCTCTATTTGTTTCTCTGTTTCTGCCACGGGATTTCCATCCCGTGGTTACTAGGAATTACACAAAATTCAGCCTGGATTTAGAAGAAGAGATTATGCCAACCCCTCAGAGGACCGCCGATGATGCCAGCCTTGAAACAACATACAGCACTACACATTTTTTCTAAAAGTTTGATTGCAACACATAATCATTACTATTAGTGTTCATCATCTGTTTTTGATTACACCATTACTGTTTTTAATATTTATACCATATGTACATCGACTTACATACAGTAGTCACCACTAATAAGCAACTAAATATAATGCAGTAGCCTAAATTATTTGTACAGCTGCTTTGCAACGATTTGTATTGTGAAAAGCGCTATACAAAATAAACTTGAATTGAAATTTAATTGTAATTAAAAAGAAAGTACAGAAATGCTTTCATGGTCTTTCATGGACTGGTTTTCTGTTCCTTTCTCAAATGCATGGTGAAGTTTCTGGGAAGTCCTTGTTTTATAAACTCTTCCTGGAGCTGAAATGTGATTTGGTTTAGTTATTTCATCAACATAGTTTTTTTTTTAAATTGGAATGGTCATGAATGAATGAATGAATGAATGAATGAATGAATGAATGAATTAGTAATTAATTATTTGTAATTGTGTTTTATATTAACTTCTAGGTACTTACTTGTATAATTACCAAGTCTTCAATCTGAGATTTTGATAAACTTTCCAGACTTGTGAATTCCACTCTCAATCCTATAGTATAACCTGTAAAAACAGTAGTTGTGTTGAACAAACAGATCAAATGCACAAGGAGTTTGCGGAAGTTTCTTATGAATCTAGTGTTGAATAAGTGATTTAGCTTGTTTCTTATTTTTCCTTGTGGTAACTTTAAAACATTATTTCACTATATTTGCTCACCGCTGTAGCAGAAGAAAGGCAACCTGTCTGAGCAGTTCTCATCTGTCCACTGGCCAAGTTGTTGTAAAGACACAGCTGTGCAATGTTGAGTACCAGCCTGTCCTGGTGTGTTGAAACCATTATCTGGCTGTGCAGTTTCACTCGTGATTGGTTTCCAGTTTGTGAAAGAAGAGTTGCTCTGATCTGACCACAGTCTGTTTCTGTGCAGACCAATCCATACATTGTTTCCATTTGAAACATTTAGTATCTTTTGATGTTCTTTTTCATTCCTCACACTGGCCAAGTCTGTGTATTTTTCTCTACAGTAGCTCTGAGCTGCTGTCAGGGGCTGGTGTGAGTCCAATCAGTGGATTGATGGAAAATCACATGTGAACACTAACTACAGAAAAAATAGTTCCTCTTCATTAGTCTATATTTGACCTAAGTCCTTAATCTGAAATGTAGCATAAAATTTAGCATTTTCAGGCCATGTGTTACTTCCTATGCAAAGAATTTCGTATGTGTTTTTGAGTTAGCAATTTCAATCTCTCAGCAAATTAAAAATAGGCTAACATGTTGCATTAGGGAGTACAAGTACCACTGTGTTTACAACCTTGATGAAACAAATACAAAAAAACAAAACAAAAAAAAAACAGTTGGAATTTCTGAAGCGAATTTATATTAAAATTAGTCTTTTTCTGATAGAGGAATAAATATAGTTTAGTATCAGATTTCTGCATGCATCCTCAGAGAACAAACAGGAAGTACCAATTATTTTTTGTTTACACACTGTAAAGCAACTGAAACATATCCCCTAAAAGGGCTAGTTCAACCAAAAATTTTAATTCTGTCTCACCCTTATGTCGTTCAAAACCTGTATGTTTTCCTTACTTCTGTGATGATTTTGAAGAATGCTGGGTAATCAAACATAATTCTTTTTTATCTTATTTTTTATTTATCTCATTTTTCTTTTTTTCTTTTCTTTTTTTTTCCTCACAAGATACAGAAAGTCATACTGTCATGATCGGGGCTGTGGGTTTTCCCTCAGTCACCTGAGGTCGCTGTGCTGGCACTGCACTCTCCTTATCGTTCACATCTGTCTTGTCATTTGCACTGATTTCACTCACAGCTGTTCACTATCTGGACTCTGTATAAGAACACTCACTCTTCATTCCGTTTTCATGGCTGCATTGTCTTGTCTTGTGTGTTATTTTGTGTTCTTGAAATCCCTGGCCTTTGACCGTGTTCTTGATTTTGTTATTTTGTGTTTCAGTTTATGTTCAGTTTGTGCCGTGTTGGCCTTTTGGTTTTGTTTTGTTCTGTTTATTTGTGTTTAAATATATTTTCAAATAAACAGAACAAAACAAAACCAAAAGGCCAACACGGCACAAACTGAACATAAACTGAATACTAAAAGAACAAAACAAGAACAAGATCAAGAGCCGGAATCTAGAATACAAAATACACAGAGGACAAAAGACAATAGCCGCGTTTCCACTGTCGGGCCAAAAGCGGGCGTGCTAGTGCATGCCAGAGCCAGTCGCGTTTCCACTGTCACTTCCAGGGCTTGATCGTGCCTCGTCGGTGCTTCCTCAGGGCCAATGGCCCGGGTTTTTCGGCCCGACGAAAACCTTGGGCCAAAGTGGGCCAGCCGGGGCTTGAGGCGTGGTCAAAGTGAAAGGCGGAGTGTGTCTGCGGTACGATGCGCATTTCGCTGTATTACTAATACAGGGCTCTTCTATGTATTTGGGCCGAGGACAATATACAACGCCAGTTTGACGGCGTCTGCAGAAACAAAGACATGATAAAATACATCGTTGCTGGACTCGCAAAGCTAAATATCCAGCGCACCACAATGCAAGTTCGAGACAAGTTGAAGAAATTGCGGGCGCAGTACAAAGCCATAAAAACGCACAATGGACAAAGCGGTGTCCCCAGAGAAGACACTTACATTAGGCAGATATTATATGGAAATGCCGTTTTGATGGGCACATTACTTAAATGGTTATCTGATGGGGCACCTTTTGTGTCCTGTGTAAATCAGGTCCTATTCAGTAATCGTTACACTATTAACTGTTGTTACAGATATGTGATGAAAACATTTAAATGCCTGTCTGATTAGTATCTACTCGTATTTAAATTTGGAAAAATGCAAATAAGATCCTATAAAAATGAGTTCTGATGTATAAGTTTATTTACATCGTCCAAAAAAACCCACAGAAACTCACCAACACACCTTGATAAATTGTTAACATACACTGTACCTGTATCTGTACCTAAATAAAAGCATGACCTACAAAATTATACTAGAAGTACAACTGTGTAGTTATTTTTGGCAGTAGTGTGTAGATAATATGCAACATTTAGTTTAATGTAATACCAAGTTAGACGAAAGACTTGTGTGTCGGTCATAAAAACAAAGCTTCTTTTCAAGTGATTTATTAATGTAATATAGCCTATTACAAATATTGCTGCTGCATAAACAACTGTTGCAGAGCACTTCTTGCATCAGAACAGACATCACCAACATTAGACGTTTCTGCATTCGCTGTATCCGGCTTCCACGTCGCTTTATTGTTCTTTTTCGCCTTGCAGCTAATATAAGCTTTCGCCGTAAACGCTGCTGAGCCTCCGTCTTCGCATCTTGTTTTCACTGCCTCATCTTCCACCAAGAAAACACCGAAAGGAGCAAACAGCCGCTTCGGCTCTCTTCCTTCGATAATCACACTACGGTGACTTACTTTCAATCTCCCCGCTGAAAGGGGAGGGGTTTCGTGACGTTTGATTCAAAGAGGTGTGTAAAGGGCGGGCTTTAGGTTTGCGCAGCGAGGCTACTGGCTCGATAGTGGAAACGCAGCTTACTTTTGGTCTTGGTGCTTGCGACTCGAGGCCATTGGCCCCGCCCGGCACGCTCTTAGCACTGGCTCGCACTGGCCCGACAGTGGAAAAACGGCTAATGCAGACCTGAAACCAGAGTGAGCAGGAAGAGTTCTTATAGTCCAAATGACAATTGTGAACAGATGTAAGTGTAATCAGTGCAAATGACAAAGACAGGTGAATGTAATCCGAAAGTGCAGTGTGAACAGCGACCTCAGGAGGCTGAGGGGAGACCCACAGCCCCGATCATGACACATACAGGTTTGGGACAATAAAAAAAAAACAATTTTTTAAAACTATTGCCTTTCTAATTTAAAGTCACTTATTTGGTAGTTTTTATTTTTATGAACCATCTGAGGAGGCAAGCTGATGCCATGAGGGACTGACTAAGATTTAGAAATTAAATGAAATATCTTACCATCATAGCAAACAAATGTGTATTGACTGTCACATGACACATCAAACCAGGTTTTAAAATGCATGGCAACACACATTTCATTTCCACCACTGTTGTCTGGCTGATGATACCAGTTTCTGAAATCTTTTTGTCCTTCCTGATAGAAATCATTGTCCTCCAGTGACCATCTCCAGCTGTTCACATCATCATATAGACCAATCCAAGCTTTTCCATAGTAAGTCCTGCGCAATGTTTTAATCAGCCTGTTCATTTCCTCCATGTTATCAATGGTGGCCAGATCAGTGTAATTCTGTCTGCAGTATCTCTGAGCTTCAGTCCAGCTCTTCGACTCATTCACAAAGTGATATTGGCAGGAAGATTTCAGAGATACAACTAAGGACAAAGTGTCAAATTTTAGCATTATATTTTTAAACAATATGGGCCATTAAGACAGACAGCTACTTACCACTGTAGCAAATGAAAGGTAATGCAGTGTTGCAGTTTTTATCCGTCCAGCTCCCAGAATCACTAAATGACACTGCAGTGCAGTATTCACTGTTTCCAGCATTATCTGGCTGTCCTGTCCTCCAGTTACTGAATGAAGAGTTGCTCTGATCTGACCAAGATCTGGTTCTGTACAGTCCAATCCAAAAATTGTTGTCATGGTTATTTGGATTTATATACTTGATCCAATTTTTTTCACTCTCATTCCTGATACTGACAAGGTCTGTGTGATGTTTTTTACAATAACTTTGAGCCTCAGTCCAGTTTTTATACTGGTTAACATACACATAATTTGTACTGACATTCTCTCTTCCTGTAAGTAAGTTTTTTAATATTATGAATAAATTTTGCTTTTATTTTTAAATATATTCAATGTAGTTAAAATTCTAAAATTCTACAATCTTACCATCATAGCATATGAAGGGAAGGAAATGGAAACATGTAGCTTCATTCCACATACCATAGTAAGAGGACATGTGCACACACAGACTCTGTCCGTATGAGTTCACTGGTAGATGGACAAGCCAGCTATTATATCCTCCTTCTAATGCTGCATTATCCAGTGACCATCTCCAGCTGTTTATATCATCATACAGCCCAATCCAAGCTTTACCATAGTAAGTAACACGAACTGTTTTAATGAGTCTGTTCGTTTCCTCCATGTTATCAATGGTGGCCAAATCAATATAATTCTGTCTGCAGTATCTCTGAGCTTCAGTCCAGGTTTTAGGCTCAGACACAAAGTGATACTGACGGGTGCATGAAGATTGTGTACAGGTTCCTTTAAGTCATTTTAGAAAATACCAGAGGAAAATCACACTATTTTTATAAAACCAGCACAAACAGAAACCATCAAATGTAAAAAAAAAAAAAAGAAAAATTCTAAATGTTGTAGCAGAAGAAAGGGATGCTGTAAAAGCAGTTCTCATCCATCCACTGTGCTGAATCTTTGAGTGATACAGCAGTACATTGCTGAGAACCCCACTGAGTATTATCATGCATACCATTATCTGGTTGCTGTGGGGAATAAGGAATGCCTGGTTTCCAGTTTTCATAATTGGTAATCTGATGGTCAGACCAAATCCTGTTTCTGTACAGTCCTATCCAGACTCTTCCACCTACTGTCTGAAGGATTCTTTGGTTCTCAGTCTGATTTCTCACATTGATGAGATCTGTGTAATGATCTCTGCAGTATCTATGAGCCTTTGACCAGGATTTCAAATCATTGATTCTGATGTAACTCTGTGTTGCATTCTTTCTACCTGAGATGTGAAGTGACATATATTCACAGAAATTCTCACTGAAAAATTGGAAAACCATCTAACAAATTAGAAGTCCTTACCATCATAGCAAACAAATGCGCAAGCACGATCACATGACATATCAAACCATTTTCCATTATTATCCATGTAAACACACAGTTCCTTTCCATCCATGTTGTTTGGTTCATGATACCAGTTTCTGAAATCTCTCTCTCCTTCCTGATAGAAATCATTGTCTTCTAGTGACCATCTCCAGCTGTTCACATCATCATACAGTCCAATCCAGGCTAAACCATTGTAACTCCCATTAACTGTGTTTATCAGCCTGTTCATTTCCTCCATGTTATCAATGGTGGCCAGATCAGTGTAATTCTGTCTGCAGTATCTCTGAGATTCAGTCCAGGTCTTGGACTCATTTACAAAGTGATACTGACGGGATGATGACTGTGGAGAAAGGTGTAAAATTGTAGCTTTAAGTTTTTAAAATAAGTTTTAGCTTTTTTTACATGCCATCTTTTCACTTTTTTTTTTTTTTTTGCAAAAGACAAGACGACTTGTATAATTGCAATAAATTCAAATTAATTGATTACAGTCGAGGCTGAGAGATAAACATACCACTGTAGCAAATGAAAGGAAATCTGTTATAGCAGTATTCATCGATCCATTTTCCAGAGTCACTAAATGAAACTACTGTGCAGGATCCTGCTTTATCTGGCTGTTCCTCAAGCCAGTTAATAAATGAACAGTTGCTCTGATCTGACCAAGATCTGGTTCTGTATAATCCAATCCAAACAGTACTAATACCATTATTTGGAATTAATGACTGAACTTTGATGTTTTCAGTCTCATTCCTGATACTGACAAAGTCTGTGTGATGTTCTCTGCAGTAACTCTGAGCATCCGTCCAAGATTTTAATTGGTTAACATACACATAATTTGTACTGACATTTTCTCTTCCTGTAGAAAACAATTTTAATGGTATTTAGTATATCATGGTATTGTCACAAGGAGGGTCAGAGACGTGCGGATCCATTTGCAGCATTTATTTAGAATCGTCAACAGGCCTGAATCATCACCAGAAAACAGGAACAACGAAGGTAATCCGGGAAACAGTTCAATAGACAGGCAATGGTCGCAATGGCAGGAAGCAGGAATCGTCAACGGGGTACACAGTCCAGAGTCATACACAGATAATCCAACAC
Source organism: Garra rufa (assembly GCF_049309525.1). Lineage (NCBI taxonomy): Eukaryota > Metazoa > Chordata > Actinopteri > Cypriniformes > Cyprinidae > Garra > Garra rufa. The sequence goes on from NC_133379.1 coordinate 29,569,004, forward strand.
AGAGAAATACGCTTAGAATTACGACCATAGGAGCAATAAGACTTCGCAAGGTGGCTGTGTGTGTGAGTGGCTTAAATGCATGTGGGTAAATGATAAACAGGTGTATGCAGCAATCAGTTCAGTGGGAAACGAGGAACAGATGTGTGCAGTGATTGGTGCAGTGGCTTATGGGGATTGTAGTCCATGAAGTGTGGTGCAAGAGTTCATGATGACAGGGAAGACCAGATACGTTACATAGCCCCTCCACAAGGAGCGGCTTCCAGACGCTCTAACCACCTTTACAATCTTGAGGGTGGTGGAGCGGAGGCGGAACAGGGGGAGGGATGGAGGGCCAGGTCCATGTAGTGGTACTGGAACCACGAAATGAGGCGGAGCCGACGGAGGGAGAAGCCATGGAGGAGGAAGGGTTGGCTCCTGCATGGGGCCGACCGACGGAGGTGGAGCCGGTGGAGCCCGAGGCGGAACCGGAGAGTCGATGGTCCTGAGCGACACAGAGGATCCGGAGGGCCAAGGCGGAACACAAGGCTCTGGCGACCCCGGCGGAGATGGAGGTCCGGAGGTACGCAGCGGAGCCGGAGTGACAGAGGATCGAGGCTGTGCCCACGGGAGGGAGGAGGTCCACAGAGCCGGCAGGACGGAGTGACGAGGCGCAGCCGGAGGAGTAGAGTCCAGAGGCGAAGGTGGGGCGACGACTGACCGGGGCGGAGCCGGAGAGACGATGGAGCCCGGAGGAGCTGGTGGGCCGACGGCCGACAACGGAGACGAGGGAGCACAGAGCCGGGGTGGAGCCGCAGGGTCGGAGGGCCGAGGTGGAGTCCAGGACTCTGAGACTGGAGGTGATGGTGAGGGATCCTTCAGTCTGGACACCGATGGAGACTGGCAGTCCCACGGCAAGTCCTCTGCACCGAAGGTGGGATGTGGGTGAGCAGAGGGACTGTCAGGAGACAGAGGTGGCAGGACTGGAGCAGCAGGGAGGGTGGGTGGGAATCCACACAGTCCATGCATGGCCTCCGTGACCAGAACCGGGCAGACAGGAATCTCAGGACGACTGGATGGAACCAGTGGAGGCTCTGGAAGGTTGGGCGGAACCAGCGGAGGCTCTGGAAGGCCGGGCGGGACCAGCGGAGACTCTGGAAGGCCGGGCGGGACCAGCGGAGACTCTGGAAGGCCGGGCGGAACCAGCGGAGGCTCTGGAAGGCTGGGCTGAACCAGCGGAGTCTCTGGAAGGCTGTCTTGAGGAGCGGGCTCTGGACAACGCTCTTGTGAAGCGGGCTCTGGACGACGCTCTTGTGAAGCGGGCTGTGGACAACGCTCTTGAGGAGCGGGCTCTGGAGAACTGGACGACCCCAGCGGAGATTCAGGAGGGCTGGGCGTCTCCAGCGGAGACTCTGGAAGAGCAGGCTCTGAGCGAGCGGTCACTGGAGGGCGCTCTGGCGGCGCAGTCACTGTTTTGATGGTAGCCATCTTGTGCCATGGCTGTGGAAGGGGGCCCATCTTGAGAGCAGACTCTGGAAGGGCAGCCATTTTGCGAACAGAGTCTAGAAGGGAGGTCATCTTGTCAAGAGACTCTAGAAGGGAGGCCATCTTGCTTACAGGCTTGGGCGGTTGCTCTTCTAGATCACCCACAGTTAAAGGTGAGCCAGTCATTTGAAGTGCAATGTCCAAGTAGTGTTCTAAAGCCCAATGAGGTTCATAAAGTGGCATTGAGGAGCGGAGTGGTTCAGAAAGTCCTCCATGAAAAAATATCATCAGACACAGATTATCCATAGAAGTCTGCTTAACTAATTCCACAAAGTCCATAACGTAATCCTCAATAGACCGCTCACCCTGCTTGAGACGCATGATCTGTACAGCTGAATCCATGCTGGAACCGGATAACTCCACAATAGCTGCTGGATCCTTGTAATGGCGAAGTCTTCTGTCACAAGGAGGGTCAGAGACGTGCGGATCCATTTGCAGCATTTATTTAGAATCGTCAACAGGCCTGAATCATCACCAGAAAACAGGAACAACGAAGGTAATCCGGGAAACAGTTCAATAGACAGGCAATGGTCGCAATGGCAGGAAGCAGGAATCGTCAACGGGGTACACAGTCCAGAGTCATACACAGATAATCCAACACAGAGAAATACGCTTAGAATTACGACCATAGGAGCAATAAGACTTCGCAAGGTGGCTGTGTGTGTGAGTGGCTTAAATGCATGTGGGTAAATGATAAACAGGTGTATGCAGCAATCAGTTCAGTGGGAAACGAGGAACAGATGTGTGCAGTGATTGGTGCAGTGGCTTATGGGGATTGTAGTCCATGAAGTGTGGTGCAAGAGTTCATGATGACAGGGAAGACCAGATACGTTACAGGTATCATGAGTATGTTGTTGTAATTATTTAGTTCAACTGCAGTTTTCACCATCATAGTCATGGTAGAGTGTTGACTATTTCAGAATAATTAAACTTAAACATTTTTATTGTCCTATAAAATGAAACGGCTCACCATCATAGCAGATAAATGGAAATCTGCTGTTCCATTTACTTGTATACCACACCCCCTTGGACATAAATACATGCATGTATAGTCCTTCATTATTCTCTTTGTCCTGTTTAAACCAGTTCCTGAAGTCTTTCTCTCCCACCTTGAAGAAATCACTGTCATTTAGAGTCCATTTCCAACTGTTCAGATCATCATAGAGCCCAATCCAGGCCAAATCAATGGAATCATCTTTGACTGTGTTGATTAACTGGTTTGTTTGTTGTTCATTTTCAATGGTGGCCAGATCAGTGTATTTCTCTCTACAGTATCTCTGCGCTTCTGCCCAAGTCTTGGATTCATTCACAAAAACATACTGACGAGGGAGACTTAAACTCAGGCTGAGAAAACCTGAAAAAGACACAGTTTAGTTGTAAATTAAATGAAATTAATAATTCTTTATTCTAGAGAATGTCAGAAGTACCCGAAAATAAAATCTTTACACATAATGAAAGCTTTTGATAAAGCATTTAATAGAAATGTTTGGCTTACCTGATAACAGAAGCAGTGAAAACATATCTATGTATGACAAATCCTCCTGGCAACACAAAAGTAAGTTATTTTCTTTGAAGATGCAAGACTTCTGATTCTGTAGTGCTGTAACTGGAACCCTATCTGTCGCAAAATTGTTTGTATCCATTAACATTAAACATGATTAATAGGCTGTTTTAAAATACTGAAATTTTGGTAACACTTTACTATAAGGTTGCATTAATTAACGTTAGTTAATGCATTAGTTAACATGAACTAAGAATGAGCAAGGTGCTACAACAAGGTGCATAAATTATCTTAATAAATACTTTGTTTATGGTAAGTCATGTTAATAAAGAGTCTACAAACATGAGAAACATTTTCTGTTGATGTTAAGAAGGTTTCCAAGTTTACCAATAGCCCAAATGAGGTAGTATAGTTGATCAATTGTGTGTGTTAGCTTTGTTAGTTGTATGTGTATATATTGTATATAAAGCTTATTAAATAAAGTTATTTACAGGCATAGTTCATTGTTAGTTCATGTTAACTAATGCATGAACAAACACATAAGTATATGAATAAGTTAACATGAGCAAAGATTAAGTAATGCTGAACAGATGGGTTGTTCATTTTAACTAATGCATTAACCACAATGTTAACTAATTAATCTGTTAATGTAAAGAGATGCATTAGTAAATGTATACTTTAACATTAACAAAACATTAAGTAATCCTAAACAGTGGAGTTGTTGTTAGTTCATGTTAACTAATGCATTAACTAACATTAGTATATGAATAAGGTAACATGAACAAAGATTAAGTAATGCGGAACAGATGCCTTGTTCATTGTTAGTTCATGTTAACTAATGCATTAACTAACGTTTATTAATGCAACCTTATTGTAAAGTGTTACCGAAATGTCAGAAAACGTGCAAAAATGTTAATGTATTGTTTTAAAATATAGTTCATTTTAAATTAAATGGGATTATGCAAATAGTATGGATTTGACGAGATCCGATCTGACTCATCTTGCGAGAACATGACGATCTCATCACAAAACATTTAGCAGTGTTTACATTACATTAGAGCTGCAAGATTAATTGTTGAAATATCAAGATCTCTATTCAAACACCCACGCGATCTTATTCCTGAATGACAACGATTCAGCGGTGTCTATTACAGCTGTTTCACAAGCTCCACTGACGCTTATGATGTAAAACAGGAATTAAAGACATTCAAATTTGCATTCTTGCTGCTGCTGATTCAGAAATAGTAACAGCATCAGTCTTTTTAACCACATAATCGTCATTATTTCTTTGTTACAGACATTTAAATAACAGAAGTACTGGGATAAAAGCTTATAAGTTTGAGTATAAACACTTACATTCTACAGTAGCGATCAAAACGAAAGTATCTTAACACGTATGTATTGTAATGCTTATCCTCTTCTGCCAGGAGGTGGCGACAACTGCATGTTTAAAAAAGTATTTTTCATTGAATTATACATTCAAGAGATTCCAATATTGAAACAAGTCTTTATTAATTGAGACACTGACTCCTTAATATTTTTTTTTTCAAATATAGACTTTCATTACTAGCATTCTGTCACCACTAGTAAAATGCTCTCTGCATTATCTATGAGCCGCTGACTAGGTTTTCCGATCAGTGATTCTAATGTAATTCACTCTACCTGAAATATGAAATATGGCATGTATATACACAGAAATTCTCATCTTATTAACAAAATGACGAGAGACAAAGGTGATTGTGATAAAACCTGTTAAGAGGCATATTTGGTCTTAAATTAGGTCATAAGAACATAATAAATCAGTGTTCGACTCTTATTTTTTAGACAATAGAAATAAATCATTTTACTCCCCGAAGCCCAACAAAAGCCAAACCATGCTTTTATATGTAATGGAACTTAGGCAAAAAATTTTCTTGAGATTACTGGCTTACCGTATAGTAGAAGTAATGGAAACAGCTGTGAAGAAACAATATATTTTATATTGCGTAATGTAGTAATGATAATGTTTTAAGTAGTTGATGTAGTGATGTTTAAAATACCTTTTTTAAACCTTTTGAAAGCATTTGGTAGATAAAAACATTTTATAGTACAAAAAAATTAAATATTCTTTAATATATTATTTTCAATAGTAATAAAAAATATTTGATGATTTATAGGATGGATATAAAAAGGAGGTCAGTAGTTTACCTTTGGATTTTCTTGGTTGCCGTTTTCAGTTTATATGATCGTTTATGTATTTATAATGGTTGGCAACGTATAAGGGGTGGATCATTGCTTCAAACACTCCTGACATCATGAAACTGGATCACATCTGCCCTTTCAAATGCACTTTTTGAGAACATTGTAAGTCTACATTAACAATGATCATGAAACTGGATCACAAAGGTGCCCTATCAAATGTACTTTTTGAGAACATTGTGATTATACATTAACAATGGTTAAAGAGGCTTACTGGATGTTCTGGTCAGATGCAATGGGAATTAATTTCCATTATTGCTCATTGACCAGGTAAGTTATACAAAGCTGAGTGTTTGTATGTGAAATGATCCTTAATCTGATTGCAGGTAAACTTCATAAATTCATGATATCTGATATTGATCTCCAGTCAGAGAACTCACAGCTGATGAGATATATATTGTATATTGAATAAAAACAGTATCACAATTGTCATAACAAATCGTGTCTTGGCATAAATTTGTTGAGTAAATGATTTAATGTATTTTGTTACTGAATTAGTGTTTTTCAGCAAATACACTTACTGATCTAACAATGCAATCTGCACAAAGAATTACTGAAAAATCCCTACCACTAAAGCATACAGTGGACAAATACAAAGTCCTAGATTCAAGGACTTGATCTCAAGAAAACACAAATTCTAGGAGGCTTAAATTGTAAATAAGTGTAATAAGACTAATGTTGTTAAAGATTATATAGGTATTTTGAAGCTTATTCCATTATATTCAACAAATAATTGCAAATGCTTATGCAAATGAAAGAAAGGAGTTTTGGGAAAAAGCCCACCCAACCTCAGACACACACAAAATTAAACTCCATTGTTTATGATTAACAGAAATGGTAACATCAGGAGTTGAGATAATTTTTGCATTGAAAACTTAACCAAAGTTTACAGAAGTTCTAAATATGAGACGTAAAACAAATTTCCTTGAGTGCAGGACTGCTGTCCTCGTCTCTCATGGACTGGTTTCACGCCCGTTCCTCAAATGCATAGTGAAGTTTCTGGGAAGTCCTTGTCTTATGAATTCTTCCTGGAGCTGAAATGTGATTTTGTTTTGTGCTTGTGAGATTTCCTTCAACATAGTATTGTCTTTTAATGAAATGTTCATAAATAAAGTGTTTTTAAAAAAAAAAAAAAAAAACTCAAATTGATTGTTTTATTTTAACAATCAGGTACTTACTTGAAAAACCACCAAGTCTTCAATCTGAGACTGTGATAAACTTTCCAGACTTGTGAACTGAACTCTCAACCCTACTGTATTAACTGAAAATGTGGGGAAAAAACACCAGTGGTGCATAATTATAGAAAACTTTTATGTTGATCTCTGCGTCAAACTAAAAACCCCGAAAGATACTAGTGCTGATCATCAGACAGTAACTGGACAAGGAATTTATAATACATTATTAGTGATTCTGTTGCTGAATAAGCAACGTTGCTTGATTCTCTTTGCAATAGTAACTTTAAATCATTGTGTCATGATATAAGGTGCTGTATATTTGCTTACCACTGTAGCAGAAGAAAGGCAACCTGTCAGAGCAGTTCTCATCTGTCCACTGGCCAAATTGTTGTAAAGACACAGCTGTGCAGTGTTCAGTACCGCCTCGTCCTAGTGTATTAAAACCATTATCTGGCTGTGCAGTTTCACCACCGAACATTTGTTTCCAGTTTGTGAAAGAAGAGTTGCTCTGATCTGACCACAGTCTGTTTCTGTGCAGACCAATCCATACAAGATATCCATTCGTAACATTCCATATCTGTTGACTCTCTGTCTCATTCCTCACACTGGCCAGGTCTGTATATTTTTCTCTGCAGTAGCTCTGAGCTGCAGTCCAGTTCCTTTCCTCAGTTACCCAGACATACTTCTGAGAGGAGTTTCCTCTACCTAAAATACCACACATTTTTATTAGATTTGTGTCCATTCTTAGTGGATCCGATCCAGTGCAGGAGCAGATGTCAGTGCAGTCATTAAAAGTCACATGTGAACATTACCTACAGGAATTGTTCTTCAGTAGTCTACGTTTAACCAAAGTCATAAAATTAATGTTTAGCATAAAAATGAGCTTTTACAAGCTTTAGGTTATTTCTTAAAGGCATAGTTCACCCAAAAATGAAAATTTGATGTTTATCTTCTTACCCCCAGGGCATCTAAGATGTAGCTGACTTTGTTTCTTCAATAGACCATACTAAGATTTTATAACTCAAACTGTTGCAATCTGTCAGTCATATTATGGTAGTCAATGCTTTGAGAGTCAAAAAAAAAAAAAAACATACACAGTCAAACCAAATTAAAACCTGTGGCTTATGACGATACACTGAGGTCTTAACACACAAAACAGTCAGTCTGTGCAAGAAACTGAAAAGTATTTATCTAAAAACAATTTTTACTTCTGATCCACTGCAACATCCAACTGTCCTGAATGCGTTCACAACAGCCAGTGCTCTGGCATAGTAGATGCACGTGCAGAAGCGATCTGTCCCACAAATATCACTCATTGTTTCTAGACTCAAAATGATAATTACTTGTGCTTATCCTTATTGTTGCAACTGATTAAAAAGTAAAAGATTTACGTTTGCTGGCACAAACTCGTCCGGAAGTGTAGACTTTTTGCCGACTCTGAATTTTTGAGCCTGATCGACTGAAGTTATGGTTGCTTGCGATCATATAGAGGTTTTCCAAGTTATGGTTGCGATGGATCAGAGGTAAAAAGTTATATAATTACTGTTCAGTTTCTAGCACAGACCAATTGTTTCGTGTGTTAAGACCTCAATGTATTTTCAGAAATCGCAGGGTTTAATTTGGTTTTGTCTGTGCATGTTTTTTGTCATTATATGACTGACAGACTGCAATGCTTTTTGAGTTTTGTTTGTTGTCTACTGAAGAAACAAAGTCACCTACATCTTGAATGCCCTGGGGGTAAGCAGATAAACATCAAATTTTTTTTTGTGGGTGAACTATCCTTTTAATGTGTTTTAAGGAACATTTCTCAGTTAAAGTTAAAGTCTATTAATATGACATAAAAAAGGACTGACATATTCATTAAATTTGAAACTGCTGTTTGTTAGTCAATTCAATTGCTAAAAAGTTACTACATTTGGGGCTGCCAACATTAAGTTTACAGACTTGATAGGTATGACTTTGAATAGAAAATGTTCCTGTGGGAACCTTTCGCAAGACACAAAATAAATACCGTCATGTACGTTTTGTGACATATTCAATGTGAAATGTCCACTGAGTAGTACTAAAAGAGTGTTTGTTGGTTGTGTACGTGTCACCGCTATTCTGACTTGACATGTTTGTTGAGTGGCTCTATAACTCTGTGACGTTTTAAAACAACATACCATCTGTGCAACATTAATTTTTGTTGGTAACTTGATATGTACTTGCTATACATACATTGCGTCTTGCAAAAAAGTTCCCACAGGTATTTTTTCATCATGAGGTAGTTATCCTTACACAGAAACATGTTAACAATTTACATTTCATGTTTGAGGTATGACTGCATGTAAAAGTGAGTTAGTCTTCTGAGACTAAAGAGCTAGTGCTTTATGTGTGACGGAGGGATAGATAGAGCTCAGTATCAGGTTTCTGCATGCATCCTCAGAGAACAAACAGGAAGCACCTTTATCAGTGTTTACACACTGTAAAGGGAGTCAAATATCCCCTAAAAGTTTATTTAAGAAACTTGTGGCTTAAACATAAAAGAATAGTTAAATCAATAATGTAAATTGTATCATTTACAGTACTGCAGTACTATATTTCGTTCGTCTGTGAAACAGAAAAGATGTTTTAAAGAATATTAGTAATTAAACAATATTCTTAAATATTATTTTGTGTTTCACAGAAGATATAATGCACATAAATAAATGATTCATTTTTGGGTGGACTGTCCCGTTAAGTGGGGGTTTTAATGGACAGATTTTATGCAATGTCTTTCACACATTGTGAGGGACTGACAAAAAATAGAGTTGGAATTTAATTTGAAGTCTTACCATCATAGCAAACAAATGTGAAAGGATTATCACATGACGTATCATACCAGGAATTATAATACATGACAACGCACATTTCCTTTCCACCAATGTTGTTTGGTTCATGATACCAGTTCCTAAAGGTTCTTTCTCCTTCCTGATAGAAATTATTGTCTTCTAGTGACCATCTCCAACTGTTCACATCATCATACAGTCCAATCCAGGCTGAACCATTGTAACTCCCATTAACTGTGTTAATCAGCCTGTTCATTTCCTCCATGTTATCAATGGTGGCCAGATCAGTGTAATTCTGTCTGCAGAATCTCTGAGCTTCGCTCCAGGTCTTATTCTCAGACACAAAGTGATATTGACGAGAAGATGTCAAAGATGACACTGTGAACATTTCAAATTTTAGCATTAATTAGTGTTATGACAATATTGGCCCTTAAGACAGATAGCTACTCACCACTGTAGCAAATGAAAGGTAATGCAGTGTTGCAGTTTTCATCTGTCCAGTTGCCAGAGTCACTAAATGACACTGCAGTGCAGTATTCTTTCTCTTCAGCGTTATCTGGCTGTCCTGTCCTCCAGTTACTGAATGAAGAGTTGCTTTGATCTGACCAAGATCTGGTTCTGTACAGACCGATCCAAACCATGTCATAACTGTTACTCGGGATTAAATACTTGATTTTGAGGTTTTCACTCTCATTCCTGATACTGACAAGGTCTGTGTGATGTTCTCTGCAGTAACTCTGAGCTTCAGTCCAGGTTTTCGTTTGGTTAACGTACACATAATTCATACTGACGTTCTCTCTTCCTGTAAGTAAATTATAAAAAAATAAACAATACTATGAATACATTTTGCTATTATTTTTAAATATAGTCAATGTAGTTAATAAAAGTCTAAAATCTTACCATCATAGCAGAAGAAGGGAAGCATCTGGAGACATGAAACTTCATAAAATACACCATAGTAAGAGTAAATTACTATACAAAGACTCTTTCCAAACCAGTTAAATGGTTGCCAAAGATACCAGCTTTTATATCCTCCCTCTAATGCTTCATTTTCCAGAGACCATCTCCAGCTGTTCAGATCATCATAGAGTCCAATCCAGGCCAAATCAATGGAATCATCTTTGACTTTGTTGTTTAACTGGTTTGTTTGTTGTTCATCTTCAATGGTGGCCAGATCAGTGTATTTCTCTCTACAGTATCTCTGAGCTTCTGTCCAAGTTCTGGATTCATTCACAAAGACATACTGACGAGGGAGACTTAAGCTGAAGCTGAGAAAACCTGAAAAAGACACAGGTTTAGAAGAGATTTGGGAATTCAAACACAAAATTAATGTGTAAATTAATATATATATTTTTTCTAAACAATAAAAAAATCTTTACACATAATGGAAGCTTTTGTGATAAAATATTTAATAGAAATGTTTGGCTTACCTGATAACAGAAGCAGGGAAAACATATCTATGTATGACGAAACATTACACACTTTAAAATGTGTAATACATGTGTTTATTTGCATTTTAATGATTTATTTTTGTAAACTTTAAAATTTAAGGATGAAAAGCCTTTTTTTTAAGTTGGTCAACAATTTACCTTTAGATGTGCGGTCTCGTCGTTTTCTTGCTTGCTGTTTTTGGTTAGCTATTCAAAGTTTATCATCTGCACACAGTATTTAGTGACTTACAAAAAAAATGGGAGGGATCAAGCCAGGGAACCTACAAAAACATGTCTGATCACATAGTTTTCCTGTCAGCTGTGTACTGTAATGACAGACTGAAGAATGTGTTTTACATAAAACTCAACTGATTTACACCCCTCACATTTCAGCAACCATTTTATCAAACCTTCTCAAGGGACAATACTATAGAAAAGAAACTTGGATATATTTTACAGTAGTCAATGTGCAGCTTCAATAGCAGCATAGATTTACTGTCCTCTGAAAATAACTCAACATACAGCCATTATTGTCAAAATAGTTGGCAGCACAAGTGAGTACACCCTAAGTGATAACAGCAGTATCTTCTTTCGTGTGTCGTCATCAAATGTCCAGCTCAGTAGAACTCAGCCACGTTCTCATGTCAGGTCCCACGTCGAAGAGGCCGGCCTCCGAGGGTGGTTTATACAGTGGACAGGTGGTGATTATGTGCTCAGCGGTCTGCTCTGGCACCCCACACTCACACACTGCTCTGTCCTCCAGGCCCCACTTCCTCATTGATGCTTTGTAACGTCCAACCCCAGTTCGCAGGCGGTTTAGCAGAGTCCATTGCCGGCGTGGCAGATCCTCTCCTTCAAGACCGCCTCCAGGGTCATAGATGTAACGGTGGATTCTTGAGGGCCCTGCTGACTCCCACTCCTGCTTCCAGGCTGCCGCGAGCCATGCCTCTGTAGACAGGTCCTCAGGGATGGACCTGAGCAGGTCTTGTGCCGCCTTGTTGTACGGGTGGCGGGTCTTCAGTCTATGAGGAGGCAGTGCTGTTGTGGTGGTATTGTGCAGGATATGCCAGTTGTATCTTTGGGCTTTCCTTGCAAGAGCGAGGGTAGCAGCCTCTCGTCGGAGGCCGGCCAGGGCAATTCCCGCTAGTGTTGGCAGATGGTAGACAGGGGTAGATTTCAGACAGCCAGTTATAGTCCGAAGGGCGGTGTTTATGGCAGTGTCGACTTTCCTGGCGTGTGGGCTTCTGCACCAGGCTGGGGCACAGTATTCAGCTGTGGAGAAGACAAGAGCTACTGTTGATATTCGAAGCACCTTGGCAGTTGCACCCCAGCTAGTACCAGCGAGACGTCGAATTATTGTGACCCTTGATGACACTTTGGCCGTCACTTCTTCAAGGTGTTGTTTGAATGTTAGAGATCTATCCAGGCGTACGCCAAGGTACCGTGGGGCTTGCTGGAACTCAAGGCGCTTGTTATTAACGAATATGTCCAGTTCCCGTCTGGCTTCACTGTTGTTCAAGTGGTAAGCTGCTGCAACTGTCCTGCCGATGCTGAGTTGTAAACGCCACTCACGCAGGTAGGCTGCCAAGGTGTCCATGTCCTGGTTTAGGCCGGCCTGCATCTGCTCCCATGTTTGTCGTCTCATCATAATGGCCAGGTCGTCAGCGTAGCCATATTTCCGGGATGTTGTTTCCGGTAAGTCGTGGATGTAGATATTAAATAACATCGGTGCAAGGACAAAACCCTGCGGAACACCATTCCTCAGCCTTCTAAGCCTGCTGCATTGACCGTCACTGGTCTTTAAGGTGAAGCTGCGGTTCGTCACCATCTCAATGATGAACTTCACCATGTGCCGGTCGGGAATGATCTTTAGTAGCTTTAGGTGGAGTCCGCGGTGCCAGACGGTATCGTAAGCGGCTGTGAGATCAAGCAACACTACTCCAGCCTTCTGTTTTCCCTGAAAGCTGTCCTCAATGTCTTGGGTGAGCAGTGTCACCTGGTCAACCGTTGACCGACCTCGCCGGAAGCCAGCTTGCTCCCGTGGGAGTTGAGGGTCCACTATTGGCTCGATACGATTATAGATAAGCCTCTCCAGGATTTTGAATGGGACGCAGAGCAGTGAGATGGGTCGGTAGGATTTGGGGTCTTCAGCAGGCTTGTTTGGTTTTGGAAGGGCTATGACAGCAGCGCGGCGCCATATCTTCGGGAGCTTGGACCTCCGAAGGCATGTCGAGTAGAATGAGCTGAGCCATACAGATGTTCTTACGCTCTGGTGAGTCACAAACTCAGGGTGGATGTAATCATGGCCTGGTGCTTTCCCTTGTTTGGTCTTACTCAAGGCAGTCTGGAGTTCAGCTGATGTGAATTCCCCTGACAAGTTGGCGTCCACACTAGCTGCTCTACACAGGGAAGTCACCTGGTGTGATGTTGTGCGGGCAAAGTTCTTATCAGCATCAGGGAAACAGCTGTTCTTAAGGAGCTGGGATGCGATGGCATTTGCTGTTATTGGGCACCGGGGGGTCGATGGTGTTCTACCTGTCAGCTGGTTTATTGTCCGCCACGCCTTACGGCTGGAGTGGGTGAAGTCAATTGACTGAACTACTTCTGTCCACCTTGACCTTCGGGTGGCATCTAGCTTCTGCAGAAGTACCGTTGCAGATTCTTCAACTTCCTCCCTGGAGCTTGCCTGCTGGTGGACATGCAGGAGGTGGCTGCATTCTCCATCCCAGCCCGGGATGTAGTTTGTGTTAAAGCCACGGGGGATGGTTTTCCTTGCTGCCCCAAGGAGTACTCTGCAGTAGGCTGCGTACCCAGCGTCCACGTCGGCGTTGTCTGGATCTGGGAGACAGGATGATGTCCTTTCTGTCTCCTCAGTGAATGACTGCCAATTTGCCTTACGAAAGTTCCATCTCTTGACGGGTTTCCCTGCAACTGGCTGCACCAGGGATGGGACCTTTATGATGGACGGTCGGTGGTGTGAGCGGGGGAACCTATCCAGGACACGTCTCTCAGGCTTTTGAGCTGTGTGCCACACTGCGAAAGCCAAGTCCGGGTTGGTGTGGGTGTTCCAGTGTGCTGAAAAGAAGCTTGGAGGTTCTTTGGGGTCGAACAGCAGCAATGCATTGGCACTGGAGGCCCATTGGCTTAATATCTCTCCATTTGGTGTAGTATGACTGTAACCCCAGTCTATGTGTTGGCAGTTAAAGTCCCCTGCATAGATGGCGGGTGCAGGTGCCGGTGGAATTGATGCCATGGTCAGCATTGATGGTGGGGGCTTGTAGACATTGACAACCGTTGTGGTCTGCACCTTAGTGGACAGCCATTCGATACTCGAGCCTGGTGGAGATTGGCCAGTGGCTGTCCAACTAAGGTTATTCCTTACAAAGGTTGCAAGTCCATGCTGTTTGCTGTGGGTAGACCCAGCAAGCTGGAAACCGGGCAGTTTGAGGATGTTATCTCTGTCACTGTGTGTCTCCTGGAGGAGGACGGCTGCTACTTTGTGGGAGTCAGCGAGATGGTAGATGACTTCCATTTTGGCGGTGGTAAGGCCCTCTACATTAAGTTGGAACACCGACAGACCTTGGTACTCGATGGTCGGGATGGTCACTCGTCCTGACATGGACGCACCATGTCCCTTCGGTCTCTTGCGCCTCGGTCTGCCAGCTAGATGATGACTGGTTGGCGACATTAGTTTCGCAAGTTGGTCTTGCACCATTTCTTGCTACTCACGGAGGAGGCCGCGTGAAGGCTGTCGTCGTCTCCTCCACGACGACAACAACAGCAGTATGTTGTTTAACCATGCAAAGCCACATGTCCTATTCATCATGTTTATTTGTTTGTCTGCTTGACAGGACCATACAAAGTTGTGTATCTTGTATTAGAGCAGTTCAAATTTGGTGCATTTCTCTCATACTGACCACTGGATGCTCAATGTGGCACCTCATGGCAAAGAACTGTCTGAGGATTTGAGAATTAGAATGGTTGCTCTCCACAAAGATGGCCAAAGCTATTAAAGACTCAGTAACACTCTGAAACCAAATTACACACTACAGTGGTCAGGGTCATATAGAGGTTTTCCAAAATGGGTTCCATTCGGAACAGGCCTTGCAAGGGTTGATTAATAAAGTTGAGCACTCGTTCTTTGCATCAGGTGCAGAACCTGGCTTCGAAAAACAGATGCATGAGTGCTGCCAGCATTGCCTTAAAGGTCAAAGAAGTAAAAGGTTAGCTTGTCAGTGTTCAGACCATATGAAGACAACCTGAAGACAACCTGTCCAAGAGCATGAATTACTGGAACCATGTCCTGTTGTCTGATGAGACTATATATAAACTTGTTTGGCTCAGATGGTGTCCAGCATTTGTGGTGATGATTTGGTGAGGAGTACCAAGAAAATGTGTATGGTGGTGGTAGCATCATGGTCTGGGTCTGCATGAGTGCTGCTGGTACTGGGGAGCTGCAGTTTATTGAGGGAAACACGGATTCTGTTATGTACGGTACATTCTGAAGCAGAACTTGATGCCTTCCCTTCTGAAACTAGGCTGAATGGCAATTTTCCAACATGATAATGATCCCATACACACCACCAAGATGTCAACTGCCTTGCTGAGGAAGCTGAAGGTAAAGGCGGTGGGTTGATCAAGTATGTCTCCAGACCTGAACACTATTAAGCACCTGTGGGGCATCCTCAAGCGTAAGATAGAGAATCACATGTGTCTAACGTCCATCAACTCCCTGAGGAGTGGAAGAGGATCCCAGCAACAACCTGTGCAGCTCTGGTCAATTCCATGCCCAGGATGATTAGTGCCAGATAACAATGGTGCTAACACAATATATTGACACTATTAACAAATGTGCACAGTGTTTCTGCTGTTTGTCAGCGCTGCTTCATCTGACTTAAACTAGTTTAAATCACGAGTCATTTGTGTTGTTCACTGAATTCAAGCACTTCACACTGGATCTCACAGCTCTGTTCAGTGGTCGTGTGACCGAGAATATCAGTGAGTATACGACATTTGTTTTAATAAGCTCACGCTGCACTGCTGTTTGAACTTTGTGTCGAGCACAGTGTTGGGGAGGTTACTTTGGAAATGTAATAGATTACAGATGACAAATTACCCTATTTAAAATGTAATAAGTAGTGTACCTTTAGAAAAGTAAAGTAACTGATTACATCTGATTACTTCTTGATTACTTTTAAGTTTCTAATGGATATTTTCAACTAAATCATTTTCAAGCATTTATACCAAGCAGGTGTGACCTTACAGTAGTTTACTGTTAGAATTTCAAAATCTTTCATCACTTGAATTAAGATTATATTAATTTAATTTTAAAGTACAGCCATCACAAAACCAGACCTTATAACAAAAAAAATTGTTTACTGTTGTAACAAAATCAAAATTGTGCATAGCTATGACAGGACACACTGGCAAGTAACAATGCCTTGAAAAACTTAAATCTTAAAAAAGATTTCTTTAAATATCTAAATTATCTATTTAAAATAATAGATAATTATTTTTAGTTATATTTAAGAGAAAACACAATTCTACATTATAATAATGTTGTAAAAAACACGTTTTTTTTATTCTTACTGATATAATAAAAAAATAGTAAAAATCTGCATACTATTTTTTTTTTTTTTACCACTATATGTGTGAAGGGAAATCGTTATACCATACAGGGCTAATAATTATTTCTCACTTTCAGAAGAAAGAATAGATTCTAGAATAGATACTGCCAAATCCAAACAGAATCCATCATTGTAGCTGTGTCATAAAATCCATGGTATTGTTTTTTTATTTTTTTTATTATTGTTTTAAATAAAGTTACATTTCATCTAAAACACTGCTTAGATTCAGTGACCAACTGGGGTGCTTCACTAGATGATAGATAGCTCGATTTTGCAAGACAAAATGGGACAAACTAATTGAGAGATTTGTCCACTAGGTGGCACGTTAGGTCAACATCGATCATTATAGAGAAAAGTTTCAAGCCCTTGAGAAAAATAGATCTATATTATTCGAAAATAAACTTAACTGCAGCGGATTTTCATCCTCCAAATCATTAGTCACGTTTCAGCTGAAAATCACACAGTAGTGTAAACACTGATTTTACAAATGACACTCAAAATTAAAATGGGTTAATGTGATAAAATCGCAAGTTAGATCTGACATTACCAACCTTATTCAAGGAGAAAAAATACGATATTTTTTGTGAAAGGGTTCATAAATACAAGTGTGTCTGGTAAAATGAATTTTGTTAATATTGGTCTCGAATACACAAAGAGGACGATGAACGCGCTGACAAAGAGGAAAACCTAATTGGCAGACGTGGTGCACCGCAAATTCAAACCAATCAAAAGCATCAGAATAGCACCGCTTTAATAAATGGCCTTAGCAGAAGGCATCGTGCATATCAAAAACAGGCAAAGCAACAGATTAATATTATTCAACATATCCCAGATTTTTAAAGAAAATTTTTAGATGTAACCCCATTTGTAATCTTTAACATTTTCATAAGTAACTGTAATTTAATTACACATTCTTCAGTAACGAATTACTGTTACATTTATTTTGCAATTAAATTACGAAACGCCGTTACATGTAACTAGTTACTCCCCAACACTGGTCGAGCGGCCCTATAAAGCAGCATAACAAGCTGTTTTGTACAGCTAAAAGAAACTGGAAGCAGATACCAGAAGCCAGACACATTCAGTTTACAAATAGAGTGGTGCAATGAATATTTTTGTAGGGCATCCAGGAAGTTAGCATCACCCTGGTTCCCTCATCAATACAGTATGTCCCTCTCAAATAATAAAAGAAGATTTTTAAAAAAAAAATTATCCATGATTTATTTAATTACATGTTAACATGCTTCAACAACAAATGACAAGATGATTGTAATATAATGTGATGATCAGCTAATTATTAAGCCCAAAACCTGTATTGGAAAATATGAAGCAGTGTCTTCTTCATCAGGAATTGATCTTCCGGTAGTCTCTCAAATTCATGGTGATATTGCTGGGAAGTCTGAGCCTCATCAGCTCCTCTTGTAACTAAAAATATATGAGCTTTATGACAAACCTATCATGTGCTGCTTTGATATTTAATCAATTTTATTTTATTTAATCATTAATTAACTCAATCAAATGTATTTATTGCATTGTTAAATAGAACTTAGTTGAACATTTATAAAGGAAGTGATTTGTAGTATCAGTCAATCAAATAAAGTATCAAATATAATGTTGATGTAAAAGCATGGTAAATTTTCATTACTGTGTGTAAATAAGACATGCTGACTTACCTGTATAATCACAAGCTCTTTAATCTGAGACTCTGACAAATTGTCTAGACTTGTAACTTTTACATGCATTCCCATCACTAAAAAGTAAACAAACAAACCAACAAAAATGATGAAACAGCTCTGGTGTTACTACAGTACATTTTTAGTACACTTATGTACAACATTTTAACTAGCTATGATGTGTGTGGTGAATAACACCAATCGTGTTGAAAACAGCAGAAACCGATCACAAATCTACTCAAACATACCACACTCATCTGGACTGGTGGGTTAATAGGTTAGTCATCAGTCATCAAAAAAAGCTAACATTAGGAAAACATTAATGATTTAGCACGCTAATGACAAAGACTTTCAATTATTTTTTTAAACAAGATCCAAATTTGCTTGTTTTGTGTGTGACAGCCTTATGTTTTTATTTCATAGTTTATACGTAGGTATTAGTGGGTAACGTTTACAAGCCCAAACGTAATTTTTTGTTATTTTTATTATTTGTTAAGTAATGGTTAAACAATTGCAGAAATGCTATTCATTTTAAGGTTTTTAACCTGTAGTCTTGTTTAACATTATATGTGATCCTGGACCACAAAACCAGTCTTAAGTTGCACAGGTATATTTGAGCAGGAAATAGCCAAAAATACATTGTAAGGTCAAAATTATTGATTTTTCTTTTAAGTAAAGATCATGTTCCATGAAGATATTTGTAAATTTCCTACTGTAAATATATCAAAACGTAATTTTTGATTAGTAATACGCATTAATTGCTAAGAACTTCATTTGGACAGTTTTAAATGCGTTTTTCTCAAAATCTCTGAAATCTCTCTCTCCTTCCTGATACAAATCATTGTCTTCCAGTGACCATCTCCAGCTGTTCACATCATCATACAGTCCAATCCAGGCTGAACCATTGTAACTCCCATTAACTGTGTTAATTAGTCTGTTCATTTGCTCCATGTTCTCAATGGTGGCCAGATCAGTGTAATTCTGTCTGCAGTATCTCTGAGCTTCAGAGCTTCTGAAGCTCTCTGCAATATCTCTGAGCCTCTGTCCAGGTTTTGTAATAGTCCAAACACATAACTTGTACTGGCATTCAATCTTCCTGTGTAGAAAAAATAAATAAATGTGATATAGCATTCATATCATATCATAAATGTGTTGTTCTAAAAGCCAAAAGCAGTTCTCACCATCGTAGCAAACAAAGGGAACTGTAGAGGAGCAAAAGACTTCACTCCATATTCCCCGATTATATGACATGTACACACACAGACTTTGTCCACGCCAATTCATTGGTTGCTGGAAAAACCAACCTTTAAATCCTCCATCTAATGCTGTATTATCCAGAGACCATCTCCAGCTGTTCACATCATCATACAGACCAATCCAATCTGAGCCATAAGTCCTACGTACAGTTTTAATAAGTCTGTTCAGTACCTTCATGTTCTCAATGGTGGCCAGATCAGTGTAACTCTGTCTGCAGTATCTCTGAGCTTCAGTCCAGTTCTAAGACTCATTCACAAAGTGATACTGACGGGTGCATGAACCCCACTGCAAATAATCATTTTGACCATTGTCTGGTTGTCGGTTTGAATTGGGATAAGCTGGTCTCCAGTCTTCGTATTTGGTAATCTGACTGTTTGACCAAATCCTGTTTCTGTACAGTCCGATCCAGACTCCTCCACCTGTGCTTTTAAGGATCCTCTGGTTCTCAGTCTGATTTCTCACATTGACAAGATCTGTGTAATGATCTCTGCAGTATCTACGAGCCTCTGACCAGGTTTTCCCATCACTGATTCTGATGTAACTCTGTGTGGCATTCACTCTACCTGAAATATAAAATATGACAATATATATGCACAGAAACAATTTCTAAAATAGATAATAATAAAAAAATAATAATAATGTAATGTCCTTACCATTATAACAAACAAATGACAGCATGTTGTCACATGATATATCAAACCAGTTTCCATCATAATTCATGTATACACACAGTTCGTTCCCACCATAGTTATTTGGTTCATGATACCAGTTTCTGAAATTTCTCTCTCCTTCCTGATAGAAATCATTGTCCAATTTCCTCCATGTTCTCAATGGTGGCCAGATCAATGTTATCCTGTCTGCAGTATCTCTGAGCATCAGTCCAGGTCTTAGACTCATTCACAAAATTATACTGACGGGAAGACACCAAAGATGACACTGTGGGGAAAGTTTTTATTTTTCAGCATTTAATATTTTTGACAGTTTTGGCTATTATATATACATCTACTTACTGCTGTATAGCAAATGAAAGGTAATGTTGTATTGCAAATTTCTTCCGACCATCTCCCAGAGTCACTGAATGAGACTACAGTGCAGGATCCTGTAGTATCTGGCTGTCCTGTTCTCCAGTTACTGAATGACGGGTTCCTCTGATCTGACCAACATCTGGGTCTGTACAGTCCTATCCAAGTTTACGCATAATCATTTTTAAATAGATACTGCATTTTCTGGTTTTCAGTCTCATTTCTGATACTGACGAGGTCTGTGTGATGTTCTCTGCAGTAACTCTGAGCCTCAGTCCAGGATTTATACTGGTAAACATACACATAACTAGCACTGGCATCGTGTCTTCCTGAAACATTTAAATACAGTATTGAGCTTCAGTAAGAATTGATTATTTTAGAATGGAAAAAAAGTTTTTTTTTCTTGTCCTGTGTACATATTATTGAAACTGCTTACCATCATAGCAGATAAAACGGCGTGTTTCGTAACACTGTGATGTATACCCTATCCCATTTTCCCTATACACACATATATTGTCATTATTGTCTGGTCCTGGGTTATACCAGTTCCTGAAACCTTTCTCTCCCGTTTTGAAGAAATCACTGTCCTCTAGCGTCCATTTCCAGCTAATAGATCATCATAGAGTCCGATCCAGGCCAAATCAGTGGAATAATCATTAACTGTGTCTCATTTTTTCAATGAGAAAACAAAGACTACAAAAATTTACGTAAATAACTATTTTCCAAAAGATAAATAAATTACTGTAACATCAGTAGCCAGTCAAATTCCACATCATAAATTAATTGATGATAAAATATTTTATAGAAATATTTGTCTTACCCGATAACAGAAGTAATTGCAACATAGCTGTGACCAATAGTAAGCAAATGCAAAATCAATCCATTAATTTTATTTTCACCACTTATTACTTTAACGGATGAGAAGCCATTCTAAAAGCAGTCGACATTTTACGATTTGTTTTGGAGCCTCGTCTTTTCTATCGCTGCTTCTGTTTTAGATTACCAGATTGTCTTAATATTTATAGTGTTTATTAATATGGGAGGGTTCATTTTTCTAAACACACCTGACATCAAGAAACCTGTTGGGTCACACAGCTTTTGTATTAAATGTACTCTGTGAAAATCGTCCACATTCTGCTGTTACTTGAAACCAATGCTTTACACTTGTTCCAATGCTATTCTCTCAGAATTGGAGTCATTTGTATTTTCTGAACTGGGTGCAGGTGTCTTGGTTGGTTTGTGGTTATAATGTATAATGTACTGCAACTCATAGAAAGATTTTAATGTATGATAAATGTAATATGTAATAAATGTGTGATATCAAATCACTTCCCATGACCATTTAGACTATAAAAGAGAGGACGAAAATTTCAAAAAAACTAACAACTCAATTTTGAAGCATAGAAGTTATTTCTGCAGCTCATGTTTTGATTTATCACCGTTTGATTGATCAACAGTATATTAGCAAATTGATTAACAAATCATTGCAACTAAAATATAAAGTTAAAATGTGTGCCGAAATTAGCCAATCCAATGTTTAATTCCAAAGATATTATTGCAAAGGGATTTCTTAACTAACTGGGTTTGTAACAGCTGAGATCTGATGATGCATAGTATTTGATAGGCTTGATTCTTAAAGAAAAATATTCATGAAGAATATTAGCGTATGGATAATATGAGTACAGACAACCTACGTTAATTATTGATTAGCAATCAACAAAACACAAGAACTGAACCAAATGGATTCAAGAACTGTAAATTTAACAATCAAGATCTATATTGTGTTTGTTAAACTTAAAATATGGTAACATCACATAAAGTTCAGAATTTCTATCAACAATAGAAGAGAGAACATTCTAAACAGTAAAGGTCAGTGATAGTTTCATAAAACATGAAACCTAAAACCATTTGCTTGTCTGCAGGAATGCTGTCCTAACCTCTCATAGACCAGTTTCTCAAATGCACTGCAAAGCTGCTGGGACGTCCTCATCTGATAAATTGTTCCTGGAGCTGAAACGTGTGATTTGTTTTCTATGAGATATTTCTGAGCTAAATTTATTACAAGACGTTCTATACATAACAATGCTGCTGTTGTTCCAAAAGTGATGCATTTATTTATTTTAGGTTGGAAGGTATACTGTAAAATAGGACAGAAAAAAGGTGCACTGCAGTCCCATCATTGATCAGTACTGAAAATATAATAAATGAGCAACATGTTAAAAACACCAATTTAGATTGAAAGCAGCACATAAATGTTGACCATTAGTACTCTTATTATGGGACATGAGGATCAATGGGAATACTACTAGCATTACTACAGCAAATCGATTCTAATAGATCTATTTTAGAATATTTTTATATATCGGTTATAATTTTGTAATATGAATATTTACAACTCATGTTTATGATTCATATTTGCACAGTTTAAAACTTAAAAATACACTACAAAAAAGTTCAATATACTTCTGTTTATTGAACTGTTGAGCAAAAGTCACACTCACGATTACTCACAAACATGCTCACAATTACAGTCTTATTTGTTATAAATGTACTAGTTTCACTTCTGATAGTCGAGATATGTTTTTATGGTTTTGGAGTAGTGGTTCTACAACATGCAAACTCTTTGAGAAAAAAAACCATGTTGTGGTAAAGCTGCCCACATCCCTCATGTACCAGTGTAATGAAATACCTTGTGGGAATGTTGCTCGGAAGTCCTTACCTTATACATTTTTCCTGGAGTTGAAATATGTGTTTGATCTCTGTCAGACTAGCTTTTTAACTTGGTGTATTGTTAAAGGGATAATTCATTTAAAA
This sequence comes from Garra rufa, assembly GCF_049309525.1. Lineage (NCBI taxonomy): Eukaryota > Metazoa > Chordata > Actinopteri > Cypriniformes > Cyprinidae > Garra > Garra rufa. The sequence goes on from NC_133379.1 coordinate 29,592,069, forward strand.
ATGAAAATTTTGTAATTGAATCACCCTTTGCTACATGATGCATTAGTACTAATTTGCTACAATATTGAAAATACATAAATGCCAAACTAGTACCAAATTAGTTTACAGAAGATACAAATTGCATTACCTTTAAAATTCAGACTGCAAAATAAAAGGAAAAGTGTGTTGCATACCGTATCCCTACACACATACGCACACCCACACACACACCATAATATCTAGCTCTTCATTTTGTAAATTACTGTGTCAGTCACAAAATTATCCTGATTGAATACATTATTCTCAATGAAGGGGGGTTTAAATATTTTATTTTCTTAACTAAACTTTTTATTTGGTCAACACTAGCAGTCTTTGTAGGTTCAGAACTAAAGAAACACACATTTTTAGATATGCAACATTTCTAAACTAAATGAAAACTCAAGACTCAACCCTCTAACCCATTCTAATAGCGCCCATCTGTTTTGAATGTAGCTAACGTGGCAGCGTTGTGCCATTTACACACTCATTAAACTTTGAGGAGTGAGGCACTGACAAATGACGGTCATTGAAACATTGCAAAGTGATGGTGCTATAAAGCCATGTGCTTTTTAAAAACATTTTAGTAGGTTTAACATTTAGATTATCAGTTCAGAAAATAAGCTAATTTGACTAGAAAGGCTAGGTTAAGGCGTGATTTCCACATTCAGGAAAAACATCTAAAAGCCATGTCAGATGTCTGGCTTTATCTAGTGAAACATTTCATTGTACAGTGTAGACAAATACAATACCTGTAGTGCCAACAAGTTTAATTATAAATTTACAAATAGATCAACAAGTCTATCTATCGTAATGTCTTGGGCTGAATTAACAAGTCATTGCAGCAAAAATACATATAACAAAAGAAAAATATGCCAACAGTGAATTAAGAAAACCCTTTTACTTGTAAGAGTTGATCACTAAGAGATAATCGTTTTACTGCAGCTAAGATCCGATGACACAAAACACTTGATTAGTTTGATTATTCACAGTAATCACCAAGAACAATAGTTATAATAATGAATATATAAAAATCATAATAATGAGATTAAAATTATTATTATTCAGGTAATATAATGTACAGTACTCCTTTTTCTCTCATGGACTGGTTTTGCGATATTTTCTCAAAGTCATGGTGAAGTTGCTGGGAAGTCCTCGTCTGATCAATTCTTCCTGGAGCTGAAATATGATTTGTTCATATTTGAGATATTTATAAGCTAAATATATTGCAACTAGATCTGTTAATACTATTGCTGCTGTTGTTCTTAAAGTGATTTATTTATTTATATACTGTATATTATGAGTGTTTTACATTGACATGTTTCTCACCTGTAGAATCACCAGCTCTTCAATCTGAGACTCTGACAGATTCTCCAGACTTGTAACTTCCAGTCTCAGTCCCGTCACTGCTCACAACAAACAAACAAACAAACAAACAAAACAGGTAAGTAGTGCATAAACACACACAGGCACCTGGTTGATATATGTTGAAAAACACATTTTTGACTTAAGACAGCAGTAAAAAGCACATATCTATACATACATACCAAATTTATCTGAATTGATGGGTCAATATGATGTTCATCATGTCCACCAGAGAGCAAACAGAAGATAGAGCTAGCATTAGTACATTAGTATAAAAGTTATTGGCATACATAAATAGCAAAAAGTATATATATATATATATATATATATTAGTGGTGGGCCGTTATCGGCGTTAACGTGCTGCGTTAACGTGAGACTCTTATCGGGCGATAAAAAAAATTTAGCCGTTAATCTATTCTCAAAGTTGGGTTGGGAGCTGGGTCTAAAATACGCAAGCTATGATGACTTTAACCTTGATGTTTTAGCGCGGATGATGTATACCTAGTCTAATTGCACTGTAGGGGGCGAGAACGAGTCTCCAACTTCTGTGAAATTACCACATCAAATGAGACGTGCATAGTCTGCAAACATGGATGCAGTTATGAAGCCGCTTCAGGGCAGGTGCGTTCTTAGACCCTTTTTACTGGGGCACGCGCCCCAGTGAAAACCTGCTGTGCCCCAGTAAAATCTCAAATTTGAGTTATAATTTACTTTGATAATCCCGAAATAAAGACATTAAACTATATGCAACAACTGAATTGACGCTTCTAAAAGCAACGCAGTTTACTCGAAGACTATGCACGCAGATAGGCTATTCTTTCCCGTGCGCGTCTCTGTGTACTGTATTTAACGGCAACGTGCACGTCGTGCAGCCTTTTGCGCAGAAGTACTTGGTTACACAAGTTTGTATAGGTAATTATGTTGTAAATGCAATTGTCAAGCAGTTTGTGATGCATTTTGGAAACAGGAGATGAGCGCCTGATCTAATGCGCTACCTGGCCCGTTCTCGAAGACTTACTTTTAGTCATTATTTGGGTAGCACGCATATTCTGAATGCCTTCAGCAGAGTTCAAATTAGCCATTTTAATCTAGATTAATCTAGATTAATTCCAAGATTTAATCTAGATTAATCTAGATTAAAAAAATTAATCTATGCCCACCCCTAATATATATATATATATATATATATATATATATACTTTTGCTATTTATGCTATTTATTTTTGCTATGAATATACTTTTGCAATGAATTTCATTTTTTTTCCCTTTTATTTTATTATAGTACTGTAAGTACAGTAAATTTGCTCACCACTGTGACAGAAGAAAGGCAAACTGGCAAAGCAACTCTCATCTGTCCACTGACCAAAATATTGTAAAGACACAGTTGTGCAGTGTTGAGGTCCCCGCTCTCCTCTTACATTTGCACCATTATCTGGTTGTGCAGCAACACTTTCAGTCCATGGCAGCCAATATGTGAAGGAAGAGGTGCTCTGATCTGACCAGAGTCTCTTTCTGTGCAGACCAATCCATACATTATACCCATAATAATACCTATAACTATAATAATAACGTGTAAGAGCCAGTATCTGTTGACGCTCTGTCTCATTCCTCACACTGGCCAGGTCTGTGTATTTCTCTCTGCAGTAGCTCTGAGCTCCAGTCCAGCTCCTTCCCTCATTTACCAGAACATATTTATGAGAGGAATTTACTTTACCTACAATAAAAACACAATTTTAATCAGTGATGAAAATTAATTTATTAATTTTGCTGTAGAATAAAATAGATTTTGAAAACCATAAAACTTTACTAATAAATCAAAGAATGACAAATAATGTTTCCGTTTTCTCACAAATATTTGGAGTTTAAATGTGGAACACAATTACTGAACAATTTAGGATTTTGACTTCATAAGAAAAAAAATCGCTTGTGATGTCTTACCATTGTAGCAAACAAATAAGTTATAGCTGTCACATGAATAATCAAACCAGTTTCCATTAAAATCCATGTAAACACACAGTTCATTTGCTCTCTTGCTTGGTTCATGATACCAGTTTCTGAAATCTCTCTCTCCTTCCTGATAGAAATCATTGTCTTCCAGTGACCATCTCCAGCTGTTCACATCATCATACAGTCCAATCCAGGCTGAACCATTGTAACTCCCATTAACTGTGTTAATCAGCCTGTTCATTTCCTCAATGTTATCAGTGGTGGCCAGATCAGTGTAATTCTGTCTGCAGTATCTCTGAGCTTCAGTCCAGCTCTTAGACTCATTTACAAAGTGATACTGACGGAATGATGCTAATGCTGTCAACATGAGAAAAAAGGGTGAAGATAAAAGCTTAGTACAAGTTAAAGACTATTAACAGCATCTGTGGCAACTTGTGCTCTTACTTAATAAATATTTATATTAAGTATGAGACAAATCATTACTGTGTAAAAACAAGCACAGTAATGTATTAATGTTAAATAATATTTCTAAATTACATTGGCCATATGCAATTTAATCTTTATATGTATTTAATCTTTTTTTAATTTACTAAAGTGAAAAGAAAAAATTTCCAATGTTTTCAGTGGCCAACTTAATTTTATTTTGTAAATATAAATGAGACATGATCCAACTTCGCTAAAATGCTCCTTTTATACCCAAGCATGATATGCTCCCCTATTTTCATTTCACCTGCTTACTATAAACTCTTTTAATACAGTTTCATTTGGATATTTTATAACCTTTTCAATTTAATTTAGCCTCTGTCCCAACTTTTTTGGAGTGTTTTGCAACCATGAAAATCTAAATTTGGTTATACTTACAATATAAACTTAAAAGTTGGCCATTGAAAACATTGAACATTTTCTCTTTGTACTGCAGTAAATTAAATAAATGTTAAAGAGAATGAACATAAGATAACATATTCTTGATTTTATGGCATTTCACAAAACATCTGTACTTCTCTGGAATTGGGGTTGTATTTCAACAGCGTGAATGCATGGTCATATGAATTTATTTATCAAAAATGTCCCAGTCTACTGACATTTGTTATGTCTATTTGTTATCCACTTTTAATTACACTTCCGTTAACTCTACAATAAGTAAACTGCTATAGAGCTACTGCAAAAACGGAAGTTCAAAGACAAAATTCTAAAGATGGCTGCATGCTTGTTTCTCTGGTGCATAAGGTTTATATATATATATATATATATATATATATATATATATATATATATGTATATTAGGGGTGGCACGGTACATGGGAAAAAACCAAACCGTTCGGTTTGCTCGTCTCGGTTCGGTGCGTGTGTGCATCACACGGTTCGACGCATGCGCAATGTAGCCTCGTGCACGTAGTGAGTGTCCTTTTTGCGTGAAAGAAGAGGTGTGTGTGGACATACAGACAGTAAAAGTAGTGTGCTGCAGGTTACGTCACGTGTAGAAATGGGAAGTTGGAGAGATAAGGAAGGCTGCACGGAGTTGGAGGATGCTCCAGCGTTGTATAAGTTCACATGTAGCGTCTTTTGCGCGCTCATGTTCCTTATTTCAAATGTGGACGCGCGGTATGCGCGCTCATAATGGAAGCGACGCGCTCGTTTTTTTCCAGGCGCGTCTGCACCGCATCGAGATAAAAACACCTCAACTTTTCAGTATGCCGCAAGCGCACCGCAGGTCAAATGACATGAACCAACCAATAACTTGTTTAAAAGACAGAGCTTAAAGAGTTCCTCTCTTTTTCTTTTAAAAGATACTATTTTTGTAAGAGCTCCACTGAAGTTGGCTCTTTGATAAATGCAGGTTAAGTCTTCAGTTCAATCTTTATGTGCAAAAAAAGTAGAGATAGCAATACACATTCTCCTGTTATTGCCAAAAAAATGAAAAGCATGTCATCAATGTCTTCTCTCTTGCTGTATCAAGAGAGAAGACATTGATGAAATCTCTCCTAGCTTTCCTTTAGAGATGGTCCCAATAATGTGCTTAAAGTCAAGTCAAATTCAGTTTATGCATGATTACATGATATAACTTTTTTAATACTGTATCCTAAATTGTGGATAATTAAGCTGTATATCATATGCTGAAGTACATTTCTGGAGCGTTAAAGATTAAAAGAAAAAATAACAACAACAACCGTACAGAACCGAAAACTGTGACCCTAAAACCGTGATACAGACCGAACCGTGGGTTTTGTGAACCGTGCCACCCCTAATATATATATATATATATATATATATATATATATATATATACACTGTAACAAATCATGAACTTGATTTTTTCAAGTTGTGTCAACAAATCATTTTTTACAGTGTATATATATATATAGATATATAGATATATAGATATAGATATATATATAATAGATATATATATAATGTTTTTTTGGTAAAGTGGTAAACCTATGTCTTTGGGAACAAACTTCAAATATATCTTAACAGAGGTGTGCATAGTATCACAGTAAGCTGGGAGTATACTGTTTATTTGTGGCAAGACTCTATTGGGGTCTGAAAGAAGTACTCACCAATGTAGCAAATGAAAGGTAATGCAGTGTTGCAGTTTTCATCTGTCCAGTTCCCAGAGTCTCTAAATGACACTGCAGTGCAGTATTCACTGTTTCCAGCATTATCTGGCTGTCCTGTCCTCCAGTTACTGAATGAAGAGTTGCTCTGATCTGACCAAGATCTGGTTCTATACAGACCAATCCAAAAAGATGAATAATATCGAAATAATGTCTGAAGTTTGAATATTTCAGTCTCATTTCTGATACTGACAAGGTCTGTGTGATGTTCTCTGCAGTAACTCTGAGCTGCAGCCCAGTTTTTGTTTTGATAAACATACACATAACTTGTAGTAGCATTTACTCTTCCTGTGGGGAATATACATTTATATGTAATATGTCTTGTTATCATAAGTATATTGTTCTAAGAACTTTAAAAAAAAAAAAAAAGTTTCTCACCATCATAGCAAACAAATGGAAATGTATAGTAGCAAGAGGCTTCACTCCATGTTCCCCAATAAAATGACATGTACACACATAGACTCTGCCCATACGAGTTCATTGGTTGCTGTACAAACCAGCTTTTAAATCCTCCCTGTAATGCTGTATTATCCAGAGACCATCTCCAGCTGTTCATATCATCATACAGACCAATCCAAGCTTTGCCATAGTATGTCCTGTGCACAGTTTTAAAGAGCCTGTTCATTTCCTCCATGTTATCAATGGTGGCCAGATCAGTGTAATTCTGTCTGCAGTATCTCTGAGCGTCAGTCCAGGTCTTAGACTCATACACAAAGTGATACTGATTGGTGCATGAAAATTGTGTGCAGGTATCTGTCAATTTAACATGTAAAATGAAGAAATGCATCTGATTTTTCTCTGCAGATCAGCTGTATGTCTGTGTGTTTATACTTACATAAAATATTCTTTGATCTATACATTATAAATATCTATACATTGGCTTCTAATACAACTTAATCTTTTTTGTCTGTGCAAACATGTGCAAGTGATAAAAAGAAAGCAAATTAACTCACTCTTGTAGCAGATAAAAGGCATACTGGATAAGCAGTTCTCATCAGTCCATCGACCTAAATTACTAAATGATACAGCAGTACAGTACTGATAAACCCACTGGTCATAATCATATAAACCGGTATCTGGTTGCTGTTCTGAATAGGGAATGGCTGGTCTCCAGTCTTCATATTTGGTAATCTGACCGTTTGACCAAATCCTGTTTCTGTACAGTCCGATCCAGCCTCCTCCACCTGTGCTGTTAAAGATCCTCTGGTTCTCAGTCTGATTTCTCACATTGACGAGATCTGTGTAATGATCTCTGCAGTATCTACGAGCTTCTGACCAGGTTTTCCTGTCATCGATTCTGATATAACTTTGTGTTGCATTCCCTCTACCTAAGATATGAAATAAACAACAAATTATACATATGCACAGAAAACTCACTGGGAAAAAATACAAATAAAAAAAATAATAATAATGAAATGTCCTTACCACCATAGCAAATGAATGGCAGCATGTTGGCACATGAGATGTCATGCCATTTTCCATTATAATCCATGTAAACACACAGCTGGTTGCCCCCACTGTTGTCTGGCTCATGATACCAGTTTCTGAAATCTCTTTCTCCTTCCTGATAGAATTCATCATCTTCCAGTGACCATCTCCAGCTGTTCACATCATCATACAGTCCAATCCAGGCTGAGCCGCTGTAACTCCCATTAACTGTGTTAATCAGCCTGTTCATTTCCTCCATGTTATCAATGGTGGCCAGATCAGTGTAATGCTGTCTGCAGTATCTCTGAGCTTCAGTCCAGCTCTTAGACTCATTCACAAAGTGATACTGACGGGATGATGTCAAAGATGACACTGTGAAGAAAGTATAAAATGTTAACATTTAAGATGTTTTGACAGTCCTAGCCACTACATAGACATCTACTCACCACTGTAGCAAATGAAAGGAAATATATAATTGCAGTATTCATCAGTCCATCTTCCAGAGTTACTGAATGAAACTACAGTGCAGGATCCAGCATTATCTGGCTGTCCTGTCGTCCAGTTACTAAATGAAGAGTTGCTTTGGTCTGACCAAGATCTGGTTCTGTACAGTCCAATCCAATAATAATAATAATAATAATAATTCTTGAATAAATACTGGATCTTCTGGTTTTCAGTCTCGTTCCTGATACTGACGAGGTCTGTGTGATGTTCTCTGCAGTAACTCTGAGCTTCAGTCCAGGTTTTGTACTGATGAACGAACACATAACTAGCACTGGCATTCTGTCTTCCTGAAACATTTGAATATAGTATTGAGCATTAGTGAGAGTTGATTATTTCAGAAGGCACAATGAATTGGTTTTCACTGTCTTACACATATTATTAATTATATTATTAATTAGAAACTGCTTACCATCATAGCAGATAAAAGGACGATAATCAGAACAATATGCTGTATACCATATGCCACTGTACATAATCACACACATTCTTTGTCCTCCATAATTGTCTGGTCCAGGGTTATACCAGTTCCTAAAGTTTTTCTCTCCAATCTTAAAGAAATCACTGTCCTCTAGAGTCCATTTCCAGCTGTTCAGATCATCATAGAGTCCAATCCAGGCCAAATCAATAGAATTATTATTCACTGTATCGATCAACTGGATCGTCTGTTGTTCATTTTCAATGGTGGCCAGATCAGTGTATTTCTCTCTACAGTATCTCTGAGCTTCTGCCCAAGTCTTGGGCTTATTCACAAAGACATACTCATGAGGGATACTCAAGGTGAAGGTGAAAAACCCTATAAAGACAATTTTATTTTTTTAACAAATACCAAAAAGGTAAATTCAAATATATGTTTTCTCCAAATTATAAAAAAAAAACTCTGTAATATCAGTAGCTAGATTCCACATAATATTTTTATACAAAATGTAAGTTTAATTTCTGATAAAATATTTTATAAAAAATATTTGTCTTACCCGATAACAGAAGCAATGAAAACATAGCTGTGGAAAATGGTATGCAGAAGTAAAATCAAAAAAATAATTAAATTTATGTTCACTACTCAACCTTTTAAATGCCAGAATGAAAAGCCATTTTAAAAATGGTCAACATAACTTTTGTTTTAAAACCTCGTCTTTTCGGTTGCTGCTTTTGTTTTAGATGATCTGTCTTAACATTTATACTGTTTACTAAATGTAGGAGGGATCATTTTTATAAGCACACCTGACATCACAAAACCTGTTGGGTCAGATAACTGCTGTATCAAATGTACCAAAAAAGACAAAAAACAAAAAAACAAACGAACAAAAAACTCCATGGAACAAATGATTTACACGACCCTTGTTCCAACTCTTTCTTCTCTCAGAATAAGAATCATTTTTTTTATTTTCTGAGCTTGTGAGTGCTATGACCATAACAAAGAGAAACAAAATTTCTAAATAACTAACAACTCAAGACTAAAGCACTTGAGTCATTCCTGCAGGTCATGTTTTAATTGGTTATTGATTGATCGATCAACAATATCTTAACAAATAGATTAACATATATAAAAATAAATTCTTTAAACTGCTAATTGTCTTATTTGTTAAACATTTAAAATATATCAGACAAAAAATAAATGTAATACTATATTGGTAATACGACTTAAATGTCAACATTTCTGTTAACAATAGCTTTGCACTTTGTTAACCATGGTTTTATTACAAATTGTAGTTTAACCATGGTATTTAAAACGGTGCAAATGGTAATCAATTTGCCTAAAACATGGTTTCTACACTTAAACTATAATATGGTTAATTTTATAGGTCAGTGATACTTTGTTTAAACATGAAACCTAAAACCATTTGCTTGTGCAGGAATGCTGTCCTAATCTCTTATAGACTGGTTTTATAATAGGTTCTAAAATGCATTGCAAAGTTGCTGGAAAGTCTTCATCTGATAAATTCTTCCTTGAGCTGAAACATGTGATTTGTGAACAAGATCTGTACATCAGACAATGTTGCTGCTGATGATTTTAAAGTATTTTTTTTATTAATTTATACTGGGTTGAGAGGGTCTCTGTATATACAACAATAAAAAAGGAAAACCATTATAACAGTTGAGAGTGTTTTACAGTCATGTTACATACCTGTATAATAACAGTCTCTTCAGACAGATTTTCTTGCTTTTAAGTTTCACTCTCAGTCCCATCAATGATCAACAAAAAGAAAAAAAATTGAACAAGTACTAAGAGTACAGTAAATCAGTGATATGTTAGGGGAAAAAACACCCATTTAAAATTAAAAAACAACAGAAAAAAGCAAATATAGGGTGACAATACAATAAAAAAAAACATACTTTTTTAACAGACATTAAGTGCAAAAGAAGTTCTATAAGATGAGGCATGTTACACCTAGGGATATTCTCTTGCCATTTACTGTCACTGTCAGGAACTATTTTTTAGCGGAAGGATAGCATTTAATTTATTTACTTAAAAAAAAGATATCAATACAATACATTTTTGGTTTTAATATTTGTATTGTGTGGTAACTTTTTTTTTTTTTAAATAAAATGCAATGAGGTACTCGAGGCATGCTGTACTGTTAATAAGTTATAGCTGAAGGGCATCGTGAGGTATAATGACTGGTTAAGCTTGTGTCTGAAATGTAAGTTACTCTATTTATTTAACTGTTGTGTAAAAGCCACACTCACTATTGTGCTGTCACACACACACACACACACACACACACACACACACACACACACACACACACACACACACACACACACACAAAATCACACTCAGAATTTTGTCTTATTTGTTAAAAATGTGCTTCTAGCTGTGCTTCTATTAGTCACAGTTAGAATTGTTTTGTTTATGGCAGCATTGACATGCAATGCAAAACACTTTGAACATGAACAAGTAAAAGTAGAACACTGTGTAACAAAAACCATGTTGCGGAAATGGTGCCCGTATCCCTCATGGACCAGTTTTAAGAAATGCATCGTGGGAATGTTGCTGAGAAGTCCTTACCTTAAAAACTCTTCCTGGAAATTAAATATGTGATTTGCTTTTTAAATTTTGTTCTTAAATTTTGTTTTAAATCTTAAGTTCTAATAAGATCATCTTCAACATGCTTTTGATTGTTACAGTTCATTTTGTCTTGTCTTTTCTGAAAAGTTTTTTTTCTTTTTAACCCTCTGGGGTCAACAAACGTGCCGGCGTGTTTTGTGCCTGTTTCTCTGATAACCCCAAAAGGAACTTTAATTACTCCGTCATTTCTGATCGTACAGATACACAACACAGAGACATGAGCGACATATCTACAGAAAGCTTGATATGTATACTTTTAAACGAAGTAAGTTTTATCGAAAACAAATATTCTGTAATAAAGTAATCCATATGAAACCAACGTGATGTCCGGTCTATCCGATCGGAGCTAATTATATTTAATTCGATCATGCCCACAAGCTACTTTCGCTTTCATATTATAATTAGCCATGCGAAAAGAGCGGAGAGGTAAAAGCCCAGGTCACCGTAACAAAGCAGCCAGTTTTCTTTTCAAGAAGGATGCCCCAAGACCTTGGCACAATTTAGAAAACACTGGCTCCAATGTATATAAAGGCAGTGTTCTTTTGTGTTGTCTTGAGAAACTAAACGGAAAAAGTATTGGTTTGGTATCGGTGATACTGGCCTTCATTAGTACTTAGTAAGATACAATTAAACAAATATTTAAAATACATCATCTTCATGTTGTTTTTACATTAGTTTGGAGATTGATATTAATTGTTAATAATTATTTATATTGGGTTAAGAGGGATACTGTATATAAAACAATAAAAAAGGAATACCATTATAAAAGTCAGTGTTTTACATTTTCATGTTAACATACCTGTATAATCACAGTCTCTTCAATGTGACTAGTACTGAACATACAATAAATCAGTGATATATTAAAAAAAAAAGTCCATTTAGGATTGAAAACAGCAGAAAAGAGCATATATAAGGTGACTATACAAACATACTTTTTAACGGGTGTAAAGTACAAAAGAAGTAGGCCCTACTTATAAAGTATATTCCAGATGCAGCAATAGACATTTAACACTTTCAGAAGTGCAATTCAATTTACGCTTTTCACAATACACATTGTTACTAATTCCATGCTTTATGATAATATTACCAAAGTGCAGCATGATTATAGAAACTAGCAGAGAGCCTAAGACAGATCCTTGTGGCACTCCTTACTTTATTGGCATTAACTAAGATCAGTGGTTCTCAGTTCCAGTCCTGTGGTACCAATGGTCTACACATTTTGAATGTTTCTCTTGTCTGCTGCCCTTGGTTCAGTCCATTGATCTCCTTCCTAATGAGCTGAGGATCTAAATTAGATGTCATGATCTATAGCGTTGAATGCAGCACTAATAGTATTAACTAGTAATGAGATGCAGACTGCAGACTGCCTGAGGGATCCAGGGATGGTGTTCTTAGGGTTGAAGCCTTCTCTTTTTTTACGCCAAATGAAGGCCACATCATTGTGGCCAAACAATTCTATTTTTTTTTTCATCTGACCATAAAACAGAAGACCAGAAGGCTTCTTCTTTGTCCAGATGAGCATTTTCAAAGGCCAAGCGGGCTTTTGTGTGCCTTATCTGGAGAAGTGGTGTCCTCCTTGGTCTGCGTCCGTGGAACCCAGTGGTGTACAGTGTCCGTTGGACTGTCTGCCTTGAGATGTTGCCACCAGCAGAGCCCAGATTCATCAGGATGGCCTTGGTGGTGATCCTTAGATTCTTTTTTACATCTCTCACTGTCCTTCTGGCCAGCACAGGTGTTACTTTTGGCTTCCAACCACGTCCTCTGAGATTTTTCACAGTGCAGAATGTCTTGCATTTTTTTAATAATACTTTGCACTGTAGCCACTGGAACTTCAAAACATTTAGATATGGTCTTATTTCCTGACTTGTGAGCAGCCACAGTGCGCAGCCGCAGGTCCTCACTGAGCTCCTTTGTCTTAGCCATGACTGTCCACAAACCAACAGCAGAGCTTCTGTTTTTCACCTGTTGAGTTGATTAAAACAGCTTTTCCCAATGAATCAGGGTAATTAGGATGCTTTAGAACAGCTTGGACTATTTGGAATGGTATAGAACTTTGGATTTTCCCATAGACTGTGACAGTTTTCAAAGGGTATGAATAATTTTGGACATGCCACTTTTTGTTCAAATGTAAATAAAGAAATATTTTTTTCCACAATGACGCCTCTTGTACATCATCTTATTATCTTTTGGGAGAAGCCTGTGTCATTTCCAGTCCAAAAAAAAAAAATATATATATATATATATATATATAAAAAACTTGCTGGTTTAATAAAAGTAACTTTAAGTCAGAATTTGCCAGGGGTATGAATAATTTCGGGATTGATATATATATATATATATATATATATACTGAACATACTGTTTTTCCATGTAATTCTAAAAACCTCCAAGTGAGTTATTTTTCCATTTGCGCTCAAGATTACGGGTTTCTTACTGTGCATACTTTTAAGGAAACATTTACTCTACTTATTTTAAAAGCATATCTTTCATTTAATATTTAATTTTAGACACAAATGAAAACAAGGCTGTGAAGGAAGTACATTGTGTTCAGTGCTGCTGTTTAACAACATGCTAGTTGGTTCACTGATAAAACATTCCAAAAATGAGGCTGATGCGTAGTGAGACTTTGGTGTAGATTAAATGAGAGATTAATGACACAGCTTCCCTTTCGAAGTTTCAAACTTTAACCAAAAACATATATATAGATATATATAGTTATAAGTTTGAAACTAACTAGTTTTCATACATGTTCCCCTATTTTATTAGGAACATTGATTTGTAAATTGTATTTGTTGAGGAACACTGGTGAGTAAATTGTATTTGTTGGCTATATACAATTAGCTCTCTAAATGTGAAGGCAGCATTAATATTCATTAGTACACTTTTTCTGTTTATATGCTTAGTTTATTGCTTATATGCTTTTTAAGTTATATTTATGTGGCCTCGAGAAGGGAAATCGAACTCGGGTCACTGTGAGCGCAGATGTATGTTGGCGCACTAGCCATGAGGCGCCGACTGGAATGCTTTTGGAAACAGTATCTTTTTGTTTCTGAATTATGAATGACTATGAGTTTCAATTGATAAAAATGCACACTCATTTAAAAATCATGCTGTTAAGCTCTTGAGTTAAGCACTACTAACCACATCTTCAACATGCTTTTGATTTTTAGTGAACAATTTTGTCTTGTTTCTTCTGTGTAAAAACAAACTGAAGCCATGTTAAAGCACTAACAATAGATGATGTATTACAGGTTTAAAAATACAAATAGTCAGCCCATATTTTTATAAAAGTGTTTTTAAAAACAAGAAGGGTTGCCCCAAGAGCTTAGCACAATTCAGATAACACTGGCTTCAATTATCTTTCAACATATATCATATTAAAACATCACTGGTGAAACTATGAAGATGTGAAGATCAAGACTGCATAAAGTACTGAATGAAGAAAATATCTCCCTTATTTAACACACCAGATTGAGATAATCAGCTCGTTAGTTCAGTTCATGGATCTCTCTCTTAATGAGGTGATAATCTCAATCTGGTGTGTTAAATAAGGGATACATGCAAAATAGCAGAGCAGGGGTCCCCCAGGACCAGGATTGAGAAGCACTGGACTAGATGGTGCTAGATGATGTTGTGTGAAAATTAAGCTTAATTAACCAAAACTACTGTGTGAAAATCATACTTTGTGTGAAAAGGAATAAAAGTTTTACTGCCTCTAGTATTCATTTCAACTGAAAACTGCAATGATTCATACATATAGGTACGTTTTTTCAGGATTACAGAAATGTATATAGAGGCACATATTTCCAGTGAGCCTATGTTGGAAGTATGCCATTACAGATGCAACCAAGGACTAAACAAGGGGATGTGGTAACAGGAAACAAGGAGGTGGGACAAAAGGAGCACATGGCCAACAAAGACAAAGCCATGCGCTCAAGTACAAGACAATTAAGCATTAAACAGTGACAAAAACAGACTGTTAGGGCAGGGCCATTAAACAAATTACACTGACTTTAAAATAAATGCTAAATAAAAGGAAAAGCTTGTTGCATATCATATCCCTCTGTACATCATTTATAAAATATAATTTTGTTTGTTTGCACAACAAAATATTATCTAGCCCTCTGTTTTGGTGGTCACTGTGTCAATCACAAAATTATCCGGACTGTAGATATTATTCTCAATGACAAGGTGTTTAGATGATTTAGATTTTTTATTTTATTAACTAAACTGTTCCTTTGGCCAACACCACTGGCCTTAGGTACAGAACGAAAGAAAGAGACCCACATTCTTGTATTTATTATTTTAAAATGATATGATAAACCTTCAAATAATATAATATAAAATACCCCATGACCATGTAGTCTGTAAAACAGATATGCAAAATTTCTAAACTACTAAAGAAAACACATTGAAGTATGTTATTCATGCCACCCACATTTACAGTAACACTTCATCCAGTCCCATTTATTGTGAATATGTACTGTTATATTGTAACATTACATTGTGCTGCAAACAATTACAGCTGTATTTCCGAAGTGGCAAAAAATGTATCATTATGTTTTGATTATCATATACGTTTATAAACAGATCAATATCTTAGGTTGAATTAGCAAATCACTGCAGCAAAAGTACAAATATAAAATGTTCAAAAGTGAAGACGTACTTGTGAAAAAAAAAAACATTAAAATAATCGTGATTATTGTTAATATGATTATTATTCAGATAATATTATTTGCAGTTCAGAATTTCTGTAGCACAAAAAAGCAAAAGTGCAGTAATAGTTTGAAAAAACATTAAACTTTCTTTGTGAAACCTTTCTTTGTGTGCTGGAACACTGTCCTCCTTTCTCATGGACTGGTTTTACGATAGTTCCTCAAATTCATAGTGAAGTTGCTGGGAAGACCTTGTCTGATAAATTCTTCCTGGAGCTGAAATGTGATTTGTTCTCTGTTAAATGATTCTTAATTAAATATATTACGACAGGCTCTGGTAATAATATTGCTTGTCTTGTTCTCAAAGTGCTTTATTTTCTGTGTGATTGTATTATTGTTATACAAAAATACAATCAAAAAGTAACACCATTATAAGTACTGTTCTCCATCAACATATTTCTCACCTGTAAAATCACCAGCTCTTCAATCTGAGACTCTGACAGATTCTCCAGACTTGTAACTTTCACTCTCAGACCCGTCACTGATCAGAAATAAAGGTCAGTAGTGCAACACACACAAATGTGGTTTAGAGACTATTTTGTATCCCCTTACACAAAACTTGTAGCATGATTTAAAGAGCAAACATTTACACAAACGTACCATACTTATCTGAATTGATGGGTCAATATGATGTTCATGATGTCCATCAGAAAAAAGCAAACAGAAGACAGATCTAGCATTAGTATAAAAGTTATTGAGTTATATACATAGCATTCATATTCATATTAATAGATCAACAATTTGTAGGAATTAATTTGCTTGTTTTCCCTTGATTTATATTATTTTGACTAAGAAGGTGTATTTGCTCACCACTGTAACAGAAGAAAGGCAAAATGGCAAAGCAGCTCTCATCTGTCCAATGGCCAAATTGTTGTAAAGACACAGTTGTGCAGTGTTGAGCTCCATACATTAAACTTGCACCATTATCAGGTTGAGCACTAATACTTGGAGTCAATGGCAGCCAATATGTGAAGGTAGAGTTGCTCTGATCTGACCATAGACTGTTTCTATGCAGACCAATCCATACATTATTACGATGTGTAACATTTAGTATCTGTTGACGCTCTGTCTCATTCCTCACACTGGCCAGGTCTGTGTGTTTCTCTCTGCAGTAGCTGTGAGCTTCAGTCCAGGTCATGTAATTCTGTACCATAACATACTTCTGAGAGGCGTTTCTTCTACCTAACATAAAATAAAACATAATTTTATATATATATATATATTAGTGGTGGGCCGTTATCGGCGTTAACGTGCTGCGTTAAAGTGAGACTTTTATCGGGCGATAAAAAAAATATCGCCGTTAATCTATTCTCAAAATTGGGTTGGGAGCTGGGTCTAAACTACGCAAGCTATGATGACTTTCACCTTGATAGTTTAACGCGGATGTATACCAAAGACTATAGAATATGGTCGCGCGTTTATGTCTCCTCCGCCAAAACACAGACGGGATCACGTCGTCCTCCATTCATAAAAACCGAATCTACTATAGCGCGAAATGCCACGTAAATTCGTCGTTTTTTGGATTCATAAATCAAATATGGTCTGTCACTTAATTCAAATCGCGATATGGACTAGTGTATGTGAAAACTGAAATGCAAAAAGACCGTTTTAATATGAATCCGGTATGTTCCGTTTGCCTAGCTGTATGTATGAAATTCATACTATGAATGGTGGAGACGCGCTTTTACTACATGCATACTGAAACACACGTGACGCTCCCGGTAATTTTTGGCATTTGCATCTCACATGAACAGATAAACTCAATCTCCAAAACTGCTGTGAGTGTCACTTATACCGTTTCATTTGAGAAAACTCGCATCATGTCATACTGTATACACAGAAACTTCACGGCAACCTGTCAAAATAAAAGTACGGTGTAACATGTTTAGTCATTATTTGGGTAGCACACATATTCTGAATGCCTTCAGCAGAATTCAAATTAGCCATTTTAATCTAGATTAATCTAGATTAATTCCAAGATTTAATCTAGATTAATCTAGATTAAAAAAATTAATCTATGCCCACCCCTAATATATATATATATATATATATATATATATATATATATATATATATATATATATATACTGAGATGTCCATGTCATAGGAAATTTACAAAGTGATTTAGGTCCATAGAAAGCACATTAAATTTAAGTAAAGTGTCTGCTTTTAAGGTTTAAAATACATTTTTGAAGAATAAAATGTCAAAATTGGCTTAAAAATAATCTGAATTGTCATTCCGTGTGGCACAATATTTCTGTAAAAATTCAAACAACATGTTTATTCTGACTTGTGCATATTAATATATAAAATATATATAATATATAAAATAATAAGCAAGCATATTCAATTTTATTGTATTGTATTTACAACGAGTAAAAAAATTCTTACTGACAAATGGGCAAAACCTAGGTGTCACGTATCTGGTCTATCCTGTCATCATGAACTCTTGCACTACACTTCATGGACTTCATTCCCCACAAGCCACTGCACTAATCACTGCATTCACCTGCTCTCACTTTACTGATTATCGCTCACAGCTGCACCTCATCACACTGACTACATTTAAGCTTCTCACACACACAGCCACTCGGCGAAGTCTTATTGTTTCCGTATGGTCTGTATTTCCGAGCGTTTCTTCCCGAGTTTGTTTTCCCTGTGTTTTGATTCCTGGACTCCCTCCCGTGTTTGATTCTTGCTGCCAGCCCTGACCTTTCTGCCTGTTTTTTGACGACGATTTCTGCCTGCCCCTTTGTGTTTGTTTGTTTTGTGTTACCTAATAAATGCTGCAAATGGATCCGCACGTCTCTGACCCTCCATGTGACAGAAGACTTCGCCGCTACAAGGATCCAGCAGTGAGTATGGTGTCATCCGGTTCCAGCACGAACACCACGGTGCAGATCATGCTTCTCAAGCAGGGTGAGCGGACTATTGAGGATTATGTCATGGCCTTCATTGAATTGGCAAATCTGTCTTCCATGGATGATCAATGCCTGATGATTTTCTTCTGTGGAGGACTCTTAGAGCCATTGGCTTCCCTTATGCCAATGTTTGAACCGGGCTGGACTTTGCAATATATTATATGGATCTTGCTCTTTTGTTGTGTGGCTCTCCTTTTACTGTGGGAATTGTGGAGGAGGACCATCTTTCCACAGTAAGTTCCAGCTCAGAGCCACAGCACAAGATGGCCGCCCTTCCTGAGCCTGTTCACAAGATGGCCGCCCCTCCTGAGCCTGTTCATAAGATGGCTGCCCCTCCTGAGCCTGTTGCCAGGATGGCTTCTGTTCCTGAGTTCCTGGCCAAGATGGCTGCCTCACATGACTCTGTAAGCAAGATGGCCTCCCTTCTAGAGTCTTTTCACAAGATGACCTCCCTTCTAGAGTCTGTTCGCAAAATGGCTGCCCTTCCAGAGTCTGCTCTCAAGATGGTCACCCTTCCAGAGCCATTGCACAAGATGGCTGCCCTTCCAGAGTCTCCGCTGGTCCCGCCCGGCCTTTCAGAGTCTCCGCTGGTCCCGCCCGGCCTTCCAGAGTCTGCGCTGGTCCCGCCCCGCCTTCCAGAGTCTGCGCTGGTCCCGCCCATCCTTCCAGAGTCTCCGCTGGTCCCGCCCGACCTTCCAGAGTCTGTGCTGGTCCCGCCCGGCCTTCCAGAGTCTCCGCTGGTCCCGCCCGGCCTTCCAGAGTCTCCGCTGGTCCCGCCCGGCCTTTCAGAGTCTCCGCTGGTCCCGCCCATCCTTCCAGAGTCTCCGCTGGTCCCGCCCGGCCTTCCAGAGTCTGCGCTGGTCCCGCCTGGCCTTCCAGAATCTCCGCTGGTTCAGCCCGGCCTTCCAGAGCCTCCGCTGGTCCTGCCCGGCCCTCCAGAGCCTCCGCTGGTTCAGCCCGGCCTTCCAGAGCCTCCGCTGTTTCAGCCCGGCCTTCCAGAGCCTCCGCTGTTTCAGCCCGGCCTTCCAGAGCCTCCGCTGTTTCAGCCCGGCCTTCCAGAGCCTCCGCTGTTTCAGCCCGGCCTTCCAGAGCCTCCGCTGGTCCCGCCCGGCCTTCCAGAGCCTCCGCTGGTCCCCCCCGGCCTTCCAGAGCCTCCGCTGGTCCCGCCCGGCCTTCCAGAGCCTCCGCTGGTCCCGCCCGGCCTTCCAGAGCCTCCGCTGTTTCAGCCCGGCCTTCCAGAGCCTCCGCTGTTTCAGCCCGGCCTTCCAGAGCCTCCGCTGTTTCAGCCCGGCCTTCCAGAGCCTCCGCTGGTCCCGCCCGGCCTTCCAGAGCCTCCGCTGGTCCCCCCCGGCCTTCCAGAGCCTCCGCTGGTCCCGCCCGGCCTTCCAGAGCCTCCGCTGGTCCCGCCCGGCCTTCCAGAGCCTCTGCTGGTCCCGCCCAGCCTTCCAGAGCCCGCGCTGGTTCCGCCCGGCCTTCCAGAGCCTCCGCTGGTTCCGCCCGGCCTTCCAGAGCCTCCGCTGGTCCCGCCCGGCCTTCCAGAGCCTCCGCTGGTCCCGCCCGGCCTTCCAGAGCCTCCGCTGGTTCCATCCAGTCGTCCTGAGATTCCTGTCTGCCCGGTTCTGGTCACGGAGCTCATGCATGGACTGTTCCCACCCACCCTCCCTGCTGCTCCAGTCCCGCCACCTCTGTCTCCTGACAGTCCCTCTGCTCACCCACATCCCACCTTTGGTGCAGAGGACTTGCCGTGGGACTGCCAGTCTCCATCGGTGTCCAGACTGAAGGATCCCTCACCATCACCTCCAGTCTCAGAGTCCTGGACTCCACCTCGGCCCTCCGACCCTGCAGCTCCACCCAGGCTCTGTGCTCCCTCGTCTCCGTTGTCGGCCGTCGGCCCACCAGCTCCTCCAGGCTCCATCGTCTCTCCGGCTCCGCCCCGGTCAGTCGTCGCCCCACCTTCGCCTCTGGACTCTACTCCGGCTGCGCCTCGTCACTCCGTCCTGCCGGCTCTGTGGACCTCCTCCCTCCCGTGGGCACAGCCTCGATCCTCTGTCGCTCCGCTGCGTACCTCCGGACCTCCATCTCTGCTGGGGTCGCCAGAGCCTTGGGTTCCGCCTTGGTCCTCCGGATCCTCTGTGTCGCCCAGGACCATCGACTCTCCAGTTTCGCCTCGGGCTCCACCGGCTCCACCTCCGTCGGTCGGCCCCAGGCAGGAGCCAACCCTTCCTCCACCATGGCTTCTCCCTCCGTCGGCTCCGCCTCAGTTCGTGGTTCCAGTACCCCTACATGGACCTGGCCCTCCATCCGCCTCCGCTCCACCACCCTCCAGGTTGTATTAGGTGGTTAGAGCGTCTGGAAGCCGCTCCTTGGGGAGGGGCTCTGTCAAGTATCTGGTCTATCCTGTCATCATGAACTCTTGCACTACACTTCATGGACTTCATTCCCCACAAGCCACTGCACTAATCACTGCATTCACCTGCTCTCACTTTACTGATTATCGCTCACAGCTGCACCTCATCACACTGACTGCATTTAAGCTTCTCACACACACAGCCACTCGGCAAAGTCTTATTGTTCGGTATGGTCTGTATTTCCGAGCGTTTCTTCCCGAGTTTGTTTTCCCTGTGTTTTGATTCCTGGACTCCCTCCCGTGTTTGATTCTTGCTGCCAGCCCTGACCTTTCTGCCTGTTTTTTGACAACGATTTCTGCCTGCCCCTTTGTGTTTGTTTGTTTTGTTACCTAATAAATGCTGCAAATGGATCCGCACGTCTCTGACCCTCCATGTGACACTAGGATAGTGGCAAATTTTAAAAATGTAGAATTACAACTAATTAGTATTTGGCGTTAAAGTAATTAGTCTTGATTAGTATAGTATTGATTTTGTGTAAATATGCCTGACAAGATTGTTACACTGAATTACATTTTAGTGGGTGTGTTCTGTAAATTAAGGCTATAATACATATATATATAAATATTTTAAAAATCTGTTACTACTAAGACTTTCTTTTTCTCACAAAAGTGGTCTGAAAATAGTTCTAAAAACTTAAGGCTTTGACTTCAGTCATATATAGGGATTTTGTATTAGTTTTATTATTTGTTTTCTACTTGTAACATCTTACCATCAT
The DNA here is from genome assembly GCF_049309525.1 of Garra rufa. Taxonomy (NCBI): domain Eukaryota; kingdom Metazoa; phylum Chordata; class Actinopteri; order Cypriniformes; family Cyprinidae; genus Garra; species Garra rufa. The sequence continues at coordinate 29,613,769 of NC_133379.1, forward strand.
AGCAAACAAATGTGTAATAATTGTAACATGATGAATCAAACCAGTTTCCACTGGAATCCATGTAAACACACTGTTCATTCATTCCATTGTTTGGTTCATGATACCAGTTCCTGAAATCTCTCTCTCCTTCCTGATAGAAATCATCATCTTCCAGTGACCATCTCCAGCTGTTCACATCATCATACAGTCCAATCCAGGCTGAACCATTGTAACTCCCATTAACTGTGTTAATCAGCCTGTTCATTTCCTCCATGTTATCAATGGTGGCCAGATCAGTGTAATTCTGTCTGCAGTATCTCTGAGCTTCAGTCCAGCTCTTAGACTCATTCACAAGGTGATAGTGACGGGATGATGCCAATGCTGTCAAGGTGCAATAAAAAGATAAGATAGAAAGTTAAGTGTTAAGTTAAATTGCATAATACATATTCCTTGTAATAACATGAGATAATGTGCTTTGTGCTTTGTGTTTAATGTGTTTGCTCAATAACTAATTGGACATTGCATAATAACTAACAGAACATTAGTTAACATAAATTAAAATACTTAATGCCATTAAACATTCAATTCATAAATAACTTGTACATAAAATTCACTTTCACTTTCACTTTCACAAGTAATTCGAACAGATATTATAGACTGTTTAACAGTTTATACATATGCATTTGAATGCTTAGAAATGCCATTAAACTGGTGGTTTAAATCACTTTAAAGACTGGTTATGAGTTAATTAATCATGCATGAATACTGCATTTGTACAAAATTTAAGCATTGAAATGCACATTAATAAATAAGCTGTTAATCACTGCAGCATCTGTTAAAATCAATTGTAGATTCATGTTCATGTATAAATTGAATTTTTAATGATTTTTGTAAGTATTTTTATTTACCTTTACTAATGTTCTTTTGCTAATTATGTAGTGTTCAATAAGTTCATTAGTAAACACAAGCACATTCTCGTATTTGTAGCTATATAAATATATATTAGATAATAATTTGTTAAGCATTATATAATGTTTGTTAATAAATTAATGTTATTACAAAGTATTGTCTTAAAAATAATTGAATAGTTATATCTTCTAAAATATTGTCAACCTCAGGTGCACAAAATATCACAGACTCACTGCTGTAACAAATGAAAGGTAATGCATTGTTGCAGTTTTCATCTGTCCAGTTCCCAGAGTCACCAAATGACACTGCAGTGCAGTATTCTCTGTTTCCAGCATTATCTGGCTGTCCTGTCCTCCAGTTACTGAATGAAGAGTTGCTCTGGTCTGACCAAGATCTGGTTCTGTACAGGCCAATCCAAAAAGAGTAATCATATCCATATATTTTCTGAAGTTCGATGTTTTCAGTCTCATTTCTGATACTGACGAGATCTGTGTAATGTTCTCTGCAGTAACTCTGAGCTGCAGTCCAGGTTTTGAACTGGAAAACCATCACATAACTTTTAGCATTCGCTCGTCCTGTGGAGAATATATGTTCATATGTGATCTGGGTGTCATAATTAAATATATTGTTCTTAAAATGTTAATAAGACAGTTCTCACCATCATAGCAAATAAAGGGAAAGGTATTGTAGCAATATGCTTCTCTCCATGTTCCCCCAACACGGTCTCACCCCTATTCGTCACATACTGCCGTTTGGTCATTTTCCCCTCACGTCCATAAGCTGACGTTGAGGGTACCCCCTCTTCGTCGCGTGGCACCGTAGAGGGTCATCCGATAGATTTGAATGCAAATCCCTCATCTTTGGATTTTGACGAAAGGGGGTTAGGCATCCAGATGAGAGCAGTTGCGTACAAATACCACGCAGAATCTTCTACAGCAATTACGTCACCAGCGAGGCTCAGTTCGACCAGTTCACCTGATACGTGGTGTACACCTTCAAGCAGGTAAGTGACCGCAACAATCTTTTCATTATTTTAATTATTTCACTGTTTCTGCATCACTTGCATGGGGTCATGTGTTAAAACGGAAGCTTAGTGGAACAGTTAGCGCGGCTGCTAAGTTAGCCTACGATTGACATTAGCCGAAGCTAACTTCTAACTCGTGCAGTTTGAAATCGATACATAAATAAAACTGTTTTTAATCATATTCACGTGGCTGAAATCAGCTCTACAAATCAACCAGCCTAGTATCGCGTATCATGTAAAAAGTCCGCACATTTACCATATTTTTACTATAGTAACGTTCACTGTTGCTCGACAATGTCATGTAAATGCACACTAACCACTAGCTTACTATGGTTTTACCACTGTAACTGTAGTCTTACTGTGGTATTTGTAGTATAAGCACACTAACCACTAGCTTACTATGGTTTTACCACTGTAACCGTAGTTTTACTGTGGTATTTGTAGTATAAGCACACTAACCACTAGCTTACTATGGTTTTACCACTGTAACCGTAGTTTTACTGTGGTATTTGTAGTATAAGCACACTAACCACTAGCTTACTATGGTTTTACCACTGTAACCGTAGTTTTACTGTGGTATTTGTAGTATAAGCACACTAACCACTAGCTTACTATGGTTTTACCACTGTAACCGTAGTTTTACTGTGGTATTTGTAGTATAAGCACACTAACCACTAGCTTACTATGGTTTTACCACTGTAACCGTAGTTTTACTGTGGTATTTGTAGTATAAGCACACTAACCACTAGCTTACTATGGTTTTACCACTGTAACCGTAGTTTTACTGTGGTATTTGTAGTATAAGCACACTAACCACTAGCTTACTATGGTTTTACCACTGTAACCGTAGTTTTACTGTGGTATTTGTAGTATAAGCACACTAACCACTAGCTTACTATGGTTTTACCACTGTAACCGTAGTTTTACTGTGGTATTTGTAGTATAAGCACACTAACCACAAAGCTTACTATGGTTTTACCACTGTAACTGTAGTCTTACTGTGGTATTTGTAGTATAAGTACACTAACCACTAGCTTACTATGGTTTTACCACTGTAACCGTAGTTTTACTGTGGTATTTGTAGTATAAGCACACTAACCACTAGCTTACTATGGTTTTACCACTGTAACTGTATTTTTACTGTGGTATTTGTAGTATAAGCACACTAACCACTAGCTTACTATGGTTTTACCACTGTAACCGTAGTTTTACTTTGGTATTTGTAGTATAAGCACACTAACCACTAGCTTACTATGGTTTTACCACTGTAACCGTAGTTTTACTGTGGTATTTGTAGTATAAGCACACTAACCACTAGCTTACTATGGTTTTACCACTGTAACCGTAGTTTTACTGTGGTATTTGTAGTATAAGCACACTAACCACTAGCTTACTATGGTTTTACCACTGTAACCGTAGTTTTACTGTGGTATTTGTAGTATAAGCACACTAACCACAAAGCTTACTATGGTTTTACCACTGTAACTGTAGTCTTACTGTGGTATTTGTAGTATAAGCACACTAACCACAAAGCTTACTATGGTTTTACCACTGTAACCGTAGTTTTACTGTGGTATTTGTAGTATAAGCACACTAACCACTAGCTTACTATGGTTTTACCACTGTAACCGTAGTTTTACTGTGGTATTTGTAGTATAAGCACACTAACCACAAAGCTTACTATGGTTTTACCACTGTAACTGTAGTTTTACTGTGGTATTTGTAGTATAAGCACACTAACCACTAGCTTACTATGGTTTTACCACTGTAACCGTAGTTTTACTGTGGTATTTGTAGTATAAGCACACTAACCACTAGCTTACTATGGTTTTACCACTGTAACCGTAGTTTTACTGTGGTATTTGTAGTATAAGCACACTAACCACAAAGCTTACTATGGTTTTACCACTGTAACTGTAGTCTTACTGTGGTATTTGTAGTATAAGCACACTAACCACTAGCTTACTATGGTTTTACCACTGTAACCGTAGTTTTACTGTGGTATTTATAGTATAAGCACACTAACCACTAGCTTACTATGGTTTTACCACTGTAACCGTAGTTTTACTGTGGTATTTGTAGTATAAGCACACTAACCACAAAGCTTACTATGGTTTTACCACTGTAGCCGTAGTTTTACTGTGGTATTTGTAGTAGGCTATAAGCACACTAACCACAAAGCTTACTATGGTTTTACCACTGTAACTGTAGTTTTACTGTGGTATTTGTAGTATAAGCACACTAACCACAAAGCTTACTATGGTTTTACCACTGTAACTGTAGTTTTACTGTGGTATTTGTAGTATAAGCACACTAACCACAAAGCTTACTATGGTTTTACCACTGTAACTGTAGTTTTACTGTGGTATTTGTAGTATAAGCACACTAACCACAAGGCTTACTATGGTTTTACCACTGTAACTGTAGTTTTACTGTGGTATTTGTAGTATAAGCACACTAACCACTAGCTTACTATGGTTTTACCACTGTAACTGTAGTTTTACTGTGGTATTTGTAGTATAAGCACACTAACCACAAAGCTTACTATGGTTTTACCACTGCAACTGTAGTTTTACTGTGGTATTTGTAGTATAAGCACACTAACCACTAGCTTACTACGGTTTTACCACTGTAACTGTAGTTTTACTGTGGTATTTGTAGTATAAGCACACTAACCACAAGGCTTACTATGGTTTTACCACTGTAACTGTAGTTTTACTGTGGTATTTGTAGTATAAGCACACTAACCACTAGCTTACTATGGTTTTACCACTGTAACTGTAGTTTTACTGTGGTATTTGTAGTATAAGCACACTAACCACAAAGCTTACTATGGTTTTACCACTGTAACTGTAGTTTTACTGTGGTATTTGTAGTATAAGCACACTAACCACAAAGCTTACTATGGTTTTACCACTGTAACTGTAGTTTTACTGTGGTATTTGTAGTATAAGCACACTAACCACAAAGCTTACTATGGTTTTACCACTGTAACTGTATTTTTACTGTGGTATTTGTAGTATAAGCACACTAACCACTAGCTAACTATGGTTTTACCACTGTAACTGTAGTTTTACTGTGGTATTTGTAGTATAAGCACACTAACCACAAAGCTTACTATGGTTTTACCACTGCAACTGTAGTTTTACTGTGGTATTTGTAGTATAAGCACACTAACCACAAAGCTTACTATGGTTTTACCACTGTAACTGTAGTTTTACTGTGGTATTTGTAGTATAAGCACACTAACCACAAAGCTTACTATGGTTTTACCACTGCAACTGTAGTTTTACTGTGGTATTTGTAGTATAAGCACACGAACCACTAGCTAACTATGGTTTTACCACTGTAACTGTAGTTTTACTGTGGTATTTGTAGTATAAGCACACTAACCACAAAGCTTACTATGGTTTTACCACTGTAACTGTAGTTTTACTGTGGTATTTGTAGTATAAGCACACTAACCACAAAGCTTACTATGGTTTTACCACTGCAACTGTAGTTTTACTGTGGTATTTGTAGTATAAGCACACTAACCACAAAGCTTACTATGGTTTTACCACTGTAACTGTAGTTTTACTGTGGTATTTGTAGGATATGCACACTAACCACAAAGCTTACTATGGTTTTTTGATTTTACGGTATACTATTTGTAAAGCACAGTAACCACAATGCTTACCACACTTTTAAAAAGTTTTTGTGAAGTAATTGTAATTCAGTATTTTTTTTTTCTGTCTTGCAGTTATGTCAGATCACCTACTCCAGGAGCTCTTTTAAGTAGGGATGCACCGATCTGTATCGGCCGATCACTTGCGCGTTTTGTCAGTAAAGCCGGTTCTGTAATCAGCGGTAAATGGCATCAGGTGCTTGATTTCATGTTGAGCCGTATATACTACACACAGCCGTTGTTCACTGACGAGCTGCGCACATTCACACTGATAATGAACATTGATTTGCGCAGCTCGTCGGTAAACAACGGCTGTGTGTAGTATATACGGCTCAACGTGAAATCACGCACCTGATGGCATTTACCGCTGATTACAGAACCGGCTTTACTGACAAAACGCGCAAGCATGATCGGCCGATTCGTATCGGTGCATCCCTACTTTTAAGAAGCCATCTCTGGTAAAAGCCATCACTGTATGAACTGTAATCCATAATTAATCTACACGTAGTTTTGCTCTCTCTCTTTCTGTGATTTATCATGACATTTTTAAAATCTCATAATTTTGACCAATTCTGTCAGAAAGCTGCTAGAATTAACAGGGAACTTGAACTCAAAGCTCCCAATGCTGATCTTGAAGAAGCTGTCAAAGAGGCTAAACAAGTCCTTCAATGATTCAATCTTTCACAGTAATGTTGAAGACATTTAGCTATAACTGATTTGCTTTAATCAATGCATCCTTATTTTAGGTGTTAATAATAACTTTCCTTACAGTCCTTCCTCTCAAATATTTTGGTCACAGATTTTGTTTAGCACATTGTCTCAACATGTGTGTATTTCTCTTTGTTTCAGGGTAAAGGGAAGACCAAAGGAAGGCCTGTCATGGGATTTGAATTGGGCCATGTTGTGCATTTATGGAAAAGACCAAAAGCAAAGGCAAACATTCCAATGGTATGTCAATGTTGGTCTGAGCACCTTGACTGAACTGTACTGCAATATCATATATCAATATATATATGATATTGTACAAGTGTACTCAAACAAAATTCTCAGATTTTTCACTTTTACTTCTGTCATGGGCCATTGCCTCAACTCTCATGTTAATTGTGTCCATTGTAAGTAGTCAGAGTGTTTATACCAATCCAGTTCATATTAAGTCCATTGTATTCTCTCTATATTAACCTTTACAAATTGGCACTGCCTCTTCCTGTTCTAACAGTACATGATATCTGCCCACACCTCAGAGGCTCAGAGCCTTTTTTTTTCTATGTTGATTTTTATTTAACACATCTGTATAAGAAGCACAAGTCTGGAAATGCTAGTTTATCTTGTCACAAATCAGATCATTGGTAAATTTGGCCAAATCAGATTGCTTAAAGCGGTTCATACCAAGAGCAAGAACAACAATAAGAACTATTTTAGCATCCACACCAACGGACGATAGCGTTCTGTTTACACGCTACAGTCATCTGCCATCTGTTGTCAATGTTTTTGTTGTTCATCATGTGATAAATTCTCTTTCTTCCTGTCTTGCAGGATTTCTCACAGACTACTTATGTATATACATATACAGTGATAGTGACAGGAGTGACCACAGTAGAGATGGGAGTGTTGACTGTAGAGGAGAAAGTTAAATAATAATATTTTATGGGACATTCATATTTGTACTTAACTAGCACACTGTAAATACTGTTACATTTCTATTCCTTAAATTTATTTGTCTTTTACTATACTAAGTGCCTTTTTATTTTATTTATTTTATACATTTATTTATTTCATAATTTTACTATGTTTAATATGTTTATCTGTGCTGCTTTCTTGTTTTATTGCTGCTGGTCTTTTTGAGCTACCAAACAAATTTCGTTGTATAACTACAATGACAATAACGTATCTTTATCTTTATCTTTATTTTTATATTTTAATTGTTATTAACCAATAATTTGTCTTGCATTTAGTCACAATAGAAGCAAACAACAATTACAGGAGAGATATATTTTTAAAGGTAATAATTGTAAAATATTGAAGTATTGTTCTAATCATTTTTTTTTGGCCTATTAGTTTGTTAAACATAAGCATTGAATATTATCTGGCATCTTAACGTTTTCTGTAAACAAATTCTCTTTTTATTTTTGAATATTAGACAATCTTTTTAAGGGGTTTTCTATTGCCTATTTTTTTAATTACCTCTATGCAAATGCATTTCAAATACAATCAACTACTTGTTTTGTCTTTTTTTTTCTTTCGTAATGGCACAAACTGGAGAGAGAGAATGCTGTTCTGGGCACTGTTTATCTGTGAAAAGTTTGATGTCAATAAACATTGGGAAATGACTACAAAATGTGTGATTCATTATTTTATTCTTATAGTTCATCTGTCAGGTCTAAGAATTGCAATTTTGTAAGGTCCATTTCCAGGAAACAGAAGTGATTAATTGTTTACCCTTAATACACTGTAAATGTTACAGAAGCTAAATTAAACAGTAGGAAAAAGCTTCATGTTTAAATAATCATTAGAGGTGCATGTTTTTTTGTTTCGAAAGCAAATTAAATATTTTGAATTATTGTTCACAGCAATTTATATCTAAGTTTTGAGTTTAAATATTGTACATACATTTATATTAGTGTGAACATAATTTACAATGGGAACCATTATGCCCTTATTTAAAAAAATAAAAATTATCCCAGTAATCAAATCTATTGCTGCATCAAGTTAACCAAACAATCCAATCTGTTGTTCCAGTTTTATGTTGAGTGGGGACAAATAAATATTTAACTGATTATCTGTATTTGCCACAAGAACCCGGAAGAACCTGTTATAAATGACCATATGTGGACAAGTAAGTGAGACGACTCTGTTCAATTGGGTTGCCATTTGGAACTCGCTGTGATTGGACTATCTTTTAATCCAAATGAAAAACAACGCTTAATGTTGCAAAGTCCGTGTTGCTCTTATTATTACATCAGTAATACCTTCAGTTAACAACGAAGTGTTGCTATGTTGTGAGAACTTCCTAATTTACAGAGATCCTAACCCTAACCCTAAGCAGATCTTAAACTACAAATAACAGCGCCATTTTTTCGTGTTATATAGATAGAATGGAAGAGGTTTGTGGGTAATGTAGTTTAAAATGTTTAATATTAAAATAGTGGAAAATGCAATCTTTTTTGAACAAAGGTTTATCTAAACATGTTCATTGTATAAATATCTATGACATATTTAAGAGGCAGGCTGAAATTTGTTTTTTTACTAAGATCACTTTTTAAAACACCTTTATACCACATTTCCATGTATGTTTGAAAACTGTGTCCAACATTATGTAATTAACATAGCATAAGTAGTTGTCCTGCCAATTTTCTCTTTGACATTATAATCAGACACTGATTTACAGCCATTTGAAATGTTCATTTTTTTGCTCTTCCATGGGACTCTACTGGGCCCCTGGAGATGGAAGGGCAGTAAAAACACAAATCTATTCTCATCATGGACAACACACTGTGCTGAGTCACATTTTTTAGATTGTCTTTTCAACAATTTGCCAATATGTAAGTTGCAAGTCATAGTTATCTTAGAATAAGAATAGACATTTCCTATTTGAATTGCGCTCCATTTATTTCATTAGATCAGGAGCAAGAACACAGTGATGACAGGAAATTAAGACACCAGTTTAAACAACCAATACATATTGTGACACTTCTTTGTACTATCACACAATGTCAGTGTGTCATTCAGTAAGAAAAGGTACAGACAGTGTGGTTTATGCAAAAGCCATACAATTCATTCAATGCAAAGGATCATAATATAAAAGACATCATTTGTATCTTTGTCAAATATTCCTCATCTTTGTCCTTTGTCCATCTTTGCAAAACATCAGTAATGTGCATGCTCATCTTATTTATTATACAGTACAGGATTCATGTTGATCTTTCCCTGGTCCATCACCCTCAGCTGACAGCTGTGCATAAAGTGCCTGTAGCAATATAGTCCATGCAGTCTCTTCTAATGAATCTTTCAGCCTTCCCTTCAAGGTCATTAATATGACCAAATGTCACATCTTAATTAAAACACTCATGGTAATTATGTGTATTGTTAACTAAACGGTGTATTTACCAAACACCATTCCTAATAAAGAATATTTACCATACGTTATTATCCAATACATCACTAAGACAGATACAGTAACATATTAAGACAAATGATATTCAAGAGAAATAAAAATGCGTTATGTTAAAACCATGTTATTTTAACCAGATGAAGCCTCCCAAATGCATGCATGGTTAAATGTCTTCAGCATCATAGAATCACATTCAGTTTCCTGCTCATCATCAGAGCTCTCTTGGTTTTCTTCCTCTTGCTTATCCATATCCCTATCTTAATAATCCCCTTCCATGTCATGAACAATTTCGGTTGTTATTCATCACACTACAGTACAACTGACGGACAAAAGACATGTGACCAATTCAAATCATATCACTTTATTTTCACAATACCATGATCACAAGTGTATAGGCGGTGACATTTTTTTGTGCAAACTGCAGCATGACAGTAAAGACAACAAATGTTCAATATATAGGCAACACACATATAAGGGACTCAATACAGGTAGAGAACAATATGGTAAATAGTATGCTATACAGAGATCATGAAATTAAAACAATCACAGTACGCATACCTTTGCAGCGCAGTGTGGAATGAATTAGTGCAAACAGAATGTCATGGTGCAGAATAATAGTGAGTTAGAGTCCAGACAGTGCATCTATTAGAGTGCTGTGCATATGAGCTGGATGTGCTGTGTATTGTTTCTGGTACAAGTTCAGTGCAGTCTAATTGCCTGTGGAAAAATGTGTCTGCTGGTGCAGGTTCTGCAATAACTTCTGCCTGATGGTAACGATGAGAACAATCCATGGCTCTGGTGGCTGGAGTCTCTGATGGTCCTCTGTGCTTTCCTCACACACCAACTGATGTAAATATCCTGGAGGGACATAACATGTATTTAGGGTGTTGTAAATCAATAAACAATATATATTTTTATTTTTAATTGTTGCATTGGACTTACCATTGATTCTTGTTGGAGATATGGGCCAAAAGGATCCCTTCACAACTATTTTGCAGTTGTTCAGTTGAAACAACTGAGTAAACAGTGAAGTTTACTTTTATGGACCGTAACATCTGAGCTGTCACAGTAGAGTTGTTCAGGAATGCAGTCTTCATCGCAGTTAACTGGTGGTTTCAGGCTGCAATGCTGCATCTGGTGGCCATTGAATTGATATCGTCAACTGCCTTCATCCTCCTTCAAACAAACAGACAAAACAATAAGTCAACAATATTTCCAGAGAAATAGTGTTGATGAATAGGTGCAGGTGTCAGTACTCACCATATTTGGCCAATCCTGCCCAAATTCCAGATAATGGAATTGGAGATGATAGCACAGTTGATATGCCAATTCTAGGAGCTATAAAAAAAGAAGTGCATGTGAAAATGGTAACTGCTGTCTTTTGAGAGATTAACATCAATTGCTATACCCCATATAACCCTAGCCCATGTAACTACATTGCTTGATGTATTGCATACATACATACCAGTGGAAATGTGCAACTTTTCAGCTCTGTGTTTGGGCACAAGAAGACCATGTTCATTCCTCATTCATCAGGACTGGCTTGCTGGGACTGATTTTCTTTGCATTTTTTGGTCTTCAGCTTTAAAACAAAACAATATTTATTGACCCAATTTTTACTTATTATTGTTGTTTAAACATAAATTAAGCAGTTATAATTATATACTTCAAGCTCAAGTTCCCTGGCAACTCTAGCAGGCTCCTGAGTTCATCTGTATACATTTCTATTCAGAGTCTGAGAAAAGGCCATCTTGCAAACTCTAAGCTTCTATTTTTCAACAGAGCACAAAATAATGTGTTAAGTGAGGGAGTAAAGAAATAAGATGAAGAGAAATAGGCAGAATTGTGTAAGTTTAACAAAATGAGAAAGCAGCATTAGAAAAAAAAAAACAATTATTTAACAGCAAACTAAAATGAAATATAATTACCTGCTGATGGTTTTGTTGTAAGCAGTTTAAAGGCCTCTTCACACCAAGGATGAGTCCACACCACAGCTATTTGACATAAAATGACACAGAAACAATATGGTTGGAATCTCTTTCAGAACAGATTTTTCCAGATTCCAAAACATTGACAGCCAATCAAAATCCACCACACTATAAATAGCCTGAGCATTTAAATGCAGACAACATAACTGCAGCACACGCTTATAATAAAAAAAAAAAATGTTATTTTCTGTTAGTGTGTTAGTCATTATAATTCTTGCTCTTGGTGTGAACAGCTTTAAGTGATCTGATTTGGCCAAATTAACTGAAGGTCTGATTTCTCACATGACAAGTTAGAGATAGGAGCGAGTGTTGACTAGAAGAGAAAAAAATAAAATAAAAATCAGTAGACATGCAAGGCTTGGTAAATTGTATTAGTTATTAATATTTCGACATGACACTTTGTTGGTTGTTCTTTCTGATGGGGCTGTAGGGTATGTAAAGATGCTGCACAATTTAACTACAGTACAGTTCAGTCAAGGTGCTCAGACCAACATTGACATACCATTGGAATGTTTGCCTTTGCTTTTGGTCTTTTCCATAAATGCACAACATGGCCCAATTCAAATCCCATGACAGGCCTTCCTTTGGTCTTCCCTTTACCCTGAAACAAAGAGAAATACACACATGTTGAGACAATGTGCTAAACAAAATCTGTGACCAAAATATTTGAGAGGAAGGACTGTAAGGAAAGTTATTATTAACACCTAAAATAAGGATGCGTTGATTAAAGCAAATCAGTTATAGCTAAATGTCTTCAACATTACTGTGAAAGATTGAATCATTGAAGGACTTGTTTTTCATCATTGGGAGCTTTGAGTTCAAGTTCCCTGTTCATTCTAGCAGCTTTCTGACAGAATTGGTCAAAATTATGAGATTTTAAAAATGTCATGATAAATCACAGAAAGAGAGAGAGCAAAACTATGTGTAGATTAATTATGGATTACAGTTCATACAGTGATGGCTTTTACCAGAGATGGCTTCTTAAAAGAGCTCCTGGAGTAGGTGATCTGACATAACTGCAAGACAGAAAAAAAAAATACTGAATTATAATTACTTCACAAAAACTTTTTAAAAGTGTGGTAAGCATTGTGGTTACTGTGCTTTACAAATAGTATACCGTAAAATCAAAAAACCATAGTAAGCTTTGTGGTTAGTGTGCATATCCTACAAATACCACAGTAAAACTACGGTTACAGTGGTAAAACCGTAGTAAGCTAGTGGTTAGTGTGCTTATACTACAAATACCACAGTAAAACTACGGTTACAGTGGTAAAACCGTAGTAAGCTAGTGGTTAGTGTGCTTATACTACAAATACCACAGTAAAACTACGGTTACAGTGGTAAAACCGTAGTAAGCTAGTGGTTAGTGTGCTTATACTACAAATACCACAGTAAAACTACGGTTACAGTGGTAAAACCGTAGTAAGCTAGTGGTTAGTGTGCTTATACTACAAATACCACAGTAAAACTACGGTTACAGTGGTAAAACCGTAGTAAGCTAGTGGTTAATGTGCTTATACTACAAATACCACAGTAAAACTACGGTTACAGTGGTAAAACCGTAGTAAGCTAGTGGTTAGTGTGCTTATACTACAAATACCACAGTAAAACTACGGTTACAGTGGTAAAACCGTAGTAAGCTAGTGGTTAGTGTGCTTATACTACAAATACCACAGTAAAACTACGGTTACAGTGGTAAAACCGTAGTAAGCTAGTGGTTAGTGTGCTTATACTACAAATACCACAGTAAGACTACAGTTACAGTGGTAAAACCATAGTAAGCTAGTGGTTAGTGTGCTTATACTACAAATACCACAGTAAAACTACGGTTACAGTGGTAAAACCATAGTAAGCTAGTGGTTAGTGTGCTTATACTACAAATACCACAGTAAAACTACGGTTACAGTGGTAAAACCATAGTAAGCTAGTGGTTAGTGTGCTTATACTACAAATACCACAGTAAGACTACAGTTACAGTGGTAAAACCATAGTAAGCTAGTGGTTAGTGTGCTTATACTACAAATACCACAGTAAGACTACAGTTACAGTGGTAAAACCATAGTAAGCTAGTGGTTAGTGTGCATTTACATGACATTGTCGAGCAACAGTGAACGTTACTATGGTAAAAATATGGTAAATGTGCGGACTTTTTACATGATACGCGATACTAGGCTGGTTGATTTGTAGAGCTGATTTCAGCCACGTGAATATGATTAAAAAAAGTTTTATTTATGTATCGATTTCAAACTGCACGAGTTAGAAGTTAGCTTCGGCTAATCTCAATCGTAGGCTAACTTAGCAGCCGCGCTAACTGTTCCACTAAGCTTCCGTTTTAACACATGACCCCATGCAAGTGATGCAGAAACAGTGAAATAATTAAAATAATGAAAAGATTGTTGCGGTCACTTACCTGCTTGAAGGTGTACACCACGTATCAGGTGAACTGGTCGAACTGAGCCTCGCTGGTGACGTAATTGCTGTAGAAGATTCTGCGTGGTATTTGTACGCAACTGCTCTCATCTGGATGCCTAACCCCCTTTCGTCAAAATCCAAAGATGAGGGATTTGCATTCAAATCTATCGGATGACCCTCTACGGTGCCACGCGACGAAGAGGGGGTACCCTCAACGTCAGCTTATGGACGTGAGGGGAAAATGACCAAACGGCAGTATGTGACGAATAGGGGTGAGACCGTGTTGGTTCCCCAATCATATGACATGTACACACACAGACTCTGTCCACCTGAGTTCACTGGCTGCTGAACATACCAGCTTTTAAATCCTCCATCAAACACTACACTATCCAGAGACCATCTCCAGCTGTTCACATCATCATAGAGACCAATCCAAGCTTTGCCATAGTAAGTCCTGTGTACTGTTTTAATCAGGCTTTTCATTTCCTCCATGTTATCAATGGTGGCCAGATCAGTGTAATTCTGTCTGCAGTATCTCTGAGCTTCAGTCCAGCTCTTAGACTCATTCACAAAGTGATACTGACGGGTGCATGAAGACTGTGTGCAGGTTTCTGTTTAAAATATAAAACAGAGAATCATATTTGATTTTTGACATTCTGCAGAACTACAATGTTAATTAAACTATGAAAATGGGTTTATTTTGAAGATTTTTTAATTTGTAGTAAAAAATTATGAATGAAGTAGAAATGATTAAAATCATAACTGTCTATATTAACATGCTGTTAACAACAGGAAGAACAGCTTTTTCATTATGGAAATTAAAATATGTGGTAAATGATTTTAAAATCTGTAATAATAATAATGAAATCTATACATTTAATAGACAATACAAAAAGATGTATTAGATGAACATAAGTGGTAAAAAAAAAGAGCAAAAATAAACTCACTCTTGTAGCATATAAAAGGCAAGCTGGAAAAGCAGTTCTCATCAGTCCATCTACCTGAATGACTAAATGATACAGCAGTACAGAGTTGCAAACCCCTCTCCCAAAACACATATTGGCCATTATCTGGTTGCTGTTCTGAATAGGGAATGGCTGGTCTCCAGTCTTCATATTTGGTAATCTGACCATTTGACCAAATCCTGTTTCTGTACAGGCCGATCCAGACTTCTCCACCTGCTGTCTCAAGGATCCTTTGGTTCTCAGTCTGATTTCTCACATTGACGAGATCTGTGTAATTTTCTCTGCAGTATCTACGAGCCTCTGACCAGGTTTTCCTGTCATCGATTCTTATATAACTTTGTGTTGCATTCCCTTTACCTGAGATATGAGATAAAAAAACAAATTATACATATGCACAGAAAAACTCACAAAATAATAATAATTATTATTATTATTATTATAATAATAAAAATAATAACAATAATAAAATGTCCTTACCACTATAGCAAATGAACGGCAACATGTTGGCACATGAGATGTCATGCCATTTCCCATCATAATTCATGTAAACACACATCTGGTTCCCCCCACTGTTGTCTGGTTCATGATACCAGTTTCTGAAATTTCTCTCTCCTTCCTGATAGAAATCATCATCTTCCAGTGACCATCTCCAGCTGTTCACATCATCATACAGTCCAATCCAAGCTGAACCATTGTAACTCCCATTAACTGTGTTAATCAGCCTGTTCATTTCCTCCATGTTATCAATGGTGGCCAGATCAGTGTAATTCTGTCTGCAGTATCTCTGAGCTTCAGTCCAGCTCTTAGACTCATTCACAAAGTGATACTGACGGGATGATGTCAAAGATGACACTGTAGAGAAAGGGTAAAATGTTGGCATTTAACATTTTGACAGTCTTAGCCACTACATAGACATCCACTCACCATTGTAGCAAATGAAAGGGAATATATAATGGCAGGATTCGTCAATCCAGTTTCCAGAGTCACTAAATGAGACTACAGTACAGGATCCTGGGGTATCTGGCTGTCCTGTCCTCCAGTTACTGAATAAAGAGTTGCTCTGATCTGACCAAGATCTGGTTCTGTACAGTCCAATCCAGACATAATAATAATAATAATAATAATAATAATAATAATAATAATAATAATAATCATTATTATTATTAAAATTATGAAATAAATACTGTATCTTCTGGATTTCAGTCTCATTCCTGATACTGACGAGGTCTGTGTGATGTTCTCTACAGTATCTCTGAGCTTCAGTCCAGTTTTTGTGCTGGTAAATGTAGTGAATTTTACAGGAGACTCAACTCATTTTAACTTGGTCCACCTAGGGACGCCAATTATGAAGTGAGTTCTGCTTTCGCCCACTAGAAAAGCGAAATAGTGTAGTGATGGGTACTCGCGTCACAGATGACGTTATGATTCTTGGATCACATGTCACTTAATGTGTGGTAATGAGTACATCACATAAGAAAGATTGGTGGGATATCTAGCTTGTAGAACCTCTCACTGTATTATCAACACAAGGAAGACACAAGTGTAATAAAATAAATTTATTAACAAATGATAGACAAGAGTAATCAACTATTAAATGAATACAATAAATGCAAAAGGAATAAAGTGCATAAGATGCATAAAATGTGATTCAGTTGGGTGTTACTATGTCATAGCTATGTTATCTTATGGAAAGATAAACTGTTGCTACTCTGAAACAAATAAGGTGAAGAACCTTATTTTGCATCAAACAAATAAATGAGCTATTATTTGTTATCAACTGCAATCAGCTATACAATATCTAATGTAAATTAGAAAAATCATATACTGATAGTACACAACAATGCCAAGGTCTCTGGAAGAGGATTGGAAGTGATATTTACGTTCTCTGTGGTTGATTGAGCAGTCCGGTAGCGGTGAATTCTTCCACTGGTTGTGCTGGGAGCAGTCAGTGGGAAAAGGAGCAGGAATCCGTTTCGACAGCCTTGAGCATGAAGCGCTGTAGGATGCTGTTCTCCTGGAGCACCAAAGGGTCCTAAGATCTGGAACACGCAGATGTGGCCCTGGTGTAGGTGCTGAAGGCCCTTAGCTTGGAACACGCAAGCAAAGGTACCTGAAGTGAAGGTTTGCTTGCTGGAGCTCAACCTTGTTGCAAATGTCTGTTGGTCTTCTGCCTCTCTGGGCTAGAGACTCAGAACTTGTTCAATCCGCTTTGTCTCTCTCGGATGGAGACTTAGGACGTGCTGCATCTGTTGTTGCCTCGCTGGACGAAGACTCTGAACGTGGAAAATATCTCTTTCTTCACAGACAGAACGTGGTCGTATCTGCTGCTGCCTCAAAGCTGGAGACTTGAAGCGTGGAGCGTCTGTTTCTGTCTCTCTGGACAGTAGGCTCAGAATGGTTGTGTCTGTTATTGTCTCACCCTTGTAGGTCAGACTCAGTACTGGTGTAACTGTTATGTCTTTCCCCGACGGGACTCAGACTCAGTACTTTGTTAGTGCTCTGTTAGTGTCTCACCCTGCTGGGCCTCAGACTCAGAACTTTGTTGCTCTGTTAGTGTCCCTTCCCCTACGGGACTCAGACTCAGAACTTAGTTGCTCTGTTAGTGTCCCTTCCTTCACAGGCCGCAGACTCAGAACTTTGTTGCTCTGTTAGTGTCCCTTCCCCTACGGGACTCAGACTCAGAACTTAGTTGCTCTGTTAGTGTCCCTTCCTTCACAGGCCGCAGACTCAGAACTTAGTGTAACTGTTATGTCTTTCCCCGACGGGACTCAGACTCAGTACAAGGAGTGTCTTTTGGAGAGGTACCTATTATAACTTTCCGATGAGGAGGAGATTGCAATTTGGTGCTTCTCCATTTCCATGCTGTGATTGGCTGGTTCCATCAGAGCGGGGGACATGGGGTAGCCCACCCTTCTTTCCTCTTGTGGAAGTCATTTGCATAGTCCAAACACAAAGTTAAAAAAGGTGTCAATAATGTTTTACTGGTGCATTTCTCATTTTCCAAAACACAATCAGAAAACATTTGGTCATGTAATGAACATATTAAGTCCAAACATGATGGGAAAAGATTGAACTGTCATGCATGCATTCATTTGTCCATTAACAGCTGAGTTTGTGTAAGATGTTGCACTACACATCGCTGTCAGTGAGAATACTTATTTCTCTGAATAAGTATAAGATGTGTGTGTTATGGTTCGCATCAGTTCAAGGTTTGAAAACATAGTTATGAATGGATTTGGATGGATCTTTGTGATCTCTCTTTGTTTCCCCCACTGCGTGCTGCGTCTGGAGATCCTAAGGAATTTTTATGGCCACCACAGGCCAAACCTTAGGAAACAGTATCAAGGTGGGTGAAGGGCAGAAACTGCGTCTTGACCAATAGGAAGTTCTGTTCTTCCTGGGTTTTTGTCCCAAAGGTCTCTTCTTGCCCTCTAAGAGGTGTCTGGCAGTTGTCCTGGCATCCTTATCTGATGGCGTTGGACAGTTTGCTTATGTTAGTCCACCAAGATCCAATCAAAATGTAGCAAACCTTTGTCCACTATTGTGGCCAGGGAGGGGCCCTCGCCATAAACTGGGCCCTGGAATGCGTGGTCCACTACATCCCCCCTGATCGGCTTGATCGAGGACCTGAAGTCGTTGATCTGGGCGATGCACTAAAAGGAACAGCAGGAACAAAACACACACACCTCACCTCCTCCATCTGACCATTGGCATTCAAGTACAATTTGGCTCAATATGTTATATATAGAGCTAAATTAACTAAATGAAAGGGTCATTAGAATCATTTCTAAACAAGTTAGAAGTATTCTAGAGAAGGTTCCTATAGGTGTAAGGAAAAGTTGTCCTAAAGATAATTAAAAGGCTATGTTTAAGATCTCTAAAGGAAGTATCAAGGTAAGAGTAAACATCAAAACTGTTTGGGCAGATTTAGCAGGAAACCAATTCCTTAAATGTCTGGATTGACATAATTTGGTATGGCACTCTTGAAGCTGTAAGCTACGTGCACCTGCAATGTTTACATAGTTCCTTGCAATGCCTGAATAGAGAATCCTCAACTTGTTCGCTTGGTACCACAAATGACAAGATTGTTTATATTGTCTAATTATTGGGAGCAAAGCTCACTCAAATCATAAGTATATATTGCATTAATATACAGACCAATTAATGAGAGTGGTCATGTTGTATGACATTCATTATCCTGGCTACCCAGTGAATGGTGCGGCTCAAGGGGCTGTATATTGACCAGCAGTGGAGGTTGTAAATTTGAGTGTCCTGTCTAAAATCTGCAGCTGCCTCTAGAGGGCTGCCTCACAGGTCCAATCGAACTATACCTCTCTTTGGAAGGATGCCTTATAAGGGAGATTGGTTAGAACTGACAACAACAAATTAGAACAACACTGACTGTGATCTGCAATGTTTTACTTTACATGTGGGAAGTAAACTAGTTGATCAGTAGTCTCATAGGGGCTTGACCCCCCTTTACCTGACATCCAAAGGGATTGTCATGGGCATACAAAATTATAACCTTGTAGGTTATAGACACTGACTGGAAAGTCTAAACTAGAAACAAACTGAAGTGGAAAGTAAAGAACCCTTCTTTGGTTGAAGGTGATGTCTTGTGTGATACAAGGACTGGGTGTCTGCTGACACGGATAGACCTTGTTCAACTATGGGGTACCCCCCTTTCCCCATGTCTCTTGTGCACACTCTGATGTTAGGTGGAGGGGGAGGGGCCCCAACCTGGTTATGCTGAGAAGACCAGGTGTCTGTCAGTGGAGGTATTCTCCTCTGACTTGAGGTCTTTGAGGGCTTTACGAAGTAGGTGCTGGATCTCTGCTAAGTTCTCAGCATCCTTACTATCAGTTCCTCTAGATTTCCTACTTCTGTAATTACTACAATGTTTGTGGCCATTCTCATAGCCATCTCTACCCTTCTTCTGTCTTTGCTCTCTGACCTCCCACTGCCTGCTCTCCTTTCTGGGGGCATGTCTGTGACTGTTATGTCCCCTGTAACCTGAGAACCTAGGGCTCTGGCTGTTCTGCTGGAGATTGCTGGAATGGACAAACCTGTTCCTGGGAAGTTCTGACACTTCCATTTGCAGGGGAGCCTTACAGTCATTTCCTGATTTGAGCACAGATGTGTCTGGCTCTCTGTCTTTCCTGTTTGTGCTTACCCTCTCACTGTCCCATGCTCGCACTGCAAGCTGTCTCAGTTCTCCAGCAGACATACGGTCAACATCTACCAGAAGTATGAGTGGTTTTCTAACAGTTGGGTATAGATTACTCACAAACAAACTCTTAAACATGACATCCTCCTCTGCCCTGGGGTCATCTCTACCAGCAAAATACATTTTCCTCAAGCGCTCATAGTACTCTCTGGGAGACTCATGACGGCCTTGCTTGATTCGGAAAGCTGAGAAACGAGAGGCAGATGGGTTCTGATACAGAGTATACTCTGACAGAAGGGCTTTACACAATTCGTCATAATTGTTAGCGATAGCTGGGCTCTGTCTATCTATGAAACCATGGACGGTTCGTGTGGTGGTCTTTCTCAGAAGAAAGACTTTGTCAGCCATACTTGCCTCAGGGAAGTAAGTCAACGCTGCATTAACATCCTTTAAATACAACTCTATGTTGTTATCAGAAGTCTCGGGGTTAAACACATCTATGTCACGTGCTAATTCTCTAAGAATATGCAGGCGGCTGTCTCTAGATGGCTGTGTGCTAGGAGACTCAGGTAAGGAATAGCTAGCTTTTCTACCTAGGGTGGAGTTAGAAGCTGCATTATAGGAGTGAGTGAAATCAGCACTCATGGTGAGGCTGTTAGGGGCTGTAAAATTACCATTTTCCTGGTAAGACTGTCCCTGTGAAAGATTCACCAGGGGTTCCCTCACAGCTGAACTGGTGGAGTGGGTATGCACCTTCTGTGGTTCAGGTTGCTTGTGGGGGAGGTGCCTGCGTTTTTCCAATTCACTCATCCTTGTTCCTATTACTTCACATCTCTGTTCTGCGATGCCATCTTTGTTTGCTAACACAGATGTTCTAGCTGAAGCTTCAGCTCGTACTCTACTCAACTGTTCCCTATGCTGGACTTGAGTAACGTTCGAATTAGAAGATTGTTGCGTGAGCATATCACAATTCTTGCGTCTAATTTCTTGTTGCCTTTTCAGCTCAGAAATTTCAAGCAATGCTGACCTTAACTCAGCTTTGGTCTCACTCAGATTAGTACTTACTGCACTTAATCTCTCTGTCTGTACTGACATGTCTTTATGGGAATGGGTCAACTCTGTTTGCAGAGTGGCCACGTCAGTTTTCAGCTTTTTCAGCTCTACTTCCTGACTATCAGTAAAAGACTGTAAGAACTTAGTATCTGAAGACAATCTGCACACTTTAGCTCTTAACTTCAAATTGTCCTCACGCAAATCAGCCAACTCTTTTTTGAGTTCCTGAAATGTTAGATCCCTATCTTTATCCTGGTCATGGGCAAGGGTTAATTTGTCTATGGCCTGGTTTGGTTGGATAGGCCAGTTTAGTGCTAGGCTGGATAGAAGCTTTAATAGTGAAGCGCCCTTTAAGGCCTGGTTCACTGCTTCAGTGGTCAAGTCAGCCATATTTATTTAGTATATAAATACTTGTGTGTATGTATATAATAAATAAATACACCACCTGTATTAGTTAGCTCTTAAAGTTCACCACAAGTGTGAGCAGCTCTGAGCTATTAGGACAATGAATGTCACACACAGACAAGACAAATTCTAGCATGCGTCTATAAATTGTCAGAGGGCGTTACCCTTACCTGACAGGATCACATAAAAATTCTAGAAACATAATAGACTTACAAGGTGGAAACTCTATGCTGTATTTCTAGTAGCAATTAGTTATAATCAACAATTACAACTGGGGCTAACAAAATATTTGGGGCAAACTATCTGCAAGTTCTATGCAGCAATAAGAATCACAATTCCATACACTTTGCAACCAATCCTATTCATAAATAGTACCAAAGTTGAGCAGGGAAACTATCAATCAGGCTTAGAGGAAAACACTCTTGCTATGCAATTGGTTTTTGACTCAGTGAAAGACTTAGTTGCCTGCTAAAGTTACTTCTATTGTTATCTTTTAGTGTATTGACTTGAGTTGATAAAACAGGAGGCTCATTTCATTCTAAGCTAGCCCACCCAGGGACGCCAATTTATGTAGTGAATTTTACAGGAGACTCAACTCATTTTAACTTGGTCCACCTAGGGACGCCAATTATGAAGTGAGTTCTGCTTTCGCCCACTAGAAAAGCGAAATAGTGTAGTGATGGGTACTCGCGTCACAGATGACGTTATGATTCTTGGATCACATGTCACTTAATGTGTGGTAATGAGTACATCACATAAGAAAGATTGGTGGGATATCTAGCTTGTAGAACCTCTCACTGTATTATCAACACAAGGAAGACACAAGTGTAATAAAATAAATTTATTAACAAATGATAGACAAGAGTAATCAACTATTAAATGAATACAATAAATGCAAAAGGAATAAAGTGCATAAGATGCATAAAATGTGATTCAGTTGGGTGTTACTATGTCATAGCTATGTTATCTTATGGAAAGATAAACTGTTGCTACTCTGAAACAAATAAGGTGAAGAACCTTATTTTGCATCAAACAAATAAATGAGCTATTATTTGTTATCAACTGCAATCAGCTATACAATATCTAATGTAAATTAGAAAAATCATATACTGATAGTACACAACAATGCCAAGGTCTCTGGAAGAGGATTGGAAGTGATATTTACGTTCTCTGTGGTTGATTGAGCAGTCCGGTAGCGGTGAATTCTTCCACTGGTTGTGCTGGGAGCAGTCAGTGGGAAAAGGAGCAGGAATCCGTTTCGACAGCCTTGAGCATGAAGCGCTGTAGGATGCTGTTCTCCTGGAGCACCAAAGGGTCCTAAGATCTGGAACACGCAGATGTGGCCCTGGTGTAGGTGCTGAAGGCCCTTAGCTTGGAACACGCAAGCAAAGGTACCTGAAGTGAAGGTTTGCTTGCTGGAGCTCAACCTTGTTGCAAATGTCTGTTGGTCTTCTGCCTCTCTGGGCTAGAGACTCAGAACTTGTTCAATCCGCTTTGTCTCTCTCGGATGGAGACTTAGGACGTGCTGCATCTGTTGTTGCCTCGCTGGACGAAGACTCTGAACGTGGAAAATATCTCTTTCTTCACAGACAGAACGTGGTCGTATCTGCTGCTGCCTCAAAGCTGGAGACTTGAAGCGTGGAGCGTCTGTTTCTGTCTCTCTGGACAGTAGGCTCAGAATGGTTGTGTCTGTTATTGTCTCACCCTTGTAGGTCAGACTCAGTACTGGTGTAACTGTTATGTCTTTCCCCGACGGGACTCAGACTCAGTACTTTGTTAGT
The DNA here is from genome assembly GCF_049309525.1 of Garra rufa. NCBI lineage: Eukaryota > Metazoa > Chordata > Actinopteri > Cypriniformes > Cyprinidae > Garra > Garra rufa. Next base: position 29,637,227 of record NC_133379.1, read on the forward strand.
GCTCTGTTAGTGTCTCACCCTGCTGGGCCTCAGACTCAGAACTTTGTTGCTCTGTTAGTGTCCCTTCCCCTACGGGACTCAGACTCAGAACTTAGTTGCTCTGTTAGTGTCCCTTCCTTCACAGGCCGCAGACTCAGAACTTTGTTGCTCTGTTAGTGTCCCTTCCCCTACGGGACTCAGACTCAGAACTTAGTTGCTCTGTTAGTGTCCCTTCCTTCACAGGCCGCAGACTCAGAACTTAGTGTAACTGTTATGTCTTTCCCCGACGGGACTCAGACTCAGTACAAGGAGTGTCTTTTGGAGAGGTACCTATTATAACTTTCCGATGAGGAGGAGATTGCAATTTGGTGCTTCTCCATTTCCATGCTGTGATTGGCTGGTTCCATCAGAGCGGGGGACATGGGGTAGCCCACCCTTCTTTCCTCTTGTGGAAGTCATTTGCATAGTCCAAACACAAAGTTAAAAAAGGTGTCAATAATGTTTTACTGGTGCATTTCTCATTTTCCAAAACACAATCAGAAAACATTTGGTCATGTAATGAACATATTAAGTCCAAACATGATGGGAAAAGATTGAACTGTCATGCATGCATTCATTTGTCCATTAACAGCTGAGTTTGTGTAAGATGTTGCACTACACATCGCTGTCAGTGAGAATACTTATTTCTCTGAATAAGTATAAGATGTGTGTGTTATGGTTCGCATCAGTTCAAGGTTTGAAAACATAGTTATGAATGGATTTGGATGGATCTTTGTGATCTCTCTTTGTTTCCCCCACTGCGTGCTGCGTCTGGAGATCCTAAGGAATTTTTATGGCCACCACAGGCCAAACCTTAGGAAACAGTATCAAGGTGGGTGAAGGGCAGAAACTGCGTCTTGACCAATAGGAAGTTCTGTTCTTCCTGGGTTTTTGTCCCAAAGGTCTCTTCTTGCCCTCTAAGAGGTGTCTGGCAGTTGTCCTGGCATCCTTATCTGATGGCGTTGGACAGTTTGCTTATGTTAGTCCACCAAGATCCAATCAAAATGTAGCAAACCTTTGTCCACTATTGTGGCCAGGGAGGGGCCCTCGCCATAAACTGGGCCCTGGAATGCGTGGTCCACTACATAAACATACACATAACTAGCACTGGCATTCTGTCTTCCTGAAACATTTCAATACAATATTGTATTAAAATACTTACTTACAAAATACTTAATACTTAATGAATTGTTTTTCATCGTGCAAAACATAATATTAATGAAACTGCTCACCATCATAGCAGATAAAAGGACGATTATCGGAACAGTGTGTTGTATACCATATGTCCCTTTGCATAATCACACACATTCTTTGTCCTCCGTAATTGTCTGGTCCTGGGTTATACCAGTTTCTGAAGTCTTTTTCTCCCACCTTGAAGAAATTACTGTCCTCTAGAGTCCATTTCCAATTATTCAGATCATCATAGAGTCCAATCCAGGCCAAATCAATGGAATCATTATTCACTGAGTCCATTAGCTGGACCGTCTGTTGTTCATTTTCAATGGTGGCCAGATCAGTGTATTTCTCTCTACAGTATCTCTGAGCTTCTGCCCAAGTCTTGGATTCATTCACAAAGACATACTCATGAGGGACACTCAAGCCAAAGGTGAGAAACCCTATTAAAAAAAAAAGTTTAGTTTTTTCAATAAATCAATTTAAATATCTGTATTCTCCAATTGATAAAACAATATATGTGACCCTGGACCACAAAACCAGTCATAAGGTTAAATTTTACAAAACTGAGATATACACATCATATGAAAGCTCAATAAATAAGCTTTCTATCGATGTATGATTTGTTAGGATGGGACAATATTTGGCCGAAATACATCTATTTGAAAATCTGGAATCTAAGGGTGCAAAAAATTCAAAATACTGAGAAAATCACCTTTAAAGTTGTCCAAATTAAGTTCTTAACAATGCATATTACTAATCAAACATTACATTTTGACAGGTTTACAGTAGGAATTTTACAAAAAATCTTCATGGAACATGATCTTTACTTTGTTTCCTAATGATTTTTGACATAAAAGAAAAATCAATAATTTTGACCCATACAATGTATTTTTGGCTATTGCTACAAATATACCCCAGCGACTTAAGACTGGTTTTGTGGTCCAGGGTCACATATTACTATGATATCAGTAACTAGAAAAATTGTACATCATTCTTTTATACAAAATGTCAGTTTAATTAATGATAAAATATTTTATTAAAATAGTTGTCTTACCTGATAACAGAAGCATTGGAAACATAGCTGTAGAAAATACTATGCAGCTGTAAAATCAATCAAATAATTGTATTTATTTTCAATGCTTAATACATTAAACGCCAGAAGGAAAAGTCATTTTAAAAATGGTCAACAGTTTGCCTTTTCAGTTGAAGCCTTGTCTTTTCTCTTGCTGCTTTTGTTTTAAATGATCTGACTGTCTTAATAATTATACTGTTTACTAAATGTGGGAGGGATTATTTCTATAAGCACACCTGGCATTATTAAACCTGTTGGGTCACACAAAAAAATGGTAAACGTAAAACCGTCAACATTCCACTGTAACATGGAACAAATGCTTTACACACCCATTGTTCCAACTTTTTCTTCTCTCAAAATAAGAATCTTTTAAATTTTCTGAACTTGTGTGTGCTACGACCATTTAAACCATAAATCAAAATTATTAACAACTCAGGACTAAAGCATATGAGTCATTCCTGCAGCTCATGTTTAGATTTGCCATTCGATCAACAATATCTGAACAAAACGTTTAACAAATATAAAATTAAAATGTGTGCCCAGGTCTAGTCTAAATCTAAGAAATGTTTTAATTGCAACCATATCATTGCTAAGATATTTCTTAACTAATCGTCCTGATTCTGCACACATAAACACACACACAAAATGAAGTACATGTTGGAGAATATGAGTACAGACTAGACTCTAGTCACTAGAGGATGGATACCCGACCCAAGGCCGGGCCGGGCCGGGCCGGGCCGGGTTCGGACAGATATTTAGAAAGGATGCTCAGGTTCGGGTCGGGCTCGGTCACAACAGCGCGTTAAGGCATTGACCATTTAAAATTTAAAACTGTTTAGATGGTAGCCAATGGGCCTGTTTCACTTGATGCAAAGGTTTTTTTTTGTGATTAAAATAAATGTAAAATATTACCCCAAATCTGTCTTCCTGTGTGCGGAAATGTGTCAAACTAGCCCGGACAACGAAAGACGTGCATATCGTGTGTTATAACTCTTTTTGCCCCGTGTGCGCTGATGCTCTCATCTGTTGACATTTCCGAACACCTTCCTACTGTTGCTTAATAAAAGCGGGCTTTTCACACAAAAAAGTGCATGTGTCATTAGTATGAGAAAAAAAAAAAAAAGATTTTAACTGTGTCAGGCTCGGGTCAGGTTCGGTTACTGCTCTGTCGGACGCGGACCGGGCTCGGACAGAAAAATGTGTCCCGATCCTCACTCTAGTACAGACACCCTACATTAATCATTAGTTAGTGATCAACAAGAAGCAAGAACTGTTTAAAATGTATTCAAAAACTGTATATTTTGCATTATTTGAATTATAATACTACTAATAATAAAAATAATACAAAATATTGGTAATACCACTTAAAGTTCTTAATTTCTGTTAACAATAGCTTAGCCCTTATGAAAATTAACCATGGTTTTACTACACTACTATGGTTTTGCTACAACCCATAGTTTAACCATGGTATTTAAAACTGTGGTTACACAAATGGTAATCAATATGCCAAAAAAACATGATTACTATACTCTTACTATAATAAAACTATGGTTAATTTTCATTAGGAAGGCAGCATGAACAATGTAGTTCAGTGAAAGTTTGTTGAAACATGAAACCTAAAACCATTTGCTTGTGCAGGAATGCTGTCCTAACCTCTTATAGACCAGTTTTACAATAGTTTCTCAAATGCATTGCGAAGTTGCTGGGAAGTCCTCATCTAAAAAAAATTTCCTGGGGCTAAAACATGTGATTTGTTTTCTGTGAGACATTTCTGAGCTCTATATGTCAAAACAAGATCTGTAAATAATTTTGCTGCTGTTGATTTCAAAGTAGTTAATTTATATTGGGTTGAGAGTGGTACTACATATAAAACAGTAAAAAAAAAAAAAGCAAAACAATTTTAACAGTTAAGTGTATCACATCGTCATGTTACTTCTTACCTGTTTATTCACAATCTCTTCAATCTGAGATTTTCTTTCTTATAAACTTATAAACTCACAGTCCTGTCAATAGCAATTCAGTTCACCTTTATTTGTATAAAGCTTTTCACAATAAATATTGCTGCAAAGCAGCTTCACAAAAAATGGTAGTTTTGTCAACTTGCCGTCATTTGGGGTCCTCGGAGGGGCGTTATTTCTTCTCAGGTGTTGTGTCATCTCAGAAAAAGAGGTTTAGTGTTTTGTGACATTAGGTGACGTGATGAATTGTAGCATAACAGGAAAAAAAAAAAAAAAGGTTTGGGCTAAACCATTTAGGACCCTGTAAGAAATTAGCATTATTGTGGAGATACTGTAAAATTGGGGAAATATGATCATATTTTCATGACTCTTGCAGCTACATTTTGGGCATTTTGTTTATCAAAGATGAACAACAAGGAATCCAGTCTAGAGATAGAAGAATGCCGTTTTTGTAACATTAAATATAATTTTTAAAACATAGATATCATAAATGGCATTAAAAATAAATGATGCAGTGCGAACAGTTTCTATTCTCTGTTTTTATTTGAGTTCCATTAGATGAGGCATGTAACAACATTCTCTTACCATTTTCTGTCACTGTCAGGAACTATTTTTAGCGGAAGGATAGCATTTGATGAATTTCCTTAAAGATAACACCTATACAATACATTTTTGGTTTTAATATATGTATAGTGGGGTAATCGTTTCATAAAAGCAAAAAAGGTACTCAAGTTGGGCTGTACTGTGAATAAGTCATAGCTGAAGGGTGTTGTTAGGCATGACGACCGGTTAGGCTTGTGTCTAAAATGTAAGTTGTAAGTGTGAGTTCTTATTTAACTGTTGTGCAAAAGTCACACTCACTCATGTTGCTGTCACAAAACATCACACTCACAATTATAGTCTTATTTGTTACTAATGTGCTTCTAGTTGTGCTTATTATACTCACTTAATTTTGATGTTTACAGCAGCATGGGCTGTCATGATCTGGGCTGTGGGGCCTCCCTCAGCCACTTGGGGTCGCTGTTTTCCCTTCCCTACACTGCACTTCCTGATTGCATTCACCTGTCTTTGTCATTAACACTGATTCACTCACAGCTGTTCACTATCTGGACTCTGTATAAGAACACTCACTCTTCATTCTGTTTTCAGGTCTGCATTGTCTTGTGTCTTTGATGTCTTTTGTGTTCCTAATATCCCTGGTCTTTGATCTTGTTCTTGGTTTTGTTATTTTGTGTTTTAGTTATTAGTTTTGTGCCGTGTTGGCCTTTTTGTCTTGGTTTGTTTATTTGTTTAATTAAAAACCCTGTTCACCTGCATTTGGACCCAGACCTCCTTGTTTGAACCGTGACATGGGCAGCATGCTAAACAATTGAGCAACAAACTAGAACAGTGTGCAAGAAAAAAACATGATGCAGAAATACATTTACATTTAGACCGGTTTTAAAAAAAAATGCATTGTGGCAATGTTGCTGGGAAGTCCTTACCTTATAAATTCTTCCTAAAGATGAAATATGTGATTCTTCTGCTTTGAACACACTATTAAATATAAAGGGGTTCAAAAGGGTGTTTTTGCAGTAATGGCATAGAAGAACCATTTTTGCTTCCCCAAAGAACCTTTCAGTGAACAGTTCCTTAAAGAACCATATTGAAGAACATTTAAAAAATCTTTTTCGACTATAAAAACCTTTTCTGCATTTGAAAGATTGCATAGATTTTCAAGGTTCTTCATAGAACCATTGATGCCAATAAAGAATCTTTATTTTTAAGAGTGTAGCTATTTTCAGATGCTGAATTCACATTCCGTTGGATTAACAAACATTAAGAAAATGGCTCCTGGACCCTGTTTCAATAAGGGGGTTCAACCAACTCTGAGTTTAACCTTGAACTGTGAGTTGAGTTACCCTGAGATGGCAAACTCTGAGTTTTCGGTTTCAGAAAAGCCCTGATATAATTATACCTGTATAATCACAAGCTCTACAATCTGAGATTTACCAGTTTTTCAGTCTTGTATCTCCTACTCACATTCCCATCACTGATCAGGTGCCAGTAATAATTTGTGCTAAAATTTGACATTTTTGTATACAAACACAACATTTTTGTAAAGTTCATTCCCAGCATAGTTGTTTGTTTTATGATACAATTTCCTGAAGTTTTTCTCTCCTTCCTCATAGAAATCATTGTCTTCCAGTGACCATCTCCAGCTGTTCACATCATCATACAGTCCAATCCAGGCTGAAATACTTCAAATTATATAAAAAGTCTCTTTTAAATGTATGTCATTTAGAGCTGTTCCATATTCATTTAACACATATGCCTTGTATAACTTGCATATAAGACATATTAAATAGTAGAAAATGTGTAAAATTCAGAGTTGTTGATCTTACTCTTTAGTATGTGTGATTAAAACCAACTGTATGTTATCACAAAGAACGTTATGTTCTGATAATATTGATAATATGAGCACAACTGTATGTTAATATTTATTTAGCAAACAATTGTGAAAGTGAAAGTCTGCAATTAAGACTTTTATACTTGTTAAAAATGCTAAGATGCATATTATTATTACAGTAGGCTATATCTATATATACTGTAAAGATCAGAATTTCTATGATCAGTAATACAAAGAACTGAGAGTTGGTGAAATTAATGAAGCTTTTAGGAAGTAGACAGGAGGCACATACATGACTATAATAGTAGAGTAACTTGATAGAGAAATGGCTATTCATATTGATTATACTTGACAAAGCACAGAAGTTCAGTGAAAGTTGTGCTTGTGTGCTGGAATGTTGTCCTCTTATGGTCTGGTTTTATGATAATTTCTCAAATGCATTGTAAAGTTGCTGGGAAGCCCTTGTTTGATAAATTCTTCCTGAAGCTGAAAAATTAGATTTGTTCTCTGTTACATATTTCTGAGCTAAATGACAAGGTCTTTAAATAATGTTGGTGCTGTTATGTTTTACACTGACATGTTTCCCACCTGTAGAATCACCAGCTCTTCAATCTGAGACTCTGAGAGATTCTCCAGACTTGTTACTTTCAGTCTCAGTCCCGTCACTGATCAGGAAAAAGCAGTAGTTAGTGCAAAATACAATCCATCAATTAAACAGTAAAACACATTTTGACCTGAAAGTAGCAGAAAGAGAGCACGAACATACCATATTCATCTGAATGGATGGGTCAATATGATGTTCGTCATGTCCACCAGAAAGCAAATAGAAGACAAAGCATTAGTGTAAAGGTTACTGGGTGTTTGACTTTTCCTGGTGTTTATTTTTTATGTAATTATAGAATGTATAATTTTTTACCACTGTAACAGAAGAAAGGCAAACTGGCAAAACAGTTCTCATCTGTCCACTTCCCAAAATATTGTAAGGACACAGCTGTGCAGTGTTGAGATCCCTGCTGACCTGGGACATTTGCACCATTATCTGGTTCTGCAGCAACAACTTGAGTCAGTGGAAGCCAATATGTGAAGGTAGAGCTGCTCTGATCTGACCACAGTCTGTTTCTGTGCAGACCGATCCATACATAGTAACTATAATGACGTGTAACGCCCAGTATCTGTTGACGCTCTGTCTCATTCCTCACACTGGCCAGGTCTGTGTATTGCTCTCTGCAGTAGCTCTGAGCTCCAGCCCAAGTCGTATAATAATTTACCAAAACATACTTCTGAGGGGAATTTGCTCTACCTAAGATAAAAACATAATTCAGTTTAGTTGTAACAGGAAAAAAAAAAAAAAAAACGTTCTAAACTAAAAAAAAAAAAAAAATCAAAGAATAATAAAAGAAAAATAATGTTTACGTTTAATCCCAAGAATTTGAGGTGGTGGACGACAAATACTGAACAATTTAGGATCTTAGGATTATCCATAAAAAGAAAAAAATATATATTTGCAATGTCTTACCATCATAGCAAACAAATATGAGCTGATATTCACATGAAGAATCAATCCAGTTTCCATTGGAATCCATAAAAACACACAGTTCATTCCCATCAATGTTGTTTGGTTCATGATACCAGTTTCTAAAATCTCTCTCTCCTTCCTGATAGAAATCATCATCTTCCAGTGACCATCTCCAACTGTTCACATCATCATACAGTCCAATCCAGGCTGAACCACTGTAACTCCCATTAACTGTGTTAATCAGCCTGTTCATTTCCTCCATGTTATCAATGGTGGCCAGATCAGTGTAATTCTGTCTGCAGTATCTCTGAGATTCAGTCCAGCTCATAGACTCATTCACAAAGTGATAATAGCGGGATGATGCTAATGCTGTCCAGGTGGGAAAAAAGGATGAAGATAAAAAGTTAATAAGCTCTATTATTTTGTCATAAAGATTTCTTGATTTTGAACTAATAATACACATTTTTAGAATGTTTGTAGACTAAAGAAGAGGATAAAAATATTAACATGAGTACTACAGAACAGCATATGTGGCATACTTTTGCTCTTACTTATTAACTAGTGTAAGTGGCAAACCTATGTCTTCTAAAATAAAAGTATAACAAAGGAGCATATTATTACAGTCAGCTGAGAATGTATTATATGTTTGTGGAAAGACTCTACTGAGGTCTAAAAAAAAGTACTCACCAATGTAGCAAATGAAAGGTAATGCAGTGTTACAGTTTTCATCTGTCCAGCTCCCAGAATCACTAAATGACACTGCAGTGCAGTATTCACTGTTTCCAGCATTATCTGGCTGTCCTTTCCTCCAGTTACTGAATGAAGAGTTGCTCTGGTCTGACCAAGATCTGGTTCTGTACAGTCCAATCCAAACAGTGTAATAATCAGAAATTAATGATTGAACCCTGTAGTTTTCAATCTCATTCCTGATACTGACGAGGTCTGTGTGATGTTCTCTGCAGTAACTCTGAGCTTCTGTCCAGGTTTTAGACTCGTAGACATACACATAACTTGTGCTAGCATTCACTCTTCCTGTGGGGAATATATATGTAGATGTAATATATCTTAGTGTCATAAATATATTGTTCTAAAAACCTAACCGCAGTTCTCACCATCATAGCAAACAAAGGGACGTGTTTGCGAGCAAAAGTCTTCAATCCATCTTTCTCGATTATATAACATGTACACACACAGACTCTGTCCACCTGAGTTCACTGGTTGCAGGACATTCCAGCTTTTAAATCCTTGCTCTAATGCTGTATTTTCCAGAGACCATTTCCAGCTGTTCATATCGTCATAGAGACCAATCCAAGCTTTACCATAAGTTCTGCGCACTGTTTTAATGAGCCTGCTCATTTCCTCCATGTTATCAATGGTGGCCAGATCAGTGTAATTCTGTCTGCAGTATCTCTGAGCTTCAATCCAGCTCTTAGACTCAGACACAAAGTGATACTGACGGGTGCATGAAGATTGTGTGCAGGTTCCTGTAAGTTTAACATATAGAAAAAATACATCAGAAATAAAATGTTCTGCGCAAATACATACATTGACTTGTAATACCACTTTTTGTAATGTCTATAAAATTTTTGTCTGTCCAAAAAAGTTATGAAAAGAGAGCAAAAGTAAACTCACTGTTATAGCAGATAAAAGGCATGCTGGATAAGCAGTTCTCATCAGTCCATCGACCTACATGACTGAATGATACAGCAGTACAGAGCTCAATACCCCACTGGCTAAAAACATGTTCACCATTATCTGGTTGTCGTACTGAAAAGGGAATGGCTGGTCTCCAGTCTTCGTATTTGTTAATCTGACCATTTGACCAAATCCTGTTTCTGTACAGTCCGATCCAGACTTCTCCACCTGCTGTCTCAAAGATTATCTGGTTCTCAGTCTGATTTCTCACATTGACGAGATCTGTGTAGTGATCTATGCAGTATCTGCGAGCCTCTGACCAGGTTTTCCTGTCATTGATTCTTATGTAACTCTGTGGGGCATTCACTCTACCTGAGATATGAAATATGACAATTTATATGCACAGAAATACTCACTGAAAAATGAGTAACACATCTAATAAACATCATGTATTTACCATCATAGCAAATGAATTGCAGTATGTTGTTACATGTCGAATCAAACCAGTTTCTGTCATAATTCATGTAAACACACAGATCGTTCCCCCCACTGTTGTCTGGTTCATGGCGCCAGTTTCTGAAATCTCTCTCTCCTTCCTGATAGAAATCATCATCTTCCAGTGACCATCTCCAGCTGTTCACATCATCATACAGTCCAATCCAGGCTGAGCCGCTGTAACTCCCATTAACTGTGTTAATCAGCCTGTTCATTTCCTCCATGTTATCAATGGTGGCCAGATCAGTGTAATTCTGTCTGCAGTATCTCTGAGCTTCAGTCCAGCTCTTAGACTCATTCACAAAGTGATACTGACGGGATGATGTCAAAGATGACACTGTGGAGAAAGTGTCAAATTCTAGCATTTAAAATTGTTGACAGTTCTAGCTACTACATAGACATCTACTCACCACTGTAGCAAATGAAAGCTAATGCAATATTGCAGTTTTCATCTGTCCAGCTCCCAGAGTCAATAAATGACACTGCAGTGCAGTATTCACTGTTTCCAGCATTATCTGGCTGTCCTGTCCTCCAGTTACTGAATGAAGAGTTGCTCTGATCTGACCAAGATCTAGTTCTAAACAGTCCAATCCAAAAATTCTGATAAGAATGAAATAAATACTGGATTTTCTGGTTTTCGGTCTCACTTCTGATACTGACAAGGTCTGTGTGATGTTCTCTGCAGTAACTCTGAGCTTCAGTCCAGGTTTTGTACTGGTCAACCCAAACATAGCTAGCACTGGCATTCTGTCTTCCTGAAACATTTAAATATAGTATTGAGCATGGGAGTTTTAATAAAACATAACTACTTTTTTTCTTGATTGTTACATATTATTAATGAAAGTACATACCATCATAGCAGATAAAACGCTCTATATAGGAACAGTAAAATGTATACCATACTCCATTGCTCATACGCACACACAGATTTTGTCCTCCAAAATTGTCTGGTCCCGAGTTAAACCAGTTTCTGAAGCCTTTCTCTCCTACCTTGAAAAAATCACTATCCTCTAGAGTCCATTTCCAGCTGTTCTGATCATTTTTGAGACCAATCCAGGCCAAATCAATAGAATTGTCATTCACTGTGTCTGTTAGCTGAACCGTTTGTTGTTCATTTTCAATGGTGGCCAGATCAGTGTATTTCTCTCTACAGTATCTCTGAGCTTCAGCCCAAGTCTTGGGCTCATTCACAAAAACATACTGACGGGGAATACTCAAGACGAAGATGAAAAACCCTGTTAAAGACAAGCTTAACTTTTCAATCAGAAAACAGGGGCCAAATGGGTCGATAAAAAAGTAACAGTAAATCAGTAGGCAGTCAAAATCCACATCATACTTTTATACAAATGTCAGTTGATTTTGCTGATAAAATATTTCATGGAAATGTTTGTCTTACCTGATAACAGAAGCAATGGAAACATAGCTGTGGAAAATAGTATACACATGTAAAATCAAATAATTTTATTTTCACTTCGTTACTTTAATATTTTTAAATGCCAGGATGAAAAGCCATTTTAAAGGTTTACCTTTTGATTTGGAGCCTAGTCTTTTCTACTGCTGCTTTTGTTATAGATTGTCTTAACTGTCTTAACCAGACTGTTTTCGAAATATAAAAAGGACCTTTTTTAAACACACCTGTCATCACGAAACCTGTTCCTTGTGTGCAGGAATGCTGTCCTAACCTCTTCCTGGAGCAAAACGTCATTGGTGTCTGTGAGAGCAAAATATATTATGACAAGCTCTTAAATAATAGTGTTGCTATTGCATGTTGAGTTTGGAGAGATACTACAGTGCCTTGCGAAATTATTCATACCCATTCATTTTTTTCACATTTTGCTATGTTGCTGCCTTATGTTAAAATACCTAAAATTAAATTTTTTCCCACATCAATCTACACTCCCTACTCCATAATGGCAAAGCAAAAAATAGGTTTTTAACATTTGTGCAAATTTATTAAAAATAAAAAATTTAAAAGATCCCATTGCATAAGTATTCATACCCTTTTCTGAGACACTCAAAATTTAGCTTAGGAGCATTCATATTGCTTCTAGATGTAACTACACTTGGTGTGGAGATAAACTGTGGCAAATTCATTTGAATGAGTATGATTTAGAAAGGCACACACCTCTCAGAAAAGGTCTAACAGCTGAAAATGCATACCAGAGCAAAAACCTGAGGTCAAGATAACTGCCTGTAGAGCTCAGTGACAGACTTGCGCTAAGGCAATGATCTAGGGAAGAGTTCAGAAAAAAATCTGCTGCATTGAAGGTTCACAGAAGCATGTAGCCTCCATTATCCATAATGGAAGACGATTGGAACAACTAGGACTCTAGAAAATGTCTGCCAGCCCCTATCCAAGCTGACAGAGCTTGAGAGGTGAAAACGTGAGGCAAAGAATGGCAGATAATTGCCAAATGCAGATGTACAAAGCTTGTCACATCATACCAAAAAAGACTTGAGGCTGTAAAGGTTCTTCAACTATGTACTGAGTACTTATGCAATATACTTATTTCAGTGTTTTATTTTTAATAAATTTGTAAAATTTGCACATCTGGTTTTTGTTTTGTCATTATTATGGTGTATGGAGTTTAAATTGATGTGGGGAAAAACTAATTTAAAGCAGTTTAACATAATGCTGCAACAAAACAAAATGTGGAAAAAAAATGAAGGGGTGTGAATACTTTTGCAAGGCACTGTATGTATGAAAAAATAAAAATTGTAAAGTAATATTATTACAGAATTTGATAGTTATTATATTTTTAATGCTATCCAAGTGGGTAAAAGTGTAAATATATAAAAGAAATATGGTTTATTAAGACCTTTATTTTAACAGTCCCTTGATTTGTGATGTTCTAATGCATCTTAAGAGACTAGAAACTTATACTAGAGAGCTACTTTTTAAAGAACACATTTTAAAGAACATCTAAGCTTCTTTTTCAAAGTTTCAAAGTTTTTTGGCTGCCTGAGCTGGACACATTCCTGAAAAGTGAAGCCAAAACTATTTAATCACCCCCTGGTGGCTGGCTGCTTTATAGGTCACAAACCTCACCCTCTCCATGTAAACGAATAGGACATGCACCAAATCAAATTACCCTTCAAATAGTTTTTTTCCCATGGGTTTTTGTAATTTTTTGCATAATACCTATAATGTATGTATTGTTGACAACACAAATAGTCTTCTTTATTTTTGTACATGATATATTTAGCTACATGCACTTCAGCAACTTACTAGGTAAAACTGAGGAGATGAAGCTGGCAGGTTGTAATCAAGATTCATCTCTATGGTTGCATTATACTAAAACTTAAGGCCCACGAAACAACAGTTTCTTTCCAAAATTGCAAACTTTATTTAATGTCATAGACAATACATTCAATACCATTGTTATGCGTAACTTCAAAACAAACACAAAGGCCACCGTCATCTTATATTTTCATATTCAGATCATATTGCTGTCAAAAATTGAGTAAAATTAGTAAAATGTTATTTTTTGTCACCTAATAAGCCTATACATAAAAAAAATCTATTGATTAAACTATGTTCAGCTGTACTGTAAGCCCACTTTTCACCATGCTAATGTTAAATTCAAGCTACAATCATTATGATACAAAGCTCTTCACTGATTCAGTAGGTTCATTGAAACATCCTCTGTCAGGGATTGATCTTCCGATAGTCTCTTAAATTCATGGTGATGTTGTTGGGAAGTCCGAGCCTCATCAGCTCTTCTTGTAACTGAAAATATATGAGCTTTATGACAATCATGCACTGGTATGATATGTTAGTCATATTGTATCAAATTAATTTCATTTATTTATTATTTAAATTTAAAAATATTGGTGACACTTTATAATAACATTCAGTTGTAAGTCATTTATAAGTGGTTAGTTAATGATAAAATAATGATTTGCAAAACATTCATAAATGTTTAATAAGTTATATGCTAACAATGTGTATGTTTAGCTAATTCATTTACAAGTTATTTACAAGTAATTAGTTAATGATGAATTAATCATTTACAAAACATGACTATGCATTCAAAAGTGATTAATAAGTGATATGTTAGTATTTTTATATATGTTTTGTAGATTAAGTTATAAATCATTTACAAGTGATTAGATAATGATGAACTAATAATTTACAAACATGATTATACGTTTACAAATGATTATTAAGTAATAGGCTAACAATTTACAAATCTGTCGTAATTTATCTTAAAAAAAATAGCATATCATGAAATAATCAAACAGATCTTTAGTAAGTGGTTAATACGTTACTAATTAAAATATTAATTTGTCACTTAAAAATAATTAAAATATCAATTATTTAAATGGTTATCCTTCACTGAAGATTGCATCATGAATAAATCATTTACAAATCTTTCTGCATCCCCTAATCTAAAGTGTAAACAATTCACCAGTTGTAAATGTTTTACTCATTTTTCAACGGTCTTTCCCCCAGTGTGTATACCCACCTGATGCCCACACAACCTGTAACCGACAGGTTTGTAAAACATTTACAACTGATGAGTAGTTTTGTCACGTTTGAGAGATGAGGTCAGGGTCCAAATGCAGGGAAGGAATATTTTTAATTATAAAACGATAAACAAAACACAAACCAAAGGCCAACACGGCACAACAAGACTTGATCTGGGGACACAGAGACAGACATAGAAGACAATGCAGCCAGAATGAGGAGTGGGAGATGTGCAGCTTTATAGTCCGGTAATCGTGAACAGGTGAGTGTAATGAGTGTCAATGACAACAGGACCAGGTGCAGATGATCAGGGAAGTGCAGTGCAGGGAAGGGAACAACGACCTCAGGTGGCTGAGGGAAGCCCCACAGCCCAGATCATGACATTACCCCCCTCTAGGGAACGGCTTCCAGACGTTCCCAAAACCAAAAAACCTGGAGGGAGGAGGAACGGTGGAAGGTGAATCAGGGGGAGGAATGGCGGGCCAGGCCCGTGCAGCGGAGGAACGTGAGCGGACACCGCCGCCTGAAGGAACGTGAGCTGGCCTCGCCACCAGAGGGACGTGAGCTGGCCTCGCCCCCAGAGGAACGTGAGCGGACACCGCCGCCAGAGGAACGTGAGCGGACACCGCCACCAGAGGAACGTGAGCTGGCCTCGCCGCCAGAGGGACGTGAGCTGGCCTCGCCCCCAGAGGAACGTGAGCGGACACCGCCGCCAGAGGAACGTGAGCGGACACCACCGCCAGAGGAATGTGAGCTGGCCTCGCCGCCAGAGGAACGTGAGCGGACACCGCCGCCTGAAGGAACGTGAGCTGGCCTCGCCCCCAGAGGAACGTGAGCGGACACCGCCGCCAGAGGAACGTGAGCGGACACCGCCGCCAGAGGAACGTGAGCTGGCCTCGCCGCCAGAGGAACGTGAGCTGGCCTCGCCGCCAGAGGGACGTGAGCTGGCCTCGCCCCCAGAGGAACGTGAGTGGACACCGCCGCCAGAGGAACGTGAGCGGACACCGCCGCCAGAGGAACGTGAGCTGGCCTCGCCGCCAGAGGGACGTGAGCTGGCCTCGCCCCCAGAGGAACGTGAGCTGGCCTCGCCGCCTGAAGGAACGTGAGCTGGCCTCGCCCCCAGAGGGACGTGAGCTGGCCTCGCCCCCAGAGGAACGTGAGCTGGCCTCGCCCCCAGAGGAACGTGAGCTGGCCTCGCCCCCAGAGGAACGTGAGCTGGCCTCGCCCCCAGAGGAACGTGAGCGGACACCGCCGCCAGAGGAACGTGAGCTGGCCTCGCCGCCAGAGGAACGTGAGCTGGCCTCGCCCCCAGAGGAACGTGAGCGGACACCACCGCCTGAAGGAACGTGAGCTGGCCTCGCCCCCAGAGGGACGTGAGCTGGCCTCGCCCCCAGAGGAACGTGAGCTGGCCTCGCCCCCAGAGGAACGTGAGCGGACACCGCCGCCAGAGGAACGTGAGCTGGCCTCGCCGCCAGAGGAACGTGAGCTGGCCTCGCCCCCAGAGGAACGTGAGCGGACACCGCCGCCAGAGGAACATGAGCGGACACCGCCGCCAGAGGAACGTGAGTTGGCCTCGCCGCCAGAGGAACGTGAGCGGACACCGCCGCCTGAAGGAACGTGAGCTGGCCTCGCCCCCAGAGGAACGTGAGCGGACACCGCCGCCTGAAGGAACGTGAGCTGGCCTCGCCCCCAGAGGGACGTGAGCTGGCCTCGCCCCCAGAGGAACGTGAGCTGGCCTCGCCCCCAGAGGAACGTGAGCTGGCCTCGCCCCCAGAGGAACGTGAGCGGACACCGCCGCCAGAGGAACGTGAGCTGGCCTCGCCGCCAGAGGAACGTGAGCTGGCCTCGCCCCCAGAGGAACGTGAGCGGACACCGCCGCCAGAGGAACGTGAGTTGGCCTCGCCGCCAGAGGAACGTGAGCTGGCCTCGCCCCCAGAGGAACGTGAGCGGACACCGCCGCCTGAAGGAACGTGAGCTGGCCTCGCCCCCAGAGGAACGTGAGCTGGCCTCGCCCCCAGAGGAACGTGAGCTGGCCTCGCCCCCAGAGGAATGTGAGCTGGCCTCGCCGCCAGAGGAACGTGAGCTGGCCTCGCCGCCAGAGGAACGTGAGCTGGCCTCGCCGCCAGAGGAACGTGAGCTGGCCTCGCCGCCAGAGGAACGTGAGCTGGCCTCGCCGCCAGAGGAACGTGAGCTGGCCTCGCCGCCAGAGGAACGTGAGCTGGCCTCGCCCCCAGAGGAACGTGAGCGGACACCGCCGCCAGAGGAACGTGAGCTGGCCTCGCCGCCAGAGGAACGTGAGCTGGCCTCGCCCCCAGAGGAACGTGAGCTGGCCTCGCCGCCAGAGGAACGTGAGCTGGCCTCGCCCCCAGAGGAACGTGAGCTGGCCTCGCCCCCAGAGGAACGTGAGCGGACACCGCCGCCAGAGGAACGTGAGCTGGCCTCGCCGCCAGAGGAACGTGAGCTGGCCTCGCCCCCAGAGGAACGTGAGCTGGCCTCGCCGCCCGAGGAACGTGAGCTGGCCTCGCCGCCAGTGGAACATCAGCGGGCATCACCGCCAGAGGAACGTCAGTGGTCACGGCCGCGTCCGGAACGGAGAGAGCGGTCACCGCCGCGTCGGGAACGGAGATAACGGTCGCCGCCGCTTCGGGAACAGAGATAGCGGTCCCCGCCGCTTCGGGAACAGAGATAGCGGTCACCGCAGCGTCAGGAACAGAGATAGCAGTCGCCGCCGCATCAGGAACAGAGATAGCCGACGCCGCCGCTTCAGGGATCGAGGCAGCGGACGCCGCCACCTCCCCGCGGAAGAGCGTCTCCGCCCTCGCCGCAAAGTAGGGGCGCATCTGCCTTACCTAAGGTTATTTAGTATTTTATAATGCCCTAAACAAACTTTCACAGTAACCTCATTCTTTTTTTTTTTTACCCTTTATAAGTCTGTTTGTATCTTGAGTTCAAGGTCGGTCTTTATTCGTTGTATATTTTACGTGTGTGGTTCCTGCTTGTTCCTGCCTGTATCTCTAAGTATATATTAAATATAGTGTTTATTGTTAATCTTGTCTCTCGTCTCGTCCGTCCAGCACGTCAACCATAACAGTTATGTACAATATGAATTTTATATAAAATATAATAAAAATTGTACAGTGTATTCTCTTTACAGTAAATTTAAACTTCTGTAATTTGTTAATACTTTTTTTATTCCGCTTCTGCAGTAATCTGCTGATTGTTTTCTTTAAAAAGAGACCTACCTTAGATCCAAAGTGTTCATGAATTACAATTTAAGTTTGGATAAACTTAAAAAATGGGGGTGACATTTAAGGGGTTAACTAGTAATTTTTAACCATTTACTAAGGATCTGTTTGATTATTTGATGATATGCCATTTTTCAGATAATTTATGACAGATGGGTAAATCGTTAGCATAGTACTTACAATAAAATGAACATATCATTTATTCATAATTTATAAACACACAGTCATGTTTTGTAAATAATTAGTTTATCATTAACTAATTACTTGTAAATTAATTTGTAAATGACTTGTAAATTAATTAACAAAACATACACAAATTGTTAGCATATCACTTAATCATTTGTGAATGTTTTGTAAATGATTATTTCATCATTAACTAATCACTTATAAAAGACTTACAACTGAACGTTATTATAAAGTGTTACCAAAGTATTTATTGCACTGCTGCCTAATTATTTTGAGATGAAATGTTAATTTAAATTATATGTAGCATCAATAAACAATAATAATATTCAATAATGTATGTAAATAAGTCATATTGACTTGTACTTACATGTATAATCACAAGATCTTCAATCTGAGACTCTGACAAATTTTCTAGACTTGTAAGTTCTACTCGCATTCCCATCACTGATCAATAAAAAGAAAAAAAAATTCACAGTTCAGGTGTTAAAATGAACAATTATTACACCCACACTGTAAAAGATTTTAGAGGTAAAAACTTTTACTCCAAAAACAATTACAGTGCATTATGTGCTGAAAATAGCAGAAACAAACTACATAAGCATACCATACTTATCTGAATAGGTGGGTTGATATGATGATCAGGTTCAGCAAAAAACAAACAGAAGGTTTGCATTAGCAAAACTTAGTATGACACTTCTACTAGCAGAGATATCATTTGTTTCATTTTTTACAGAATTCCCATTTTCTTGTTTTTGTGCGTAACAGCCTGATGTTTATTCTTTATTTTATTGTAGTAGGTATATTTGCTCACCACTGTAACAGAAGAAATGCAAACTGGCAAAGCAGTTCTCATCTGTCCACTGGCCAAAGTGTTGTAAAGACACAGCTGTGCAGTGTTGAAATCCCAGCTCTCCTGGGACATTCGCACCATTATCTGGTTGTGCAGGAAGAACTGGAGTTGATGGAAGCCAATATGTGAAGGTAGAGCTGCTCTGATCTGACCACAGTCTGTTTCTATGCAGACCAATCCATACATTATACCCATAACTATAATAACGTGTAATGGTTAGTATCTGTTGATGCTCTGTCTCATTCCTAACACTGGCCAGGTCTGTGTATTTCTCTCTGCAGTAGCTCTGCGCTTCAGTCCAGGTTCTTCCCTGAGATACCCAGATATACTTCTGAGTGGCATTTTCTCTACCTAAAGGAAAAATATCAAATGTCAGTTCATTATCCATCTTTTAAGTGCATACATTTTATATATATACAATACACTGGCATTTGCAATTCTTTTTAAACACTAAAAAACTTTAATTTCTTACAG
>NC_133379.1:29657211-29682966 GCF_049309525.1 Garra rufa
ACTTCCTGTTGCACTGGTCTTGCAAGTTTGTGGTAAGATGTAATTGTGTTATGCTGATTTGCTTTTATTTGTCTTTTCTGTTGCCTGATTGATTTTTCAATGCCTGATTTTTTTTCAATACCTTTACTGTTTGTCTTGTGACTTTGGTAGATAATTTTTTCATTCATTTCATCTAAATTTGTTTTGAAAAGCTGGTGCACAGAAATTCCTTCATGTATACTTCATTTTACACCATTACTTTATGCTTTGTCTAACAGGTTTGTTGAAGTTGTGTTCACATACAGATTTATCTATATTTTGTAAATTTCTGCTAAGCAAAACCATAGTGGCAGCTAGTTAGGCCATTCAACAGGTTTTGTGATTTTAAAGAAGACAGACACACCCACATTTTGCAGTAAATATAAAGGGAGCCGAAAACATAAACTGCCAGCAAGACGGGACTTCGAGTCTTGAAATTTTAATGATAAACAACAATTTTGACAAACCAGGTGCTTATTTAGATCTTTATCTACAAAAAGGGCATCATTTCCTGCAGAGCCATGTTTGCACTGGTATTATTCTCAGGTATGGGACTACCTTTTTTTTTTTTACTTATTTTAAAAAATCATATTATTTAAAAATTATTTAAAATTATATGTAAGAAAAAGGGGGTCCAGGAGACGACCACTGCAAAATACTTCTGTTTTGTCATTCTTGCTAAATTATCACTTTTTAATGACATTTTTCAGTCACTATCACTTCAGTAGTAGTAAGACAATAATCTTTTCACATGCTCATTGTCACAAATGTGCTTATTTGTTCAAAATTGTATTTATTTTCTGTGCCTCTAGCAATAGTCATTTTGCTATTTTATGTGAACTGTGCAGGAATATTCTATCCATGTTGCAAGCAAAAGCTGTTTTGTTGACCTTTTGTCAAAAATATGTCTGAACAAACCATTTTTATGTTGAACAACTTTATGCAAGTTCTTAGTATGAATTGCTGCTTGGAAAATAAGTGGTAACAATTTTTAAAGAGCGATCAACGCTTAGTTTAGACAGGACATGGAAAACAGTTTATTTTCTTTGATATTGAAACTTAACTGGGCATTGGGCATATCATATTATCCCTTTAAAAAATAGCTTTAGTTAAGTCACAGCCATGATTTTGCTAGGTGGTGGCAGGAGGTACATGTTTTCATATTTCTGACTCCTTCAGTTCCATTTTTACAGACTAATCCACATTATTGTAACAGTAAAAAGTAAAAATAAAACTGAAAGTGTCTTATCACCATCGGCTTATGTTAAACTTTATTCTTGAATACAGGTGAATTGATTTGTTCCAATTACTGAATTAAGTGTTCCTGTTGCTTCATGAAAATGTTTGAAATGTCTGTGTATTTTACAAATATACAATCTAATCCATTTCATCTGTGAAAGAGTATGCAAACATAGTCTGAGAGTCATTTACTCCACCCCTGCCTGTAATCGGCAGATCTTGCCAGTAGTTAAACATGCTTCACAATGTGAATGCTTGACTATTTTGAAGTAGATCTTTGAAGGGTGGATCCATGTACAATCTAATAGCTAATATTGCCTATACCCTTTGCGCTTTGGAGAAGGATTCAGTTTTTTTTAAGTGTTAAATAACCATAAACATGGCAGAGGTTTAGATAAAGGGATTTGAGTGTACTGATGATTTCTATACATAATTATGACACACAGATATCTGATATTTCAATTCCTCTTTGGACATAATCTGTACTTTTATTATTTATATTTTGTTTATTGTATTTATTTTTTAAATACTTGTACTATAGAATGGCCGATAAGAGACCAGTTTAACATCAAAAAATTCTTACTGATTACTGTTTGTCTTGTTCTTTGTCAGGTCTTAAATTTGGTAGTCGATTTCCTTGTTTGTCATGATCTCAAGTTCTGGTTTCATATTTCTTGAAGATCCAAATTTTTGGTTGTTGTTGCTGTTGTTGTTGTTTTTTGTTTGAAAAGCTGAAATGTCTCTAACTTTATGCTTTTAATAAGTCTAATAGGTTTGTTGAAGTTGTGTTCACATACACTTTCATCTATATTTTGTAAATTTCTGCAAATCATAGTGGTAGCTAGTTAGGCCACCCAACAGGCTTTGTGATTTTAAACAAGATAGTCAGAGCCACATTTTGCAGTAAATATAAAGGAAGTTGAAAACATTAGCTGGCGAGCAAGACAGGAGACTTGAAGTTTCGAAATTCTAATGATAAACAACAATTTTGACAAAGCTGGTGCTTAATTAGCTCTTTAACACATGTATAAATTATCTATTACAATAAAACAGCCCTAATTTTTCTCAAGATCCATGTTTTCACTGATATTATTCTCAGGTAATCCTTATCTTTTGTTATTTAAAAATACATGTGGAGGGTGTCCGGCAGTAGATCACTGCCAAAACTAGTGAGACAATCTTCCTTTTACATTCTCATTGTTACAAATGTGCTTACTTCATTTGTGACCCTAAAACAGTGCAGCATTTAAAATTTTTGCTATTTCATGTCATCATTATTTGACAAAATGTGGGTTAAAGATGTCTATTAAAGGCATTTTTATGGCGTAGTAGTATGTCCCAAAGTAGGTGAATAGGGATGCACCTTTAGTGTCTGATAATGGACAACTGAGTATTGTGTGATGTAGTCATGTGATTTCAACATAATGGAATTATGTGTTTTCAACAGGTTTCATTAGCCTCACACTGTGTGCCCCTCAGTATCTCTTTGTGAATGAATCCAAGACTTGGGGAGAAGCTCAGAGATACTGTAGAGAGAAATACACTGATCTGGCCACCATTGAAAATGAACAACAGACGGTCCAATTAATGAACACAGTGAATGATGCTTCCATTGATTTGGCCTGGATCGGACTCTATGATGATCTGAACAGTTGGAAATGGACTCTAGAGGACAGTGATTTCTTTAAGGAGGGAGAGAAAGACTTCAGGAACTGGTATAACCCAGGACCTGGCAATAATGGAGGACGAAGTCTGTGTGTTTATATATACAATGCGTTATGGTATACAGGAGACTGCTCAAATACATATTATCCTACAGTTTGCTATGATGGTGAGCTGTTTTATTAAAATTGCTTAAGATGGTAAACAAAACTGAAAACAACCAAACCATTCTTTCTCTGAACTAAATATGATATTCATATTTTTCAGGAAGAGAAAATGCCAGTGCTAATTATGTGTTTGTTTACCAATACAAAACCTGGACTGAAGCTCAGAGTTACTGCAGAGAACATCACACAGACCTCGTCAGCATCAGGAATGAGATTGAAAACCAGAAGATTCAGTATTTATTAAGGAATTTTCAATATAACCGTGTTTGGTTTGGACTGTACAGAACCAGATCTTGGTCAGATCAGAGCAACTCTTCATTTACTTATTGGGGAATGTGGGAACCAAATATTGCAGGATCCTGCACTGCAGTGTCATTTAGTGACTCTGGAAAATGGACTGATGAAAACTGCAATTATGAATTTCCTTTCTTTTGCTATAGTGATGGTGAGTTGAAAACTGTTCACACCAAGGAAGATAACTATAACAATAGCGATAAAAATAAAGTTTAAAAAAATATTCTAATTCCATGAAAACAGGGAACTTCACAGAGCAGCTGTAATGATAAGGGACAGATAACAATGATAAGGGACAATTTCAGTGGAATCACTTTTTCCAGCTGAAGGGCAATTCAAACTTTGACAATTAGCCAATCAGAATCCATTCTACTTTAAAAAGCTTGAGCATTTAAAGTGGTAGACAACATAACTGCAGCACAGAATGTTGTCATGAATGCTAATATAGTTACTATTATCATTACGGATGTAAAGGGGACTTTCAAGGTTTAATAGTTTACACAAAATGATTAATTCTGTCATCATTTATTCACCCACATCATTTATTTTGTCATCATTTATTTTTGGATCATTGGCTCAAACATTTTCTAGCTTGGATAGTAATCCATAACATTTACCACATATTGCCTCAATGTGATTACTTTGATTCCAATAAAGTACAGACGCATAGTTTAATGAGGTTCAAAAGTGTGAGAAAATTTGGAAATAACAAAGCTTTTGTAGCATAAAAATATAAAATACATATTATGATATTAAATATTCATTCACATGGTCACTGATCAAATAAGCAAATTTGCGACACTGATCATGGGAACTCCATTGTATGAAAAGCCAGATGTACTTCTATTGAAACATGTTTTCTCAAATCATGCTGAAGAACATAATCATTATGTGTGACACAATCTTAAAAAAAGTTCATGTAGTTGAAGGGCTACTGTCAATAAAGCAAAAGAAGATAAATAAAATACTATTATATATTTAAAAAATTGTGGTAATTTTTTTTTTAATTAATTTCAATTCTGTTTATAGTTGTTTTTAGCAGTCTCAGATTAGACTCCTTTGAATTCAGTAGAATTATTAAGTATACTCTGATACATTTAAATAAATAAATAAATAACATTTATTTGTTTCCTCTTCTGACAGCATTAGCATCATCCCGTCAGTATCACTTTGTGAATGAGTCTAAGAGCTGGACTGAAGCTCAGAGATACTGCAGAGAGAATTACACTGATCTGGCCACCATTGATAACATGGAGGAAATGAACAGGCTGATTAACACAGTTAATGGGAGTTACAGTGGTTCAGCCTGGATTGGACTGTATGATGATGTGAACAGCTGGAGATGGTCACTGGAAGACAATGATTTCTATCAGGAAGGAGAGAGAGATTTCAGAAACTGGTATCATGAACCGGACAACAGTGGGGGGAACGAACTGTGTGTTTACATGAATTATGATGGGAAATGGTATGATTTATCGTGTGACAACACACAGTTATTTGTTTGCTATGATGGTAAGGACATTGCATTTTTTTTGTAGAAATTAGATATTTTTTCAGTGAGAGCTGATGCGCGTATACATATGTCATATTTCATATTAGATAGAGACTCCTCCACACAGAGTTACATAACAATCAATGATTGGAAAACGTGGTCAGAGGCTCGTAGATACTGCAGAGAGCATTACACAGATCTTGCCAATGTGAGAAATCAGACTGAGAACCAGAGGATTCTTGAGACAACAGATGTATATGGATATGGAGTCTGGATCGGACTGTACAGAAACAGGATTTGGTCAAACAGTCAGAATACCAGCTATCAGAACTGGAGGCCACAAATTCTTGGGTTACAAGCACAACCAGATAATGGTGTCGGTCAAAATTCTGAATATGGTTATCAGCACTGCACTGCAGTATCATTTAGATATTCAGGCCGATGGACAGATGAGATCTGTATATCCAGCATGCCTTTCTTCTGTTACAGCAGTAAGTTCACTTGCTTTGTTGGATCCCATTATTTGGCAGGAATGAGAAAGATCACCTTTTTCAACATGAAAGATTTAAATTGAACAAATGTATAATAAATTTAATCTGTTTTATTTAGTAGTTCAATATATAGTTCAATTAGGACATATAAGTAATTCATAGAAACGTGCCTTAGAAAAAACGGTAACACTTTAGAATAGGTAACACATATTAACTTTTAACTACGACTTTTCCCTCAATAAATTTCTATTTTGCTGCTTATTAATTGTTAGTAAAGTAGTTGTTAGGTTTAGGAATTGGGTAGGATTAGGAATGTAGAAAAAGGTCATGTAGAATAAGGCATTAATATGTGCTTAATTAGTACTTATAAATGGCCAATATTCTAGTAATATGCATGATAATAAGTACCTATTCTAAAGTGTTACCAAAAAAAAAAAAAAACATTACTTGTGTGCATCTTGAGACAAAACAAAGGCACTGATATATTTTAAGATCAGTCAGTGCAAGTTTCTTTCACTTGAAACAGCTCAGACTTACATTTTAGTCTGGGACTAGGCTTAAGCCTTGTCTGTGAAACCAGGGGTTTATTTGCTATGTAATAGTGAAAGGAAAATAATTAATTAACAACTAATTTGTACAATGACAATTTGTTAACAATTTCATGGTTTATTCTTGTACATCAGTGACCAGCTCATGGCAACTATTTTTCTCTTGTATGTAAAACAATTTACAGGAAGCTGCACACAGTATTTATGCTCCCGTCAGTATCACTTTGTGAATGAGTCTAAGACCTGGACTGAAGCTCAGCGATACTGCAGAGAGAAATACACTGATCTGGCCACCATTGATAACATGGAGGAAATGAACAGGTTGATTAAAACAATACATGGCACTTACTATGGATCAACTTGGATTGGACTCTATGATGACATGAACAGCTGGAAATGGTCTCTGGATAATACAGCGTTAGAGGGAGGTTTTAAAAGCTGGTTTGTTCAGCAACCAGTGAACTCAGGTGGACAAAGTCAATGTGTGTACATGTCATATTATCAGGCAACATGGGGTGAAGCCTCTTGCTACTATGAATATCCTTTTGTTTGCTATGATGGTGAGAACTGCTTTTAAAAAGAAAAAATAACAACAAAATATTTATGGTTACATGATTCATCACATATTAAAATTGTTTTCCACAGGAAGATTGAATGCTAGTACAAGTTATGTGTTTGTTTATCAGTACAAAACCTGGACTAAAGCTCAGAGTTACTGCAGAGAACATCACACAGACCTCGTCAGTATCAGGAATGAGATTGAAAACTACAGGGTTCAGTCATTAATTCCAAATTATTCAGTTGTTTGGGTTGGACTGTACAGAACCAGATCTTGGTCAGATCAGAGCAACTCTTCATTCAGTAACTGGAGGACAGGACAGCCAGATAATTCTGGAAACCGTGAATACTGCACTGCAGTGTCATTTAGTGACTCTGGGAGCTGGACAGATGAAAACTGCAACACTGCATTTCCGTTCATTTGCTACAGTGGTGAGTAGATCTTCAGACTGAAAAAAAAAAACCTGTGATTTTTAAACACTGAGAAAAAATAACAAATAAGAATTAAAGCTGCAAGCAGCAGTGACGGGCCCTCGCCATCTGCGCAATCGCCATCCCGATGGCATCAGGAAAGAAATTCACAGTAACTCTCTGACAGTTTGGATTTAAAATTTACAGCATTGAAAGGGTCACACTTTAAAATCAACACACAGACACATACACACAATATATAACATTGTGCCATCCAGTTTCATTTATTAATATTAACTATATAAGTTAACATGAACAATAATTAAATAGCATTTATTGATGTTAATTTATATTGAGCTAAAAAAGCATTCATACATTATTAAAATGTAAATGTGTATCTTTTAACATTAGCTTATGTACTGTGAATTAACATGAACATGAGTATTTTTAACAAATATAAAAAAAAAATTATATATTAATAAATGCTGTAAAAATATATTGTTTATTGTTCATGTTAGTTAATATATAAATTATATATAAATGCCTTATTTTTTCAAATATATTTAAAAAACATTGAGTATTGTAATGGGGCGATAATGATATAACATCTTAACAGCAAAGTTTGTCTTGTTGTCAAAGTTTGTCTTGAAATTGGTAATTATAATTTCATATTCAGTAAATAACATTAAAAATAAATGTCTAACAATGAATGTTAATCTCTCATGCTATTTATTTATTATTAAAAGTTTTATTTTTCTTAATCTTTTGCTATGCGACTGCATAGGACAAGTTCATGGTTCAGTTCAGTAAAAACTGCTAATAAAAAAACAATGAAAGAGTTAGTGTGTCACAGTTGTGCTAGGGTAAGGAGCCAAAGGAAAAACAAAGGGAATCCGGAATAGAAACAAAACACTATTTATTAAAGAAACTAAAACAGAAATCCAAAGAACAGAGAACACATGACGTAACGTTATCGACGGAAAATAAAACTGAGAAAACAAACGACTTAAATAGGAGTGGCAGGGGGTGTAGTAATTATACAAGACAGGTGAACCAAATCAAAGCTAATGGGAATAAACCAATAAACACAGAACTACAGGGGGAGACAAAGGGAGAAACCAACTGAAGTCCATGTGAGGGGGGAAAACACTAGGAAACACTGACAGTAACGCCCCCCTCCAAAAATACATCTAAAGGGGAGGGAGGGTGGGCAGCCTGGAGACCGCTAGGCAGGGACACAGGATACAGGGGTGGTCTCCAGGGCGGATCAGGGAGCTCAGGGGGCCATGGCCGGGCAAACAGTTCATAAGGCCACGGGGGATCAGGAAGCCATTGCCAGGTAAACAGTCCAGAAGAGGGGTAGCCCCCCAAAAAACAATTTTCTTGGGGGAACCCAGGGCGTAGCCTGCCCAGGAGAGCACAGGAGGGCGTGCTGGAGAAAGCGCTCTTGAGGAGCGGGCTCTGGACGGTGCTCTTGAGGAGCGGGCTCTGGACGGCACTCGGAGCGAGCGTGCTCTGGAGGGCTGGACGACCCCAGCGGAGACTCTGGAGGGCTGGGCGTCTCCAGCGGAGACTCTGAAAGAGCAAGCTCTGGACGAGCGGTCACTGGATGGCACTCTGGCAGCGTGGCCACTGGAGGGCGCTCTGGCGGCGCGGTCACTGGAGGGCTGGGCGAAACCAGCAGAGACTCTGGGAGGCTTGCCGGAACCAGCGGAGACTCTGGAAGGCTGGGCGGTACCAGACTTAACACAGGAGGTGCTGCTTGACCTGCCTCAGGTGGTGTTTTTTGACCTGACGCAAGAGGTGCTGCCTGACTTGACTGTGCAGGAACTTCAGCTGTGACTTGACTTGACTGAGCAGGAACAGCAGCTGGTAGGACGGCTGTGATGGTAGCAGACTCTGACTTGGTGGCAGCCATCTTGCACGGAGAGTCCGACTTGGCGGCATCCATCTTGGGTGCGGACTCTGACTTGGCGACCATCTTGGCTGGGGACTCAGGCTTGGTGGCCATCTTGGCCGGAAACTCAGGAACAGCGGCCATCTTGGCCAGGGATTCAGGCTTGGCGGCCATCTTGGCCAGGAACTCAGGAAAGGCGGCCATTTTAGCCAGGGATTCAGGCTTGACGGCCATCTTGGACGGGAACTCAGGAACGGAGGCCATCTTGCGTGCAGACTCTGGCGTGGCAGCCATCTTGCGTGCAGACTATGGCGTGGCAGCCATCTTGCTTGCAGACTCTGGCGTAGCAGCCATCTTACATGCAGACTCTGGTGTGGCAGCCATCTTGAGATCAGATACTAACATGGCAGCCAACTTGTGAGCAGACTCTGACGTGGCGGCCATCTTGGGTGCTGACTCTGGTGTGGCAGCCATCTTGGGTGTAGATTCTGGTGTGGCAGCCATCTTGCGTGCAGACTCTGGCATGGTAGCCATCTTGCGTGCAGATTCTGGCGCGGCAGCCATCTTGCTTGCAGTCGCTGGCGTGGCGGCCATCTTGTGAGCTGACACGGGTGTGGTAGCTATTTTGTGAGTTTGACGCTGGCGTGGCGGCTGGCAGGCTTGAGCGCGGAGAGGAAGCCGGCGGGCTTGAGTGCTGGGCGGCAGCCGGCAGACTAGAGCACGGGGTGGCTACCAGCTGAACTGGGCTGAGGAGGACATGGGGAAGCGTGGAAGGCTTGGATGGATCGAGCTCATTGGAGAAGGAGATGGAGGACACTGGCTTGTGGTGAGCCGGAGTGATTGCATGCTTTCGGATAGGAGGAGGATAGGAATCCTCCACATTAACAAGGAACTTGGAATAACTGAGACTAAGTACATGTTTAATAAAATCTGCTTGGGGTTTGTAGCAATCGTCATTGGTTATCAAACTAAACAGAGCAACCTCTTTTAGTCCCATCCGAAAGCAAGCATTTAACATTGAATCACTCCAGCTCACCAGATGGGAAATGCTCAAGAAATCCTCCACAAACTCCTCCAATGGCCGTTCTCCCTGCTGAAGGTCCCAGAGAAATTCCTCAGCCCAGTTCATCTTTGTCATGGTCCATCAATCTGTCAAAGCTGTGCTAAGGTAAGGAGCCAAAGCAAAAACAAAGGGAATCCGGAATGCAAAAAAACACTATTTGTTAAAGAAACTAAAACAGAAATCCAAAGAACAGAGAACACACGACGTAACGTTATTGACAGAAAATAAAACTGAGAAAACAAACAACTTAAATAGGAGTGGCAGGGGGTGTAGTAATTATACAAGACAGGTGAACCAAATCAAAGCTAATGGGAATAAACCAATAAACACAGAACTACAGGGGGAGACAAAGGGAGAAACCAACTGAAGTCCATGTGAGGGGGAAAACACTAGGAAACACTGACATAGTGACCCTTTGTATTTTCTTAAAGATCAGACATATTTATGTGCAGATCACACTACATTAATCTGCATTTCTTCCTCAAAGATGGTCTTTTACAAAACAGCTTGTTATATTGTCTCTCTCTCACCCTCCCTCCCTCACACCCCTCCCCCTACACTCACTCTAACGCTCAACACACACACATACATATAGGCAGGCAGGCAGGCAGGTAGAGTGAGAGCAGAGTTCTTTTTTTTCTTTAATTCATAGAGCCTTGTATAGTTATAAAATTAACAGTGTTTGACTCTGAATAGTCACATCTATGCGATTGGCATCATACAATGAACAAACTGCTGAAGTTTGATCAAAATCAGATAAAGTGTGTAAAAGTTATTAGACACTTCCTGTTTCTCATTTCTGGCTATAACTTTGTTGCCCCGCCACAGCCAAACCATTCGAGCTATCAAAAATGTTTGGGCTCGGGCCCTAATTAGATGTATTAGAACACCAGAAAATAAAGGGATGTGATTAAACATTAAACATTTCTTTTGTATCATTAAAATAATTTTTCTCCACCCTGACAGCATTAGCATCATCCCATCAGTATTACTTTGTGAATGAGTCTAAGAGCTGGACTGAAGCTCAGAGATACTGCAGACAGAATTACACTGATCTGGCCACCATTGAGAACATGGAGGAAATGAACAGGCTGATTAACACAGTTAATGGGAGTTACAATGGTTCTGCTTGGATTGGACTGTATGATGATGTGAACAGCTGGAGATGGTCACTGCAAGACAACAATTTCTATCAGGAAGGAGAGAAAGAATTCAGGAACTTTTATCATGAACCAAACAACTATGCTGGGAAGGAACTGTGTGTTTATATGGATTATAATGGAAAATGGTTTGATCATTCATGTGACTATTCTTATACATTTGTCTGCTATGATGGTAAGACATTCCAATTGAATTATATATTTATTTATTTACTTTTTTATATGTACATATTTAGTTTCATTTTGGTAAAACACTAGATGCTAATTTAAAGTCTTAACAAACATCTCTGTCATTGTGGTAAGATCTCTGGAAGATATCCTGGCTTAGTTGGCCTCGAACAAAAACAAAATGTGCCACCCAAAAACATCAAGTTTATTGAGTGTTACTTTATGTTTGCATACAGGCACTTGTAGCAAAATAAAGATTTTCAATGTCAAATTGTAAACTTAAAAAGAATTCCAAATGTCAGTGTATTTGTAGAAAGAAATGTATGCATTTAAAAGATGGATAGCCAGATTAATTAACTAATGAACTCACTTATTAAATCTGTTTTTTTAATGTTAGGTAGAGAAAACGCCACACAGAAGTATGTCTGGGTATCTCAGGGAAGGACCTGGACTGAAGCTCAGAGCTACTGCAGAGAGAAATACACTGACCTGGCCAGTGTGAGGAATGAGACAGAGCATCAACAGATACTGGCCCTTACACGTTCTTATAGTTATGGGTATTATTATGGGTATTATGTATGGATTGGTCTGCATAGAAACAGACTGTGGTCAGATCAGAGCAGCTCTAGCTTCACATATTGGCTTCCATCAACTCCAGTTCTTCCTGCACAACCAGATAATGGTGCAAATGTCCCAGGACAGTATGGATCCCAACACTGCACAACTGTGTCTTTACAACACTTTGGCCAGTGGACAGATGAGAACTGCTTTGCCAGTTTGCCTTTCTTCTGTTACAGTGGTGAGCAAGTTTACCTACTATAATAAATAGAATAAACAACAAAAAGAATAAATAAATAAAAATCAGGCTGTTGCACACAACAGCAAGAAAATGTAGATATGAATGTGGATTTTGTAAAATAAAAAGTATTATAAGTGTAAAATATGATACTTCTTTTTCCTCTTCGGTGAACCTGATGACCATTATATCAACCCACCTTTGTCAGATGAGTATGGTACGTTTATTTACATTTGTGATTGTTTGTTCCCCTTCAGTCGAATCACTTCGACGTTACATGGGATCTCGCCTGAGAGAGCGATCATCTCTGAGCCTTATATAAAAAAGGCCAATTGCAAATTGCCGAGTGGACGTGCGCGCCGGCCACTCCCCCGTACATAAGGGTATATAAGATGGCGGCGCGCATCACTCAAACAGACTTTCGCTTTCAGAGCCTTCATGCTCAAGCCTTCTGCTTCTCCAAAAGAAGAAAAGTTCACGTTCCTGCTGCTGCTCTTCTCTGCTGGTGTGCGCCGATCGAATAAGAGACAATCTACTGAAAGAGTGAATTTCTCGGCGCCGCCTGCAGCAAGCCCCATTGAGTGCACAGTGGTGCAGCGGTTTCCTCCCTGGGCAGACCGGGACTAAAAGAGCAATTTCTCACGGCTGTGTAAAGACTTTCTTTTCACAATGGCTTTCCGGCCGTGTGCTTCTTGGTGCGGCGGTTACCTCACCTCACTGGACGGACATGAAAGCTGCTTCGTATGTCTGGGCATCGAAGAAAACTGCGAAACGTCCTGCAAAAGGTGATTGAGACTGCAGCCACATCCGCTTGTCTCCCGATTCCTCTCATTCCAGCCGCTTCTTTCAGGGTGACGCTGGCACACAGCTACCTCCGGGGCCCAAGTACGCCTTTTAAAACAAAAACATATATATATATATAACCCCAGCGAGCCTCCTTGCTCAGACACTCTGCAAGTCCAGGGAGGATGAGGAGGAAGTCTGTTGGTTGCGCTACAAGAATGGCCCACCCGGACTCAGGTCTTAGTAACTGTTCCCTCGTGGCAGTCCCTCCCTGTAGGGCACGGGTTGACACCCCAGACCTCTCCGGCCTTCACAGGCCGTGATACAACTATCACTCAGTACCGAGCTCCCTTGACTAGGCAGGCTACGCACTGAAATGAGGTCTATTTGCTGGCTTTCCACAGAGATACAGGATTGCAGTATAGCTTCCCTTCCTGCAGGAGAGCTTGAGCACAGGCTGTCCCCTCGACTCTCCAAGTATATGCCGCTGCTTCGCCGCGTATCACATGCAGTAGATGGAGTTAAGTAGGTAAGCATTCACTGGCCGTGAGGTTTCGCAGAGGTGCCCAGAATGTACCACACACCCTCTTGGGGCCCTTCCGTCGCCTCAGAGCCACGGGACGCCCCAATTGAGCCATTGGCCTCAGTCGAGCTAGCATTCCTGTCATTAAGACAGCGCTCCTGACTGCCCTGGCTTCCATCAAGAGGGCAGGAAACCGACAAGCTCAGGTTCCTCAGAGGTGCTTAGAACGCACCTCATACCTTATGGACCTCCCCGTCGCCCTTCAGGGCCGCGGGTCGCTCCATCGGAGCCACTGGCCTCAGTCGAGCAAAAACTCCTGTCATTAAGACAGCGCTCCTGACAGCCCTGGCTCCCATTATGAGGGCCTACAAGCTTCTCTGCCAGCAAAGTGTGTCGAGAAATTCGGGCCCGGCGTCTAAACACGTTACCGTCAAGACCCCGGCCCGGTGCCCAAGGTTCCCACCACGCCTTTCCGCGATCAGGTGGTGAACACTTTGCCCTGGAGGAGGCAGACCCAGTCTTGCGATATTGTGTCGTTAAATATGTGAAACTAGAATCACTCGGCACTTCAGTCGCACCAAGCAGCTTCATCTGCCTCGGGATTCAGCAGAAAGGGAATGCTCCCCGAACTGAGGTGGCTAAATGGGTGGTGGATGCCTTCTCCCTGTTATACTCAGGGACTGCCATGATCCTTGGTTCATGGCACCTCACCAGCAGATGTAAAAACCAGAAGCTACCTTCTGCTTGGTTCTACGCTTGGTTCTACAACCTTGCGCAGAGGTCGTTCTCCCGTGTCCTAACATAAGGACTCACAAGTGAGCGGGAAGACCGGCTGGTGTCGGCTTGCGGCGCCATTCCCACATGGATCCGTGCGCTGTTCCCAGAATGTTCCCCCCGGCGAACCCTGGGTCCTCCTGCCCCGCAGTCAGGGCTAGGCGCGGAGTAGTCCTGCACTGTGATCCTGCCTGGGTCTCCTTCGCCCCGCAGGTTGTGGCTCATTTTTTATTATTCCAGCGGAGGAGACTGCTGTTTCCCTTGTGTATCCCTAAAAGCCTTTATGGATATATTGAATTATTCTCATTTCCACAAGTAAAAATTTCATGTGCTCCGCCCCCCCAACACATGCTTCAGTACAACTGGCATCCCTGGAAGGGCCCCCTTATTGGGCCTCAGGGCGTTGGGAAGGTTACGTTACACTTGGCCTGCCGGCACATACACTTGTCAGCACGTGAAGTTGTTGCGTAACGCGGCGTCAGGGTCGTGGCCTTTTCCATAGGGCTAGTTCCCATGTAACGTCGAAGTGATTCGACTGAAGGGGAACGTCTAGGTTACGAAGGTAACCCTCGTTCCCTGAAGGAGGGAACGGAGACGTTACATTCCCCTGCCACGTCCTGACGTCGCGCTGACGCCGGCTTGACGGCTCTTCAGCGAAAACCTGTTTGAGTGATGCGCGCCGCCATCTTATATACCCGTATGTACAGGGGAGTGGCCGACGCGCACGTCCACTCGCCAATTTGCAATTGGCCTTTTTTATATAAGGCTCAGAGATGATCGGTCTCTCAGGCGAGATCCCATGTAACATCTCCGTTCCCTCCTTCAGGGAACGAGGGTTACCTTCGTAACCTAGACGTTTCTGCTGTTTTCAATACATAATGCACTGTAAAGGTTTTTGGAGGTCAAAACTCAGTTTCAGGTTTACATTATTTTAATTGAGCCAACAGAAAATTCGTAGCAAGTCAACCTAAAATTTGCATTTTTGACACCTAAAATCTTTTACAAGTGTGGGTGTTACTTATCAAACACATAATAACAAGTGTTAAATTGTAGTGCATAAGTGTAAATGGTTTCATCTTTTTTTATTGATCAGTGATGGGAATGCGAGTAGAATTCACAAGTCTGGAAAATTTGTCAGAGTCTCAGATTGAAGAGCTGGTGGTTATACAGGTAAGCAACTCAAAAGTCAATATAAAACATTCATACAGTAGGGGTGTCAACAATAATCGATTCGGCGATGCATCGCGATGCGGCGCATAAACGATTCAGCATCGATGCGGCAAAGTGCCATAATCGATTATGTCACTGTTTATTTTCTGGCGGAAAATAAAGTTGTGAAGTTTCAAATACTTCCGGTTCCGGGGGAATAACAACAACAACGAGCAAGATGGCTGAGGCGGAGGGAGATGACTGCGATAGACGGGTTATTAACCCTTCAGAACGTACGATCACACTGGTGTGATTTGTCTTGGCTGGTACCTGAAGCGTACGATCACACCGGTGTGATTCGAACGTTTGCTGCATCACGTCATCAGCTGCTAAATTCAAATCTGTTTTGGCGCGTTGGCTGGTGCTGAGCCAGATCGGACGCGTTGAGCGCTTGTCATATTATCACAACTATTCAGTGTTTTCAACCATATAATGCTTATTTTAGGTTTCAGACATTTAAATACACATAAGTACTAGCAAAACCATACATTTATACACACACACTGATGTCTATAGAAGAAGCAATAATGATCCTTCAAATATATTCTGACAACATATTTTATTGATATCATAAACAGATTATGTAGGTAACTATAACGTTTACTCTCCTCTTCTCCCAGCTCACCAGAGACTTACTTTAATGTCATCCAGGAGGAGAGGATGCATTTGCGTGTTTTGAATCCCACAGCTCGGATTCAGCGCGAACAAACATGGCGGCGCCCATCACCCGGTATAGATTAACTAATGCGGTCATTATAAAAGTATTTCAACTTTTAAATACATTTACTTGCACATATCTCGAAATCGGAATATCAGAGATTTCATAATATAGCAAGCGTGCTTGTGAATATCAAATAATAAAAAAGGGAAAACGAAATAAAAGCGATCCATGTGTCTTACAGGGCTGTTGTTTAAATTCAAAATACTGCTAGGAAACTACATTAAATACTATTACATTTGAATAAATTAATGACACTTAAATTAAAAGATTGACATATCATATTAGCACATTTGTCATAAAGCTCATATGTTTTCAGTTACAAGAGGAGCTGATGAGGCTTGGGGTTCCCAGCAACGTCACCATGAATTTGAGAGACTACCGGAAGATCAATCCCTGATGGACGAGAACAGTGCCAAAATGTTGTCATTATGTTTTATGTTGTTTTAATGGACCAATCAATGAAGGAGTTAGTATCAAAATTAATGTAGCTTGAGTTCTATATTAGAATGATGGGAAAGTGGGCTTACACAGCTGTATATATAGTCTGATCAATATTTTTTCATGTAAAGGCATATCAGAAGAAGCGATAACTATATACTCATTATATCAATGATTTCTGACAACAGTATGATCTGAATATGAAAATATGATGTTTTTGTGCTTGTTTTGAAGTTATGCATAACAATGGTACTGAATGTTGGGTGTAAAGTAAATAAATAAAGTTTGAAATTTTAAAAGTAAGCTGTGGTTGTTTTGTGGGTCTTAAAGGAACACTCCACTTTTTTTGGAAATAGGCTCATTCTTCAACTCCCCCCGAGTTAATAAGGTGATTTTTACCGTTTTGAAATTCATTCAGCCGTTCTCCTGTTCTGGCGATATCACTTTTAGCATAGCTTAGCATAAATCATTGAATCCTATTAGACCAGTAGCATCGCGTTCAAAAATGACCAACGAGTTTAGATATTTGTCCTATTTAAAACTTGACTCTTCTGTAGTTATATCGCGTACTAAGACCAGCAGAAATGTAAAGCTGCGGTTTTCTAGGCCGATAAGATTAGGAACTACACTCCCATTCCGGCGTAATAGTCAAGGAAGTTTGCTGCCGTAATATGACCGAAGCAGGCGCAGTAATATCACACAGCACATGTGCAAATGTTTACTTCCGTCAACATATCCAACGTGCATGCACAGCACAGGCAGCGTTCCTCGCCATGGAGACATTTGTGAGAGACGATTTAGAAGATATTTACTTTGGTGCAGATCCTGAACCGTATCAATTTGAACCAGAATTCACCGAAGCTAAGGTTTTGGAACGCGAAAGACAAGAAAGTGTGTCTGAACTGCCAGGGACAGAAGGGATGAGGAGAGCAGATTCGAGCTGGTGGGGCTTGCCAACCCATGCCAACTGAAAGTGAGTGCCTGTGTTGTCGCGAGTGGGACCAGGTATTGCCATCGATGGCAAGGGTGGATCTACCTGATGAGGAAGTGGCATGTCGCAACATCCGAGGACTTGGATGCAATGCTGCATCCTGCAGTAGTAGATTTTTTTTTCCGGTTTGACAAAATAAACTAGAAAAAACGTCACACGCCGAGTGGACCTAATGGCCAGCTGTCGCAAGAGTAAGTTAATCCTGCAACCACTACAATATATAATATAAAGATTTTAAATGCATACTGTCAGTTTGCATTTTCAGGCTTATATTCATGATGTACACTTTTACTCAAAACTGACTTTAAAACACCACCGACTGTTCGCAATAACTTTCTTTTGCAATCACACATGGAATTTGGTCATAGCAAATACTAGGCCAACTGTTCCCCCAAAACTACTCTTCAGGGTTTGCATTTCACAGGTAACGTTAGCCAACAATAGCAATTAATCATGTTACACTTACAGCCATGGGCGATGCTCCTCGTTGTCCTGTCTGTAACGTTAGTTTGAAGATTGTTGGGATCGCCGTGTCCTTTAGACGCCGTGCTGTAGTACCGGTAAAACTATCCAAACAGTCATCTGGTTCAAAATCCTCGGAGCAAACACGCCATTTCTTGATCGTTTCTAACGGTGTTTTGAGATCCATGTTCAGAGCAGCCAGTCATTGATTCATTAGTCGGAATTGCTTTTTTTTTCGTGGGAATTCTATGAAACATGGTAGTAGAGTACGTCTTCGACTTACTATCACAGCCCCTTACAATGCACATAACCATAGCTAATCACACACAGGTAAATCCAGCCACTAACAATTTACCAGCTGCAACTCTGACAGCTGCAACAACCGGAATTACACAAACTTACCACCGGTCACATTGGAAGTTACCTAGCTGGGATCTAATTTCAGGCGCTGTGTGATATTACTGCGCCTCCTTCGGCCATGTTAGGGCAGCAAACTTCCTTGACTGTTACGCCGGAATGGGAGTGTAGTTCCTAATCTTATCGGCCTAGAAAACCGCAGCTTTACATTTCCGCTGGTCTTAGTACACGATATAACTACAGTAGAGTCAAGTTTTAAATGCAACAAATATGGAAACTCGTTGGTCATTTTTGAACGCGATGCTACTGGTCTAATAGGATTCAATGATTTATGCTAAGCTATGCTAAAAGTGATATCGCCAGAACAGGAGAACGGCTGAATGGATTTCAAAACGGTAAAAATCAATTTATTAACTCGGGGGGAGTTGGAGAATGAGCCTATTTCCAAAAAAAGTGGAGTGTTCCTTTAAGATTAAGTATTATAGTACAAACAAAGGGATGAAAGTAAGATTCAAATAGTGAAACTGGCAGGAACCTATAAGGTGCTGAAATACATGAAACTAAATAAATCATGCACACAAATAAGAAAGAATATACCCTGCACATAGCTATTTTTTATATTAGAAAGAAAGTTTTTACTTTTAGATGTAGCAAAAAGTTAAGATGTAACAAATGGGTCTGGTACTGCAAAAATGATTTATGACAAAAACTGGAAATGCTGGGACATTTTAGAGTACAGTAGGTTAGATAAACATTGTCACTTAAATCAGGTAAACAGTTCACATTCTGAAACAATACTTAAATTCCTCTTTTGACATAATCTGTATCATTAATATTATTATTTATTTATTTTTGTGCTGTAGAATGTAAGATGTTTTAACATTAAATGTGACACATGCTTGCAAAATGAATTTTTTTTTTACAAATTGTTATTTTTTTTGTCAATTTCTCCAAAAAAATACCTTCAAAATATACATGGCTTGTTAAAATCTGACAAAAAATTACTGAGCCGTTTAAAGGCAATACAGTAAGCAGAGTTGATTTTAAGAAAAGTTAAAGATTTCTAAAGATTCCAAAGCAAAATCACCAAGCACTTTTGCAGATTTTCCTCCATTTGTTTTCTTAATAAGATGTACCAAATTATTAATTACAATATACCTATTTTTTATTTTAACTTAAAATTAAGAACAAAAATGCAAATAAACAGAAACAATTCTGTCTTTTAATGTTTAACAGTGAGACAGATCTGTATTAAGACCTATACTGTAATGCATGGATCTAATATAATGTTACACATCAGATTTCCCCCCAACTATTAAAAAAATGTTTATGTAAGACATAACAGATTCTGTCTGTGTGAAACCCGCCAAAGACATATTGTTTTCAACAATAGACCTAAAACTTGTGGTGAGAAGCAGCAGCAGTCATCCGGAAGTGAGGAGAGAATACCACTCATCTCAGAAAACGTACAAATAAAGATCATTTTAGATGATTAATTACTATTTTGAGCACTGGGATCACTAAAAGAGAGCTTATTGAACTCATTTTGGTGAATATTCGACCACAACTGACATTTTTGCCTGCAGCTCAGAATTTGAATGCTCATTCCAAATAATTTTGCCAGCATGGCTCACAAATGAACTTCCTGTTGTACTTGTCTTGGGTACTGCATCTTTCAAGTTTTCTTGTTGGTGTGATTTGCTTAGATGTTTTAATACCTCTCCCTTACTCATTACTGTGGTTTTTCAGGTCTAGAACTTTTTTTTTTTAAATTCCATAATGCGTAACTTCCAATGTTAGTGCTTGATGTATGTTTGTTTTTAAAACCGAAAGATATGTGAGATTTGTCAGATATGCCTTTGGCAATCAAAAGCATGTCACAAGTGCTGTTAGTAGAGCTTAACTTGATCTTAAACTGCAACATTCCTTTTTTAGAATGATTTATGAGACATGAGACCAGTATTTTTGTCATTTTTGTCACATTTCATTGTGAGTTCACATAATGTTAAGAGTTGGATCCCTAGCTGGGACGATTGTGTCTCTCTATAGTGGTACCATGCATGCAGGACACAAAAAGATTTGATGATGCCCTTCAGAGCATCAACAAAGCTGTTAGATTTGTTGGTGGATGAGGGAAATGTCATAAATACACAGGTGTTTTTAATTAAGGACTGAGATCATCAAAGGTGTTCTATATGGTTCTGTTATGTATTCCTTAGTTTCACTTTTCATATAGTAGCCAGTAAATGTGAACTCACAACTCTGGCATCTTGTTCATCTCACTCATCTGGTTTTGCATTATGTAAAAGTACAGTTAGTTTCTCTTTTAAAACACATTGAGCCTGATCATGTCAATTTAATACAATCAACATTAACCCAATAGCCAGTCAAAAACAACTATGAAAACAAATAAATTCATTATTATAGCAATACAAACCCTAAATCACATGCATCATATGCACTTTATTCATTCTCATTTATGATATTCATTCAGTAGTTGTTGATTTCTCTTGTCTATCTTGTGTTAATAAAATCTATTTTATTACACTTGTGTCTTCTTTGTGTTGATAATACAAAAAGAGGTTCTACAAATTAGATATCTCACCAATCTTTCTTATGTGATCATAACCGCATGTGATACAAGAAT
This sequence comes from Garra rufa, assembly GCF_049309525.1. Lineage (NCBI taxonomy): Eukaryota > Metazoa > Chordata > Actinopteri > Cypriniformes > Cyprinidae > Garra > Garra rufa. Next base: position 29,678,081 of record NC_133379.1, read on the forward strand.
CATAACTTCACTGGTGATGTGAGTACCCATTATTACAGTAGTTTGCCTCTCTAGGTTGGCAAAAGCAAAATCACTACAGATTTATGACAAAACCTCTGTAAATGCTGGTCCATTTTAGTAGTGTCACGTTGAGTAAAGGGGTCAGGGTCCAAAATGCTGGGGAAGATATATTTAATTAAATAAACACAAATAAACAGAACAAACAAAACCAAAAGGCCAACACGGCACAACACGACATAAACTGAATACTAAAAGAACAAAACAAGAACAAGGACAAGAGCCGGAATCTGGAATACAAAATACACAGAGGACAAAAGACAATGCAGCCATGAAGCAGGAGTGAAAGGTGAGAGTTTTTAAAGACCAGATGATAGTGAACAAATGTGAGTGAATCAGTACTAATGACAAAGACAGGTGAATGCAATCAGGAAGTGCCGCGTAGGAACAGCAACCTTAGGAGGCTGAGGGGAGAACCACAGCCCCGATCATGACAGTACCCCCTCCCTACGGAACGGCTCCCAGACGTTCCCAAAGTCTGGAGGGAGGAGGAACGGAGGAAGGCAACTCAGGGGGAGGGATCACCGCCGCGTCAGGAACAGAGAGCGCGGTTGCCTCTGCGTCCGGAACAGAAAGCGCAGTCGAACTGATCTGGCCACCATTGAAAATGAACAACAGACGGTCCAATTAATGGATACAGTGTATGATGCTTCCATTGATTTGGCCTGGATTGGACTCTATGATGATCTGAACAGCTGGAAATGGACTCTAGAGGACAGTGATTTCTTTAAGGAGGGAGAGAAAGACTTCAGGAACTGGTATAACCCAGGACCAAGCAATAACGGAGAGCAAAGTCTGTGTGTTTATATATACAATGCGTTATGGTACACAGGAAGTTCTCTAATACATTCTATCCTACGCTCTGCTATGATGGTGAGCTGTTCTATTAAAACGTTCACAGCCGCGTCAGGAACAGAGGGCGCGGTTGCCTCCGCGTCCGGAAAAGAGAGCGCGTTCACAGCCGCGTCAGGAACAGAGGGCGCGGTTGCCTACGCGTCCGGAACAGAGAGCGCAGTCGCCTCCGCATCCGGAACAGAGAGCGCAGTCGCCTCCACGTCAGGCACAGAGATAGCGGTCATGGCCGCGTCCGGAACAGAGAGCGCGTTCACAGCCGCGTCAGGAACAGAGGGCGCGGTTGCCTCTGCGTCAGGCACAGAGAAAGCGGTCATGGCCGCGTCCGGAACAGAGAGCGCGTTTACAGCCGCGTCAGGAACAGCAGGAGTGAAAGGTGAGAGTTTTTAAAGACCAGATGATAGTGAACAGATGTGAGTGAATCAGTGCTAATGACAAAGACAGGTGAATGCAATCAGGAAGTGCAGTGTAGGAACAGCGACCTCAGGAGGCTGAGGGGAGACCCACAGCCCCGATCACGACAAGTAGAGTAGGTTAAATAAATCTACTGGTCTTGTATCTTGCAAGACTTCATGTAGGTGTGTTACTTTGACTTGTCATTTTTGCTTCCTGATTCTTTTCATTACATCACCCTGACTAATTATTGTTTATCTTATGCTTTGTCAGGTCTTGACTTTGGTAAACGATCCCCTTCATTCATGTATTCTTCAATTTATAGCATTACTTTTTCTTTTACTAAGGTAGTAGCAAGAAAGTCTGTCCTTTTCACATGCTCATTGTCACAAATGTACTTATTTGATTTATGACCTTGAAAGAGTGGAAATAATTTAAAATTTTCCCCATTTCATGTCATTTTTTCCATTTAAAATATTTAGATTTCCAGTTTAAATTATACTTTGCTAGGCGGTTCCCTTGACTTTGAAGTTCTGTATTCGTGTTTCTTGTATTTGAGAACAAAGTTTAAACTAAATACACCGTAAACATTGTTAAAAATTCTGATGCTTTTTATTTGTTGTATAAATAGCTAGTTTTGAAATTGAATGGTAAGCTGCTAACCATTAAAAATTGATTTACTATTAAGTGTACAGCATATGACAATGACAGTCAACAGCAAGTTTGCTGATGTTAAGTTCTGCTTTAAAAAAGTTGGTATAATTACAGATTTCGTGATGTTTAAGAAATGAGTAACATCCACATTATGCATTTTTCTGTAGAGCTGCCGAAACAAAGAAAGAAAAACAAAGAGAGAAAATTATTATTATTATTATTATTATTATTTTTTTTTTTTACAAACATATAGGCTAGTTTTTCTCCACAGTCATGTTTTCACTTCTAGTCTTCTTAGGTATATATATTTAGCATTATCTTGGTTATTAAAGGTGGGTGGGGGTTTGGTTGTCCCAACTGTTATTTGTTGGCTTGCGCCTCAATAGCAATAGTCAGATTGTGTAAACTGAGCTAGAATATTCTAGTTTTGCAAAAGCAAAAGTTGTTTTGTTGAACTTTTGTCCAAAATGTGCCAAATTGAGCCATCTGAACACACCATTTTAGGTTAAACAATTGTGCTCAAGTTCCTAGCATGCCTTAACGAAATGCATGCCTCTATATGAGAGCATGTGAGCGGAGTGGAGCGGCAACAATTTCCCCTCCCCGCTCCGTGCATTTAATAATCACTCCGCTCCAGCTCCTCTCCAGGTTCACCATTTCCTGCTCCCGCTGCACTCCTCACTCACTGATATCAGAAACACCGCTCCACCTTCACTCCACGTCTAAAATATTACAGTATGTTTGAAATATCACAGTTCTGTTTATAATGTATATTATAAAAGAAAAAAAAAACATACAATAAATAAAATAACAAGAGTTTCAAATTGGTTTATTGAAAGACTAGTGTGCAAACATTTTTCCTACCACATGCCAAGCTAATAACATGGTTGAGTATCTAGGAGGAGGAACAAATAAATTTCTATACTAACTCTAACTTTCCGCTTATGTCCATTGCCGTCATGATAGCCTTCACATTCTTTCTGATTTGATTGATCCATCTCTATCAAGCTAGCTAAATAGGCCTATGTTTAACATGTAAATTCTTGCCAAATATGCAGTTATATTACAGGCCGATGGCATGAATTGTACCCATGATGGAGCGGTGGTGGACCGCTGTTGGAGCGCATGAAAACCACAACTCTCCGACATTTGAAAAATATGCTCCTCCCTCTATTCAAAATCACACCACTCCACTCACATACTCTACTCTATATATATTTCTGTAACACCATAATTACGCACTTTACTGCACATTTCTGAGCAGTTTTAATGTGAAATGTCCAGATAGTGCTGCTTAAAGTATGTATTGCGACTGTTCAGAATTCAAATATCCGGGGAGTGTCACTAAAGGTTAATGCTCTATTATGTTGGAAATATCCCAGACACCAAACTCAACTCTTAACCTACCCAATAGTGTTAATAAATGCATAAGTGATATAAAAACTGAGATATATTTTAGCTTCCTTACATGGATTTGAGCTGTTTTGTTCAACCATAGTTTCACGGGATTCATACCAATGCAGCATTATGTCAAAAAGTGTGAACTCAGAGGATTTAGGACAGGTCCTTAAAGGTGCATATCGGAATTCCCATAATTACGAGATTCCAACTTGTAAAAAGTGAACACAGCGTTAGTGTCTGATAATGGACATACCTGCTATAGTATCATGTGATGTGCTCCCGTTCATTGTGAGAGTTTCTCCCTGAAGAAACTCCGTTCTCATTTGTCCCTTTTCTCGAGGGAATTGGGACATTCATCTGCCCCACGCGGCTCTGGTCCCGCGGCAGCTGAGGCTGCCCAGCGATTGAGATCGTGGGGATCACAGGTGGAGCTGGTTGACGAGTTTGAGAGAAGTATTAATTTCTCTCGCTCGTCAGCCAGAAACGAGGACGCGCTGCTGGCGGAGGATGTGTTGTCTCTCACATCATCCGATCCAGCAGCGAGTGCTCTTTTGGCTTCAAGTCAGGGTGAGCAGGATGTGGTTGACATGGAAGAAGATAAATTGCCTGAATCCATGCAGCCTACCTGCCCTGCGTATGATGAGTTGATGTCTGTTATGGACTGCTTAGCTTCCCATTTGGATCTTCAGTGGAAGCGCGCGAGGGAAGAGGCCGCTCAGGGTAGATTGGATGAGCGGTTTCTTCCCAGCCATAACAAGCCAACTCCCTGTGAGCCTCCCATTCCTTCCCGATCTGTACAATGAGATCGAGAAGGCATGGGATAAACCATATTCGACCCGCATTCACAGATATCAGCTTGTGAATTATGCTGATATCGAGGGAATGCGTGGGCACGGATATGTGTCGATGCCTCCCATTGAGCAGACATTTGCTAACTATCTCTCAGCGGGAGGGACATCGACGCTAAAGGCTCCGACCCCACCATCCAAGCCTCTGAGGGAAACATCTCAGCTGAATGGCAGGGCATACGCGGCAGTGGATCAGGCTGGTGCTGCTCTGCACACGGTGGCTGTGTTGCAGGTGTACCAGGCTGATCTACTAAAAGATCTGGACCGAGGTCTGGGGTTTTCCCCGGAGGAAGTGGCTGAGCTGCGCGCACCACGGATTTGTCTCTGAGGGCCACCAAACAGACAGCAACCGCTGTGGACAGGTCTATGTCGGCTTTGGTGGCCACAGAGAGACATCGGTGGGTGAACCTGGCGGACATCGAGGAGAAAAAAAAGCGCTTTCTCCTTGATTCGCCGGTTTCGCCTTCGATTTGTTTGGCACATCCCTCGAGGCAGTGGTCGAGAGATTCAGGGAGGCGAAGGCGCGCTCAGCAGCTTTCAGGTTGTGTATACCTCGTCGGTCCACGCCCCCACCCGAACACAGGGGAAACTGGCCAGAGACAGGGCCAGGCTGCTAGTGTGACCACTCGAGGCCCTCCCCCTGGGAGGAGTCGGTCTCAGAGGAGGCGTGATGTGCGTAAT